>NC_089742.1:82127038-82197038 GCF_040412425.1 Macrobrachium rosenbergii | reverse complement strand
AGATATCCTAAATTTTCAGGAAGAACAATTCCCCATTTCTTTATCTAATTCGGTATCTAATTTCAATGACTGTCTTCACCTTTTATTCTCAGGTGTTTTTTTTTTTTTTTTTTTTTTTGCTAGATGCGAGACGAGATCTAGTTCACTGTTTTAAGAGGCCTGGCCTGGTGGAAGCTTCGGACGTCCTTAAGACTATCATTAACCTTTGAGGGGAGGCCATAACATCCCATGTTTGGTTCAAAGGTGTGCAAGCAACATAGAGGAACCATAAGAATTCCATTTGCCATTCCGGGATGGGAGTCCTGTACTGCTCAGGCCTAACAACGAGGTCTGCCTCCCAGGGATCTCTTTCCTCCAATGACATGAACCGGTAGATGACCAAATAAAATTCTTTCAAGCCATTGCTGAATTTCTTCAGGTCCGCCGCAGTGCTGCAGCATTATTAACAAGAAAAACAGTGTTGTTCTTACGCCAATAACTGTCACACTTTCAACCTGCATAAATCTCTTGTGGAGGCGAATGACAATAATTCCCACTTCTGTTATCGTAAGGCTTAACCTACGCCTACAAAGTATCATCACTTTGCCTTTGATACTCTCGCAAAAGAACCCCAACTCATCCGTCTCTCGCCGGCATATACTTATAAAAATTAGATATTGCATTTTTGTTGAGAAAATTTCCTGTTCCTACCATCGTATTTTTTTAAAGATTAAATCTTTATTTGGAGGATATACAATTACCAGTCATAAAACGTCAATGTATTTGTAACAGTAAGTTTCAGGTAATAGTGGCTGAGGTAAAACTCTGAGGCTGTTTCATGTCTGCCTTTTCCTTTGAAGAAAGGAAATAGCCATCCCCTTTGATGGATACAGTTCCTTGACCCCTTAGAGTAGTGCCGTCAGTGCAATTTAAGTGGTTCACCGTAGGTACGATTATTATTAAATGTTGTTTGTAGCGCCCCTCCGTCCCCTAGCTGCACCCCATTTTTTCCCCCTTCCGTTCCAGCTTCCTTTCTGTCATCTTACTGTCCAAGCACTCAAACTCCTTCTCACTCTCTTATGCACTGAACGGCTGAAAATGCGCATGCTTGGCATTATAGCCTAAATTTCTTAAACCAATCATGTACAGTACCTTGACCGTTTTTTTTTTTCAGGGGTGTTTATCTGGTCTCACAGTGACGATAACTTCACGATATATATATATATATATATATATATATATATATATATATATATATGCAATGTACTGCCGAGAAAGATAAAGATGAAGAGTATACATCACAACAGTTTTCACCTTTAGTTTTCTATGACATCTTAAGAGGAGAGATTCATAGAGGAGAAATTGACAGTATGTATACTAATATACATATATATATATATATATATATATATATATATATACATCTTAAGAGCTTATATATATATATATATATATATATATATATATATATATATATATATATATATATATATATATATATATATATATATATATATATATATATATATATATATATATATATATATATATATATATATATATATATATATGCAATGTACTACTGAGAAAGATAAAGATGAAGAGTATACATCACAACAGTTTTCACCTTTAGTTTTCTATGACATCTTAAGAGGAGGGATTCATAGAGGGAGAAATTGACAGTATGTATACTAAGGTGAAAGATCAAACGAACATACAGACGGTTGGGGAAAAACATTCACACCTGATCTGCAAAAAAGAGGGGCTGTAAACTCAGCATCTGAGGTTAGGGTTCATTTGCAAATTTGTATTTCCGCGTAGGTGGGCCAACGACTTTGCTGTTAGGCCAAGATAATCAACAGTCCTTAAAATCTATTCGTTTTACATATTTCTTTTGAAACAAATATATCAAGTTTATACATTCCTTTGATAATACACATAATTTTTTAGGAGCTTTATTTAATAAACTGGATTCCTACTATGTAATTAAAATAGACTATCTTTTTAGCACCTGTCCAACTGATGACTTGATTATTTTCACTCATAATAACGAAAATGCAACTCTTCCTGCACATATCATACTTTTTAAAGCCGTTCTGTTCACTTTTCCAATGATTTTCCAGTTTGACCAATTCAAAAACTGTAGCCTCATTTTATTGGATTTAATATAGACACCAAATAGTGTTACCTACAAAGCTCTTTTATAAGTTCTCTAAAGTTCTTCAGCAGATGAGGAATAATAAATAAATAAATAAATATACATATATAAATATTATATATATATATATATATATATATATATGTGTGTGTGTGTGTATGTGTATAATATAATATATATAGTGTTTGTGTATGTACGCATAAATGTACAAGTATATGTTTCAAGTAATAACCATAAATACACACACATATATCTATATAATATATATATATATATATATATATATATATATATATTATATATATATATATATATATATATATATATTTACTGTATATATATATTATATGTATATATACATATATATATATATATATATATATATATATATATATATATATATATATATATATATATAGACATAAAATATGCACATGCATCTCCATCATAATATTTATCACCATTATTATCGCCTCCAAAGCCGTACGACACAAAAGGGCTATGTGAAATTCCGTCACTGCCTGTGCCATGTTTAATCTTCCACAAAACTCCACTGATTCCTAGACCCCCGTCTCACAGCGCTCACCCGAGTAGGTCTTGATCTAATTCTTCTCGTGTCCACAGAACCCCAGCCGACACTCACATCGTAATATCAATGTGCATTTCTCCTTCGTAAATATATCTGCGTAAGGAACTTAGGTCGTTTCCCTTATGCCGTCATTTTTAGTGTTCTGTAAAAGAAAATTATTTAGATGGTTATTTCTGTCCGTCCGCACTTTTTCTGTCTGCCCTTAGATCTTAAAAACCGCTGAGGCTAGAGGGCTGCAAATTGGCATGTTTATCATCCACCCTCCAATCATCAAACGTAACAAATTGCAGCCCTCTAGCCTTAGTAGATTTTATTTTATTTAGGGTTAAAGTTAGCTATGACAGGTGCCAATAACACAGGCCATCACCGGGCCGTGGCTGAAAGTTTCATGGGGTGCGGCTGAGAGTTTCATGGGCCGTGGCTATGAGTTTCATGCAGCATTATACGCTATAAAGAAAACTTGATTAAGCCGAAGGCACTTCGGCGCATTTGTTACGTGTTTCATTCTATCCTGCCATTTGACACCTAATATGCGTCTTGTAAAGGTTCATCTCAAATAGAGACCTTTTATATAGAATTTCATTGTCATCATGATATATGTCCGCATGGCAACATATCGTACTGGACATATGTATAAGCCCTTATCTTACTCTTTTCAATTTCTGTCTATTTGATTTCTAAATCTCAATTCAGTCACCCCAAAGTTTGATTTAACCAATCCTCTCTCGACCTAGTGTTATGTCATCACTATGTGCAGACCGTCTTCATTACTTCTATTTTAGACAGATTTAGAATGCGCAGATCCTATTCTAATCAGCAAAGCACTGCAATATTTGCATATCTGCTAAACACAAGGTACCATATACCTAGAGAGATCCAAGACAAATCTAAGGAAAACAGAAATAATGTGTATGTTAACATGACATTTCACTATGCTTCCCTACCCTTTGAGGACGCGGCACCGGAAGTTGTGCCATGTTCCTACAGTAAGCCCTGCTCCTTAGCTGTTCACGGAGCTTATGTGTCAACGGCCTTTCTCTTTCCTGATAGGTACCCATCCGAGCACTGATTGGGCATGCGTGCGCGCGTTTGCGTGTATATATAAGGAAATAATGAAAGGCATCACTATCTAGTCCCTTCGTGTACTTAACGCTCATTAAGACCCACAGACTAAGGCGCAACTTGAATTTCCACGCAAATATAGAAGGGAATGTTATGCCAAAAATTTTTTTCCCTTTTTTTGTTCAAGAAATATCGACTGCTATCTGAGGAAACCTTTGAGGATTACTATCGCATTCTGCAATAACATGGAAGAGCACACGGACGTGGATGCTGTGAAAAATTTTATGTTTTCACTTTCAACTGTATCCTGATAGAGTATATATTAAATACACGAAAGCGCTAGGAACTGATGCCTTTTATTTCCTCTGGCTCTTGCACCATATTTAGTCATGTGGTCCTCGAGATATATATATATGTGTGTGTGTATGTATGTACAGTATATGTATATTTTATATATAAATATGTGTATATATATATATAAAATACATATATAATATACATATACATATATTAAATAATACGTGCTTTCTATACATTTGTAATAGGACATGTATGTGTTTATACAGTTATACATGTATTCATTTCACCGTAGATCTGATGTACACATGGACTTGAGGTTTAAAGAAAATATAATGCTAGAAATCAACAGCTGCCATGAGTGCAACCTACAGTTTAATCTAACACTATAACTGCTGCTGCCCAAACTTGGTATTCCATCTTTGTTAAATCCTGAGGATATAACTATCACTCGAGTTTAAAAATTACTTTCATAAAAATGGAATTTTAAATTATAAAACCAGCACTCAGTATAGGTCTTAATCTGTTGTAGGGTTCCTTCGCAATGGGATCTTGATTAGCACAGGAACCTGGCCAATGTCTGAACTGTCCAAAAAGCTTCAAAGCAGAACACCAAATTTTTATGTGCGACCTGGCTAATACACTAAAAGGGCAGACAAAAACAATTGATTTTATTCATGCCTTCCATGTGCCAGTTTGAGTAATAAATCCTAAAGCATTTTATAGACAGCAGCATACGGTTATATGCTTGTTTTTATGGTCACCAAATGGAGACTCGCTAACTACTGATGACAAAATAGAAATAAAAGAGCTTAACATTCGTGCATGCACCTGCCTTAAATTAATAAACTGAAGATAAATTCAAATTTAAGATAGCGTACCTAGGAAACCGAACTTCAGTCGACAGATTTTGATTGGTTTTCCTGCCTAATACTGGATAAGTCGTTTTTCAGTTACATTGGTTGCTTATAAAAGCCTGTCTTATGATTGCACGGCGTGGAGCCTTAAGGCGAAAATACATATCGATGAACAAAGAGAAGAAATAATGAATAAATGAATGCACGAGTAAACGAACATATCAAACAGACGAGAAGTCTTTCCAGCATTTTTTATACATTTGGAAATATATTCATACATCTGGTTTATCGATGTTTTTCCTTATTGGGCTTGATAATACGCTAACAACAGTAACGTTTTCCTAAATTACAACTGAATGCATATATACGAAAAAGTCTTTGGAATCATTACGTATAATGGTCCATACATTAAATATTTTACCTGACGTAATACCTGACTTCTTGCTTGTTTCGCTTTTACGGTAAAAAGCATAATGTTTATTTAACGCGATTTGTTACCCTGAAAGTTGAATTAAATATAGTCCAATGCTGGGAGTCCCGACAAACAAAGCATCAAATTCCAATGATCTGCTTCAAGGATATTCAACAGTGGCAAAAGTCAGGTCACGAGGGTCGAAGTCTACTGATAGTTTGTCTCGTTTCAAAATCTACTACCTATCAAATTTCATGGTTATGTACTATTCTTTTATGGTAGATTACAGTATTATCTTTCTTTCTGTTTGTTTCATTTTGGAATGAATGTTCAGAGGATATAAATTACACATACAGTATGAAACCTACTGCTGCCCTTTGCCTGCACCTATAAGTTTTCAACTTATGGGATAAGTTTTCACAAGATGACGATTCCTTAATTTAGTGTTCAAGCAAGGGGAAAACACATGGAAACCCGAAGAAAATATAATAATCCAAGATACGAACTCTGATTAACTTCATTTAGTGTAGTGGGAATAGCAAGCGTTCCTCGAATGCTATCAGTGCAGAGGTTATAGTATGGTTTACAAATACTATTAATGCAATGGAAATTGTACGCGTTCCTCGAATGTTTGCAAAAAGGATATTATGTCCTTTCATATCTCGTTGTCCAATATTCTCTGTCAATTACACATAGTTAGAAAATCCATTCTGACCATTTAACCTACACTTTCGGCTTTTACATCGTCAATACCATGTTTTGAAAGGATCACAACATGTGTCTGGATAAGATTTGCTTCTACGAAGGTTGATAACCTTTCCATACACAAGCACCTCTGTTCACAGTATCATTTGAATTTCTATGTGCAACTTATGAAACTAACATGGAAACCTGTTCCCTCCAATGGAAGTCTTCCTTCCACTACTCATGACTGAAAGTAATCAAATGGACGTTAGCCTCGTCAAACACCCGGTTCTTACTTCCAACCAGATTAACTTCAGCCTCACCCAAATGTCGCTCCTTGGCTTTACCTGCTGATACTGTTTCGGATGACGCTCACAAAAGTAATTAAAGATATATTTACAATTAGGTGGTATTCTTCAACCTCTCGGGTTACCAACGTCCAGTTTAAAAGGCGCGAACACGAAAAACTTGAGATGCAACCATCTTCTCATTCCCTTTACCACTAAAATGAGAATCTATATGTTCTTTTTTTTTCATTAAAGTTTCCAGGTCATACCTGGCTCAATGGTGCGGCTGGTTTATCGTCAACCACGCAGAGATCAATAACATCATCATATCTGCTTCATCTTTTTCAGAAACTGGGGTACATTACTATGTATGTGTGTTCGTTTAAATGTATGTATGTATGTATGTATGTATGTATGTATGTATGTATGTATATATATATATATATATATATATATATATATATATATATATATATATATATATATATATATATATATATATATTAGGCGTGGTATGATGTTGCCTTATGTAGTTCCTTTTACTTGAATATCGTATTTCGTTCCTTTTCTCTTCCGCAAGGCCCATAATGTCGTAAAAGTTCCGGCGACTGGCCTTTTGGCAAATTTCCAGATACAACGACCAATCCAGTATCAAAATTAAGTATAATATACAAAGGTGCTGGTATAGGAGTTCCATGATATTTTGCCATGGTCAGTCCATCGGATGTTGCCTCTGAATCTGCAGTAATTCTGCTGACTGAATGGGCCAGTGATAGTTAGCAGGGGACTATATACCTTAAATCGGGGAATCACGTTTATATATTGAAAGGACATCAACTCTACCATAAACTCACTGGTGGATGGCTTTTATTGACGTGCCTTTCATCGTTACTCTTAAGTTTGGATCAAAATAAAAGCAATCAGGTTCGTATATTAACTGGGGTGGGAATGCGTTTATAAAGTGGAAGGGCGATGATTTTAATTAATCTGTAAATTACCTAAAGAGACTGTGTTTCAAAAAAATACACACGCAAAGGAAATCAAGTTTGCAAAATAAACTCCTGTTTCCTGTTGTGAAGTAAACAAGAATGACGGAGTATGTGTATTAAATTGCAGCATGTATTTGTGAAGAAAATAGGTGGAGGGCTTATCATTAAAACTTGAGAGGCCATGGTCGTGTCACAAAGAATGACATAGCCAAAAAGAGTATAAAAAAAACTTCTCATATTCTTTCATTTCTATAATCTCTTATAAGTCAAGAATCACTTCATATAAGTCTTGTACAAAAGCTAATTCAAGTTTGGATACTGGTGATAAAATTCAATGCAGATACGCATATAAACAGAACGAGAATGCCATTTAATAAGTGCTTGAACGTTAAAAAGAATCTTTTAAAAGGACATATTTAAGAAAGAAAATAACATTGAGCTTTGTGACTGAATAACAGCGTAACAAAGAAACTTCTTGTCAGATATTAGATACATGCAATGAAGAGTTTCAGGGTTCTTACAGTATTTTACGTTAGGGTGGAAGCACGGGGCGCACATAGAACCAACGAGTTTATTTTGAACGCTTTGTGCCTTTCCGTTACCAGCAGGCTAAAGCAAAAATATAATCTGTTGGTAAAATACCATTCCGTCTACAAGGATCTACATTGCAGAGAGGACATGCAGAAGCCAAGGGTATAACGAACATGTTCACACACTTGTTAAATAGAGTTTGGGTGTTTCGTTCTTTCTGTTCTCCTCCAAGAACTTAAAATTTAATTGAATTGGACCACTAACGATTATCTGGCCCACTAACATCGATGACGACTAAGGCTTTTCAAGTCCATGACGTAAATTGGGTGTTCAAACTGTCAGAACTTCTTTCCCACGCACTGGAAACTACAAATCCTTCGTCAAAAGTTTTTGAAATCTGAAACACGGGACATTGCCAGGTGACATGCCGATGATTGTTTTCTTTGTTGCAAGGTTTCACCGAACAAGGTCGATGTCTAAACAGGTATCTTCATACCCAAGCATACATCAGTTAAGAACTGAATGATAAACATCAATTCTTGACCCAATAATAATTTTTTTAGTGAACATCAGCTCATAAAACTGTTACATCTAAAGCAAGGAATTAAAAGCAGGACAATCTTTTATATCTTTTATCTATGAATTATTATACTCTTACAGTTAAGAGAAACAATTTTAACAGAAGTTTGTCATTCGTAGTTTCGGACTACCAAAAGACATTCACATCTTCCAAATAAATAGCAAGTGGAAGCGGCCAAGAACAAATGTGCTTGGATAGTACTCCAGCATACAGAGTGAACCAAGTCTATCGTTCTCTTTGTTTCTTTGCACAAGCTGAAAAAAATTTGCAACACTTCCAGCAGATTTCGTTCACCAAACAATGACTATATTGTTTTGATATACAGAAGAAAATTTGTTTTTTGTTAGAAAACGTTATTGGGCTTAAGGCTAGAATTACATAAAAAATAATGGCAAGAAGAAAGAAATTGTAAAAATAATGTGCAAAACATTTTGAAAACTTCACTTTAGATACTCCGAAGTAGAATCAAGGACGGAATTCAAGTCTGAATCCAAAACCCTGGCATAATTACTAATACATGTCTGATAACTGCTGTCGAAATCACATGAAGAAAACGAAATATATTCTCTATTATGGTTGTCGAATGCAAGCTATAATCGAGTTTTCTGTACAACGTATAATGCTGTATGAGCCATGGGCCATAAAACTTTCAGCCACGGCTCGGCTCGGTGGTGGCCTGTCCTATAGCGTTGCCAGACGCACGATCATAGGTAATTTTAACCATAAAATAAAAACTACTGAGGCTAGAAGGCTGCAATTTGGTATGTTTGATGACTGGAGGGTGGATGATCAACATACCAATTTGCAGCCCTCTAGCCTTAGTAGTTTTTAAGATCTGAGGGCGGACAGAAAAAGTGCAGACAGAAAAAGTGCGGACGGACAGACAAATCCATCTTAATAATTTTCTTTTACAGGAAAATAAAAAGGAAAAATCTCTTCCATAATCTCTTGTCTTCATCTTGTGACGTTACATATGGGCGGGAAAACCCAACTGACTTGCGCATACAAGATGGAAAACAGGCAAACAAACACAACAGCATCTCTCTGAGGTCATTGTTCATCCGGCAAGCAAAGTCGCGGCACTTAACCGTACAGAAAATATTTGGCGTTATATTGTTACCAAATGGGATGTTTGCTAAATAAAAACCAAAGAAGCCCTAATCATTCGGACTATTTCAGTATAGGAGTCACTCGGTCACAACGGCAAGATCTCAAGGAGGCTGGGTGTGAGGATCACACACAAAATAGTGTTTGTGTGTGTATCAGAGAGAGAGAGAGAGAGAGAGAGAGAGAGAGAGAGAGAGAGAGAGAGAGAGAGAATTTGTTTGAACAGTTATCTATCTCGCTTAGACCTATGTAGTAAATGTCTTCAATCTACACAATTGAAAATACATATTCATTTTTCATGGATAAGCTTAAATAATTTACAAATTGTGTAATGAATAAATGCTGTAAATCACTATTAATACCCTTCAGGAAAAGTTTTATTCATAACATTATGCCCACAAAATTTGCCTGAAATCACTTTGTAATTGGTAAAAAGGTTATTCGTACTTTAAAAGACCTGTATTTACGAATCTCACTAGTAGATGAAAATGGAGTCATTTGTAACAAATGCTGCTGGAACTTTAGCATCCTTTAGTTTGGTACGACGAAAACTAGTTGAAATGGGAAAAGACGGGAAATTCCTCAAAAAAGCCAACCATGGCAGTCGTTGTTTGAAGTGGCTTCATGCGTTTACTAAAAGGTTCTGGAGTGTTGAAAAACTTTTTTTTTAAGTGACTGCATATGATATAAAACATTAATGGTAGATACGAGCGTCATGACACAATGATCCTGTATTATGGCTAGCAAACAGGGAACGTTAATTTATCCACTTGTAAATCGACAGGGGCGGTAACAGATGTTGAATATCAGACCCAACGAATTATGTGGTAAATGTGAAGAAATGGAAAACCATCTGTATGTCAAGTATTTTTATCTATTCATCACACCAGCGTGAAGTTCGTATAAGGATCATTTGGGGATAAAAATACTTGTTTTAATGTGACAAGCTTAAAACATTTGTCAGACTTTCATTTCATGGGTAAGAAACAAAGATACACTACAGTATGTCCTTTTAGGTTACTGTTATGTTAACGCAGTTTGGGAAAGACGACATGGTAATTTACATATAAAGCAGTAGAATAAATATTATTAAATGCCTTATCACAATGTTGTATAATGAACACCTTCTTTACAGTCGATTTTGTAAATATTTTTGTAAATAATACACATGGTAACATGTGAGGATTACTGTAATACTGTTAATGCTTTGCCGCATGGTCATGGTCAATAACCATATACATACACAATCATACTTTACAAAGTCTGTTGCAGGCTATTGTGACTCTTGATACAGTAGTGCGTGAGTTACTTTTAAACGATTTACGATCCATTGGAATTATTACTGAAGCACTGAGTTTTTATATTCTTCCGATGAATTTAAGCAGCGACCAAAAGAAGTTTGTGATATGAATCCTATTTTGTATATATACGATTGGACTGTCGAATGCACTTTAAGAGACATGGATGGAATTCAAGCTATTTGAGGACGACACTCAGTTTTATTTCTCTATTACGACACTAAGGATACAAATGGGAAACTAAGTAACCAAAACAAAATGAAAATAAAACAGAATTTATGTTGTTGAGAAAAAAAAAAGAGTTAAGGAACCTTGGTGACATTCAGATGAATATTCACGGTAATCCATTCAGATCACTGACAAAGTCCGTGACTTACGTGAGCCACCGGAGAGTGGTGTTGCACCTCAGGGTAGTACTGCCTTTTAGTTTTCTGTAAAAGAAAACTATTGAGATGGCTTTATCTGTCCGTCTGCAATTTTCTCTCCGCACTTTTTCTGTCAGCCCTCAGATCTTAAAAACTATAGAGGCTAGAGGGCTGCAAATTGGTATGTTGATCATCCACCCTCCAATCATCAAACATACCAAATTACAGCCCTCTAGTCTTAGTAGTTTTGATTTTATTTAAGGTTAAAGTTAGCCATGATCGTGCGTCTGGCAACGCTATAGGACAGGCCACCACCGAGCCGTGGCTGAAAGTTTTATGGGCCGCGCCTCACAGCATTATATGCTACACAGAAAACTCGATTGCGCCGAAGAAATTTCGGCGCATTTTTTACGTTATTCAGTTGTACTGGTTGCCTCTCAAAACTAGAATAATTTTTAAGATAATTACGTAAATGCGTCATTAAGTGATCAAAACTGGATGACCAAAGAATTTACGAGATTTCCTGTTTATAATGATTCCCATAAATAGTCAGTACAAGACCACCAACTAATGGCTTTAAATTGCTTGAACCAAGATGCACTTAGAATGCTGGGTTGAACTATAAGCTCTTACTTGATATTAGAACTGAAAAAAATAAAACCCCCAAATGAGAAATAGTCTTTATTTTCTGAGTGCAATGACGTTGTGGGTCAGATCATTAATACGGAGTACACGTATGATTCCGTGAATATCTGCATAAGTGTATATGTATGTGTATAACTGTGTGCTGATTTGCAGGATGTTTTCGGCGGAGTGGAACCGAATAACAAGCCTACCAACCCTCCCAGAAGCGGATGTTTCTTGCACATGATATCCGCACTTAAAGCACCAAAAACTGTACAACCAATCATCAGCAAACAATTTCAAAACTAAACAGAAAAATCATGGAGACTTGATACCAGAATTAACCATAATTATACGTCAATATGAATTTGGATCATACTATGAATAAACAAGCCAAAAGTGACATAAAAAAATATACCAGAATCATTCATTTTGAAGTTTCCTGGTTTTATCAAATAGTGTACGGTTCATAAACAGCATACTCCTAAATAATTCATTCTAAAGTATCCAGATTTTACACATCGTTTAAGTAAACAGTATAAAGCTGCATCGCTCATTTTAAAGTTTCCTGGTTTCACCAAATCGTGCATGCAGCAAGTAGTGCGTTGGACTTGTCCAGCTCTTCATAATCGGGCCACAAAGAGTCCCGTGTTGATGGACGCAACAGGTTGTAAACAAACGTTGCACAGTAATGACTGAGAGCGGGGATTTTATTGCAGCTTCGCTTCTCTGCCTGAGTAGCAGCTGAACGCACGTTAAATTAGAAAGTATTTGACGCAAGGCGGAACATATATATGCTGTCCATTTTCACCAAATGAAAATAGTCCCTCGTTCGAAAAGCACATGCAGTGCGTTAAGAAATGTAATCGCATCAGTCAGAAGACCTTGCATTGGACCTACCTAATGCACTTTTAGATTCTAGGCTTACCACGACTGGAAAGAGCATAATCAACACTTATAATAAAAAAAACAAATAGGATAAGGTGCTGTCTGAGTAACTTATTTTTAGTATAATCAGACTTGATCTTTAAAACAAATTCTTCAAACTACAAGAAAACGGATCACCTGAAGATTAGCGACCCCAACACACGCTGGGGTCGCTTTTCTTCAGGTGGAAAATATTGGGTCGCTTTTCTTAGGTGAGAATTAACGAGGTAAAAAGCCAGTTTATAAGTGAGACTACCCAATAAAAGTGCTAACAAACTAATTTAGAAGTTGTTTTTAAATAGACGGTACTTAAGACATATTCTTATTTTTCTTTCATGGCTAAGAAACAAAACTTTTACTCTTTAACATACAACCAAGTGGTAAAGAATCATGGACCGTGCAGTTTAAGAACAAGTTGTGCAGCCATTTTAACGGATAATCCTCTTCCTGCTATCAACTGGTTGAAGAGCAAGAATCTTTGAGGAGAGAAATTAATTGCATTCAGTGCCGAAATTCAATGAACTCTAAACTATCTTCAAGATATAAAATGCCAATTTAAAGAGTGCACTAAATTTAAAAGCAAAGTTTCTATTAAGGACTCATTCTTTTCTAAATCTAAACTTCCACTGCAGAAGTGGATTCAGGCTATTTATTACTGGTGTAACAACATGAGTGAGACTACAGTGACTAATATTCTAAACATTTCAGAAAAAAACCATGATTGATATTTACAGTTTTTTAGAGAAATCTGCATGAAGTATTTGAGGTAAACCCGTTAGACTTGGTGGTAATGGCATAATTGTGCAAATTGACGAGTCTTGCTTTGCACGAAAAACAAATATCACAGAGGACGTGCACCAAATCGGCCAATATGGGTATTTGTAATGGTCGACACTAGCATTAAGCCCGGTGTCGGATATATAGATCGTTGAAACACGTGATGCTGCAACTCTACTTCCAATCATAGAAAAAGTTGTACTGCCTGGTTCAATAATATGCAGTGATGAATGGAAAATTCAAAATTCAATCACATCTAAGATTTCAGCATCAGAGTAAATCACTCCCGTAACTTTGTTGATCCAGAAACAGGAGTAAAACACACAGGCCATCGAAAGTTATTGGAACAAGCATAAATCAAGCATTAAGACAATGCGTGGATGCAAGACAAATTTTTGAATTCATATTTACAGCAATTTATGTGGTTTGAAAGACATGTTAATAGTAGGTTTGATTATCTTTGTACTGAAATTGCAAGACAATACGCTTTTAATTAACTATTGATTGTTTGTCTAAATTTGTTTTTAACAAATGTTTAATAAATTAGTTTTTAATGAATACATACCTATAAAAATTATGAGCTGAAGTGGGTCACCTGAAGAGACACTAACAAGCAGGGGTCGTTTATCTTCAGGTGGAAAATATTGGGGTCGCTTTTCTTCAGGTGGAAAATATTGGGGTCGATTTTCTTCAGGAGAGGTATTAGGGGTCGCTAATCTTCAGGTGATCCGAGAAAACTAACAGCCCTAGGCGATGCCTAATGAAGAAGTTAAACAAAACAATGGTTTTTTATGAATATACAAAAAAAAGACAAAGATCTTGGGGAACACATGCTTCCATAACGCATAATTCTCGTTTAATTTAACTGGTTTTATCAGTATCGTAAAAAATAACTCAAACGATAGTTCTGACATGCAGATGGGCGCCGGAGGAAAAACACGCGTCCATAACAATGGCAGGTTCCTTAACATAAGACTATATCGAACAATTCAGCCCTCGGAATTTCCACCATATGCCTCTCTAAAGGCGTCTTCTTGATTCACTACCCGACACCTCTCAATGTTTCCATGGAAAATCTCCGTTGGCCTTTCATTCCACTTTCACAAGCCAAAGATTACACTCTCCCTACCGCCATTCATAACTTTGTTTTTTTACCCACCGTTAAATACAAAAGGTCTTCCACTAGTCTATGAGAAATTTTTTCTCCACATTTGCGAAAATCTTGATATATATTGTTATATAACGTTGAAAACGGACTTATCAATTGAACTGAATCTAATATTTAGACCAAAGGCCAAGCACTGGGACCTATGAAGTCATTCAGCGCTGAAAGGGAAATTTACCGTAAAAGGTTTGAAAGGTGTAACAGGAAAAAAAATCTAGCAGTTTCACTATACATCAATTGCTAGGAGAGTCTGGAAAGTAAGATGGAAGAAAGAGCATATGAAAGGAGGTGCAGTAACAGGAACGAAAGGGGTTACAGCTAGGAGCCGAAGGCACACCGCAAAGACCCTTAAGTAATGCCTACAGTGCACCGCATGAGGTGCACTGGCGGCACTAATCCCCTACGGGGGGAATCGGACTTATTGGGTGAAGTTTGGGTAAAAAAATATTGAAATTTGCGACGGTGGCAATGGCATCATTGTTGCGATGACGAAGAGCCTAACCCAGAACGTCAATCATCGTTTTTAGTTATAACAACGAGAAGATTAATCGAAAACACTAACAGAAAATTAACAACAAATTCCTTATACAGAAATATCTGAAATATCAGAACGCCACTCTAAATCACAAGTGTTATTGGTAACAAAACAATAAATGAAGTTACTATTATTAAAACAATGACATTGGGGCAACGCCATATCATATAATCTCATCATTGAATTTGTCTGGTTTGGGCATTTCAAGATTTTCACCGTACCTAAAGAGGATATATCATGTTCCTGGGGGGTTCTGATACCTTGGCCGGTGGTCCTCTTATAAACTACGCTCAAATAAATCCCATGACCTTTTCTAACAATGATTCTCCTATCTTACAATTGTTACTATGGAAAGACCACTCGAAACTTGCTAGTGAAATTCGGTAGCTAGTTTGTGGTTATATACTTTTGACAGGGAAAAAAAACATGAATAACTTAAAGATTTCCATGTCGTCGTAGCGCACTTTCAAATTCTTATAAACACCAGCAATCAGTCAAAAAAAATCTCATTTGTAAATTAACCTACTATTCCACATTCAAAAGTGAGTCCTTCCCCATCAAAACTAAGCGATTATTACGAAAAAGGGCAACCCATTGCATTGACTGTACATCTTTAACTCCTGGGAAACAAAATAATAAAAAACAATAATCGACGTTAATCGGCCATACATTGATCTATCAGTCAGGATTGGGTAGGTATTCAGAAACCCATTTTCCAGTTGCTTTGTTACCAGGATCACAAATAATGGACGAAAAACAACATGGTCTCTAGTACAGGATATACAGTAAATATAAAAGTTTACACTAATTCGGTCATATAATGTTCATCGGGATTTGCCAAAATGTCCGAGGGCATTTCTAAAAAGTTGATAAACTATTTATAAAGCAAACTTAATGAAGGTTAAGCATGAGTTATGAAAAATTTGTTCTCAAAAATTACAAAATATGATGCAACATTGTCAAAAATTCCATTGTCCTTACATTTATATACCTTTTGAATACACACACACACACACACACACACATACATATATATATATATATATATATATATATGAATGTCTTTTCCTGTAATACTACAGTGTAATATGAAAATAAGAAGGCCCATAAAACACTATTTAAACGTTGAAACCATATATTTCGGGCACTTGTTTCTGTGCCCCTGTTCACTGGTAGAATATGGACAGGTGGAAAGTTACAATGGTATATATACAAAAACATGAAGGTGTGGCCTTAGGCCTCCGATGTTAAGGAGGTGGCGTTTCTTAAGAAGGAGGAGATTGACCCAATTCCCTAGTGGTTTTGGCCTCATTAGCTCCCGTTTGGCGATGGATCTGGCGGTCGCGTTTCTTGGGTCATCTTCTTCAAAAAGGGTGCGAGGATTAAGGTGTCAATGGCGTCCGATTTCCAATGTCCTCCTGACAGGTTCATATTGTTGGTTTGATTGATGATAGCAGATTCCAGCATCTTTCTTTTGTACGGACAGCTAACCTAACCTAACCTAACCTAACCCAACCTAACCTAACCACCTAACCTAACCTAACCTAACCTTCATGTTTTTGTATATATACCATTGTAACTTTCCACCTGTCCATATTCTACCAGTGAACAGGGCACAGAAACAAGTGCCTGAAATATATGGTTTCAACGTTTAAATAGTGTTTTATGGGCCTTCTTATTTTTATTATATATATATATATATATATATATATATATATATATATATATATATATATATATATATACATGTATGTATATATACTGTATATGTATATATATGCATACAAACATATATATATATATATATATATATATATATATATATATATATATATATATATATATATATGGATCCTCGATGGCTCAGTCGGTTACAGCAGCAGCTTCGGACTTCGTAGAGGTCTGTGGCGCGGGTTCAAATCCGCAGCCGACTGATCAGAGAGGCAGACACTTTGCTATCCGTGTAGACACCCGGGATTATATATGTAATCAACGGATAGGTTTGCTTAAAAGCAAATGGGTGTTACAGACTAAATACACACACAAAACAAAGCCACTACAACACCTTCTAAAAACATAACAAACATCTCACACGTCTCGAACTCTCGCCCTACCGGCGCCACAACTTCGCTGCTGGGAAGAAAGGGCGTTGGGTCGGGTATGATACATGAAACATACGCCACCGGGTCTAAGCGATGTCAGGCAGGGCAGCCGATCGAGACTACAGGTCTACCCCAAAGCCAAATACAAAAATGGGAAAAAAAAAGCACGTTAAAAGAAGAAGAAATATATATATATATATATATATATATATATATATATATATATATACTGTATACTGTATATGTATATATATACATAAACATATATATATATATATATATATATATATATATATATATATATATATATATATATTGGTATATATTATATATATATATACATACATTTATATACACTACATTATATATATACATATATATACATTTATATAACATATACGCATACATATTACATAGGAGACAGTTGCATTGAGGAAAAATATGGCAAATATAGCATTTATTGTATGACAATTATATGACATAGCAATACACGAACTTTTCGAAGCAGTCCAAAAAATACTGAATACGTGTATATATATATATATATATATATATATATATATATATATATATATATATATATATATATATATATATATATATATATACATATACAGTATATGTGTGTGTTGTGTGTATTTATATATATAGTTTGTGTGTGCATATATATATATATATATATATATATATATATATATATATATATATATATATATATATATATATATTACACATCACAAAAGGAAGAGGACACACACAGACATACAAGCTGTCTTTTTTCCAACGTTTCGTAATTATCCATTTAATTACTGTACATCTTCAGGGCTGTTAAAAACAAAAGAGAATATTCCTTTTAAAATTGTGAAACCAAAATTTAAAAGTTTAAAAAATGAAAATTATTGTTACAAAATTTAAAATTAAATCTTAAATGTTGCGGAATATACAGTAAAATAAAAATGGCAGTAAACAGAGCTACAGCACACAAGATTAAGGACCGACCTAGAGTAGTGACAGCGTGAAAAAAATAATAATAATAATAATAATAAAATTACAATTTTAATGGACTTTTTTTAATAACTTTTTTCCCCAAAAATTAAGTTCTACGCATGCTCTCCATTTTGCATACTCATGACTTAAAATTTCACAAAACGCTCACTCAAATTATTCATGAACATTTTATGCCACTAGATGTTAATTTAATTCCTAAAAATCAATTCATCATCGGTTCACTCTTTAAAATTAAAGATCTGTTATGTCCTTATCTGTCCTCTGGTGTCGTTGGTAAGTATACTTGCCCTGAATGTCAAACAAGGACCAGTACACTACTTGAGGCGCGTATCGATTCTCATCCTTGTGTGAGTTTACGTGCTGGTGGCAGAATTTCAAACGCAGAACATTCGAATATCAGAAACCATTCGAAAATTTGTTACACATTTGTTGACAACAAAGATTTTTGTATTACAGACCAACCCACGAACCCTCAAGACCCTCCTTTTCTGGAATCACTTTATACAACAGCTTGTTCTGTCGTTAAACTCACAGACGTCTTCCTCCCCTCTGTATTTGTCCTAACTTGTGTCTTTTATATTTGTTCTTTTTATTTTTGTTTTCTTTTAGTTCCACGCAGTCACTCCTCTAGGTCGGTCCTTATTCTTGTGTGCTGTAGCTATGTTTACTGTCTTTTTTTTTATTTTACTGTAAATTCCGTTATTTTTAATTATTTAAGTTTAAATTTTTTGGTTTAATTTCGTAAAAATATTTTCATTTTTTAAACCTTTAAATTTCGGTTTTACAATTTTGAACGGAATATTCTGTTTTATTTTCAACAGCCCTCAAGATGTAATTAAAAGGTTAAATGCGAAACGTTGGAATAAAGACAGCTTGTATATCAGCATGCCTTCTCTTCCCTCTTGATGAATTTAAATACTGACTGACTAATGAATAGTATACATACATACATATGTGTGTGCGTGTGTGTGTGTGTGCGTGAGTGTGTATGGAAAAGTATATCAAGAAGTGTGAAGAAATCTAGAAGTTAAGAGATCACTGAAATATAAATGACAATTGCTTTAAACATTTATCAGTCATAATTCCGTTAGGCTGCAACGTATTCCAAAGGCATAGCGAATTCAATATTAAAAGACTGTGGCCTAATATTTTTCAATATAAAATCTTTATGAATACAAAAGTCAGTTATTATATATATATGTATATATACATATGTGTGTGTGTATCTACACACATACATATATATATATATATTTTATATATTTATATATGTCGTGCTTGTACTATTAATGAAAAGCGAGTTGTTTACAAGAAATATAAGGCACAATATAAGCTTATTATAATGTATAACTCTGCAAAACGGGTTGTTTTCATGAGTGATGGAAAGCAGTGAAAGAAATACTATATGATGCACGTACCTGTATATTATATATATATATATATATATATATATATATATATATATATATATATATATATATATATATATATATATATATATATATATATATATATATATAATATAATATATATTATATATATATATATATATATATATATATATATATATATATATATATATATATATATATATATATATATACATATATATATATATATATATATATATATATAAAATATATATATATATATATATATATATATATATATATTACAACGAATGTGATATCTTTCCTCGCAACCTTACCAGTTTTTACATTTGCAACATAACTGAGAAAGGAATAAAAAAAATCATTAATTACTAGAACTGTAGTTTTCCACTCGCCCCTTCAAAAACTCTCTCTCATTCCCCAAAATGGTTAAGCCTAACCCTGTTCAAAGTGACTGCTTTTGGGCCTAATTCCAGGTACCCCTGCGTCAAGCAAGGCAAGGGAAGAGCCCAAAAAGAGAAAGTTGCCCCCCCCCAATTCTGAACCCTCCACATTGGTTGACTGACGCCATGCGGTTGACATTATAGAAAACGTGACGAAGATTGACCTTTGCACCACCTAGTTAGACATCCCGCGTAATCCACGAAGGTTATTTATAGACGCTGTAATGAGAATCAACAGATAGAATGCTCAGAGCACAACCTGAGGACAGATGTCCTCACCTTGGCTGTCCTTTTGAATCTTCCACGTGTTGACCCCGGGGCTCGAACCAGTATACCTTTGTAATGGCATTATGATTCCCTCCTCCATCGCTGGCACCCTATCGAACGAGGACACGGTCTTCTTGACAAAGGTAATGTGCAGGAATAAGGTTCTTTTAGTCAATCACGATCCTGTTATTTCTCTGCTTGATTTTTCTTTTACTTTTCCACTGTGCGATCACCTTCAGTAATTTGTGTTGGAGCATTCTGTGTTAATGTAATTATGCATTAGTGTTGAACTGAGTTATTTCGCACCATCTGTGCATTCCTCAGTTTCCCTTTGAGCATCTTATTGTTATTGCAAGTAAACATCTTGCATATATTTGCAGATAGGCCTCGACTGTGGAATCTCTCAGCTCCATCCATGTGCAGTCCCCCTTCTATCCCCAACTGCGATGTTCCTGTTATGAAGACATCATCAGAGTAGAATATTTATTCTGTGTAGGATTCATTATTTTAGCAGGTCCTTATTATTATCTGCCAGTAATTCGTTATTCTTCTGATCTGTGTTTGTTATGTAAATATAATTAGATAAGAGAACCTTGAGTTTAAGTAATTTTCCTCACATGAAGAAGGCCTTAAGCAATAGATTTCCCTTGTTTTGTCTACGAATTGGCCTAATATGAGTCAGATGTGTAATAAAGAAATGGAACTCCCTGCGTTCATCCGTTGCCGCCCAAAACCAAGTAAATAACCCCAGGACATTCATAGCAACTGGTGTACCTTGCCAATATGCAATTGTTTTGCAATGATCAGCAAATAGCAACTGCTAGCTGGTCTGCATAGTTAGAGACGACCCTGATATCATACCCCCTCCATTTTAAGCACATGAGAAGAGCCAGTTCCACAGCGTAAGTACATGTCGAAATATTTTGTTTAGGTTTATGCTAGGTGCAAAAAAGTTACTGCAATCATCGTTAGGTAACTGATAGACCACATGCACGCCAAATTAGTTCATGAGAGGAGAGAGTGTATTAACAATTCCATGAGATTTTTGTGCTATCGCATGTTGGCTGCAGGTTTTACGAATAGGAAGCTAAGGAACAACTTAGTCAAAGAGTTAATAAAAGGAATAAAGCCCCTATTCCTTCGTCCACATGTTAAGGACAATTTGAAGGTCCCGAATTCCCAGATAGGCACACTGTAGGTGACCACCAAGGCTTTGAATCCAGCCATTTTTGCATAGCTGGGTTTATCCTCTCTCTCTCTCTCTCTCTCTCTCTCTCTCTCTCTCTCTCTCTCTTTCTTGATTGATAGGAAAAGCTAGGAAGTATTTAGGAATCCAAAGTTCCGCTCTCAAGATGAGAGAGTAGTAAATTCCGACATAGAATCTTCAATTCCAGGCCACATGGGCCCATCCCTAACCATCAGCCATCTTTGATTTGTGAGTTCCATTAGAAATTCCATTGTTCCATTGTTATAAAAAGTGTACGCACAGCGCGCACACATAAATCCCTTTCTTTTGCTTGCTAATTTTATCCATACGTCCGTGCGCCTCACCGCATTTTTGAAAATAATAAACCTTTAATTCTTTAACTGAGTAGGATATTCCTCGGTGAGCCTGTAGTATTCTTGTAAATTTATTTATTAACGAAAATAAAAGCAAGAATTCCCCGTTCATTCATTATTACGGGAGGCCTGAAAAGGGATAGGACCTAGTAACAAAACACAAGGCCAGACACACGGTCAAGAGAGCCCCCCCAAACCCATCACCTGCCTGACTCACCCATTGACAGCAGATATCACAGAAGTAAACGCTGGAGTACTATTATACACATGCAAGCTAAGGTTGTTTTCATAAAGGAGAATAATTAAACATTTTTTTCCCCTTACCCTCATGCACTGGAGATTTTTCAGACAACTGCGTCTTTTCAGACAACCTGAATCTGTTCATTTCAAACACTATTGAGTCTCATCAGACATACTGAACTTGTTCCCTTGAACAGCCCTGAGTCTTTTCAGACATATTTGATTTTCTAATGGGCCAAGCCCATATACGCATTATTTCAAGATGTCTATGACATCCAGAGCCCAGCAAAATGAGGACTTCAAATTCTACATGTCCGCTTTTCCAGAAAGGACGTGGGACTATCAGGATAAGCCCTGAGGGAATGAGTCCAAGAGAGGGTAGATGGTGCCAAGGTGGAAAGACAGGCAGGAGGACAGGAGAAGGAGGAGGAAAGAATAGCCCAGGAGAAACGAGAAGAGGCAGAAAGGCAGGAGAAGGAGAAAAAAGAATAGCCCAGGAGAGACGAGAAGAGGCAGAAAGGCAGGAGAAGGAGAAAGAAAGAATAGCCCAGGAGAAATGAGAAGAGGCAGAAAGAAGGGCCCAGGAGAAATGAGAAGAGGCAGACAGACAGGAGAAGGAGAAAGAAATAAGAGCCCAGGAGAAACGAGAAGAGACAGAAAGACAGGAGAGGGAGAAAGAATAGCCCAGGAGAAACGAGAAGAGGCAGAAACACAGGAGAAGGAGAAGGAAAGAGCTCATCAGCTTGCAATGGCAGCTCACAACAGGCGTAACACATCAACACCCTCTCCTCACTCAACCCTCAGCAGTGTAGACACCCTCATAGGAAAATGGGACGAAGCCGAGCCTGAAAGCCACTAGTGTGGAAGAAGTCCTCGAACTTTTCTAGCTCAAGGACTTCTTATTTTATGCCCCGCCTGCTCTCGCCACTCATTTGTGCGGTAAGGTGCCTAAGACAGTGGTCGAGTGCTGCCGTTGGACTGACATATGGGATACACATCACCCCCATCTTAGTTCCCATGGCCGAGAATTATATCCCTCTTTGCCTGCCTCAACCAACTCCCAGCAATCTCTCAAGAATGGGCACCCCCATAAGAAACCCATGTGTGGGTATTGTAAAATTTTGAACAGGGCACTCCATTGAACAGTGCCGCTTGAAGGCTGAGAATCAGCCAGAAAATCCCTCTACATCCCCAAACGGGACAACACCCCGAGCCACACCTAGGTCATGGACGAAGGGTAAAGGGCTGCTCCCCCCTATGGGACAGGTCCAGGTAAAGATTTTAGCTGGACTTATTACCCCGCTTGCAAAGTCTATGGGCACTCCACCCAATGGGCAAAATGCCCTAATAATAATAAATTAAGTATGCCCACCCTTGCCTTCGCAGTCACCGATCCAACATCTTTAGGTCCTCCAGCCCAGGGTCCCATTTATGTGGCACTTCCCCGAGGTAGGTGCCCTTCCAGCCAGGTAGCATTTGATGATTCTGGCACACAAATGTCCCTCATAAGGGAAGACAAAGTTTCCCTAGTAAGTGACCCAAGACATTTAGAGAAATATATATATATAATATATATATATATTATTTTTTTTTCTTCGTTTTTAACGTGTTTTTTCCCATTTTTATATGGGGTAAGCACGATGCCTTCTTTTGAAGGACTTTGATTTGGCGGTGGGGTAGGCCGAAGCCTCGATCGGCTGCCCTCCCTGACATTGCTTAGACCCCGGTAGCGAATGTGTACATGTTACCAAATCCCCAGCTCCCTCTCTCCCAGCAGCGAGGAGAACTGGGCGGGTAGGTCGACAATTCGAGACGTGTGAGGTGTCTGTTATGTTTTCAGAAGATGTTGGAATGGCTTTGTTTATGTGTGCATTAGTCTGTAACACCCATTTGCTTTCAGCAAACCTATCCATTGATTACATACGTAATCCCGGGGTGTCTACACGGATAGCAAAGTGTCCGCCTTCTCTGACTGGTCGGCTGCTGGGATTGAACCCTCGCCACAGACTTCTATGAAGTCTGAGGTTGCTACTTCTACCAACTGAGCTATCGAAGCTCCATATATATATATATATATATATATATATATATATATATATATATATATATATATATATATATATATATATACACATATACATGTATATGTATATATACATACATACATGTATGTATTATACGTATATATATATACATGTACTGTAATATACATACATGTATATATACATATATATATACATGCATGTACGTATGTGTGCGTGTCTGGAGCACCAACTCAGACTATTCTACGGTAAATAAACAAAAACCTAAGATCCCATTTCCACAGAAAACAAAACAAATATTACCACAATAGTCTGGCACCAAAGAAAAATCAACGGTCAAATAGTTTCTGGGCGTCTTTGGGGAATGGTCACCTTTTGGTAAAAATGCCGGGAAAGATAAAAAAAATTTAAACGCAAAGCAATATCATCAGCATATATATATATATATGTATATATATACTGTATATATATATGTATATAATATATATATATAATATATATATATATATATATATATATTGTAACTTTAAGCTGCTTAGTTTTGTGTTCGTGGCTCTTATTAACGTAAATATTTTGTTCAGTTCTTTCCAAGTTTTCATTTATTTTCGTTTTTCTCTCGAGCCTCGAATAGCTGGATAGAGTCTTTTCGCTCCCACCAAGGGTTTGTTAGTTTGTAATTGATACCTCGCCCATGAAGTTTCTTTTTCTTTGCATGTACGAGCTCTGGATGGTTTTGAGCCTTCGTTTTCTCCCAACGAAGGTGTTTTATGGACACTGGGTGTGATTTAAGGGGATTTCGGTACTCGGCTCCTTATAGGAAAGAACTCGACCGATAACGGCATCTGTGGCAGTGTATTCCTGTGGCGACCTGTCTTGTGTCTGTTGTTGTGGCGGACTTTTTGAGGGCGTGTCATTGGGCGCCTTATTGCTGCTGGTGGCTCTTTGTCAAGATATCACAAGAAGCCATCCTGTCCTTTTGGGTGACATATCCAGAAATATGTACGTCTCCTGCGGGTGTTGATGGGGAACATCCTGCCCTCTGTTGTACTGCCTCTCTGCTGCAACGCCTCTCTATACGTTACTGCACCGCCTCTCTACCTACTGTGGCTCTGCCTCCCTGCCGTGTCGAGTCTTTCGGGGCCGTTAAGAGGCCTTTTGGTCACGAAGAAGGGTAAGCGTGCCTTCCGTGAATTATCAGTTTTTGTATTTATAAAAGACGACCCCTGTTCTACGGTCCACATCTTCGCTACTATTGAGACAGTCCTGTGCTTGCTACCCGACGGCTGTATTCGTCAAGATTCATCGGTGTTGGTGTCAATTAGGATCATTTAAGCGAAGGAAATAGCTTTAACCTAATTGTAAATATGTTTAATTTCGAGTTTGTAAATATTAGGATTAAGGTTCTTCTCTTCCCCTCCTGTGTCTCTTCCTGTCGTATGTGAGAGAATTACGTTGTTGTGTGACAGTTTCGTTTCTTCCTTTTTCTCTAACCTGTTTCTTTATCTATCGTATGATAGATCGGTGGGTTAGCGTGAATGAGGTGATTGAAGGTAGTGACTGTGCATTGTAGGTGAATGAGTTTTTTCTGTCCCTTTATTCAGTTATTCGGGGACCTGTTAAATGTTTAAACTGTGTAATAAATTCCTAAATATTACGTTAATGACTATCAATTATCCCTTTGAGTGCTTCCATTGAATTGTGTCACTGGTATTCCTGCTCTTAGACGAGCTTTGTCTATGTAGTATGGCATTTTGAAAGCTATATGTCATGACCTGGATTTAAAAAAAAAAAAGAATTACTGTAACCAGTCGTTACAAATTGGCGACCTTGCCATCGATCTTCCAGTGATATAGTTCTTGGGTCACTCAGAGGGGTAATTTTGCATTTGGTTGGTTAGGGACAGGTCCCCCCGGCTCTTTTTCCTCATTCCCCCGTAACAATGCCGTTCTTTGAGGGTAATGTGGAGGTGGCGGCCTCCCAGCTTTTGGCAGACTCAGATTGGGAGAGGAAGTTATATGACTTAAAAAGGGATGAGTTATGGTTTCTTGCTGAATTTTTGAATTTAGGGTTATCATCCGAGTTAAGAAAGGGGCAGCTACTCTGGGAAGTTGTTAGGGCTGCTAAAGTGTACAGAGAAACCGTAAGTATGGGAGATGAGATCCAAAACGAACAAGCAGTTGATATGAGTGATGGTAAGGAGAAAGCACAGGATAATGTTCACGGTTATGTTAGGGAGATAGATGGAGAAGTTAATAGTAATGAGGTAAGTGAGTTGAGGCTAAATATTTTAAAAGAACAAACAAAGATTAAGGAATTAGAATACAAAGCATTGCAGTTGCAGGCTGAAGAGAGAGTGAAAGAAAGAGGTCATGAGTTAGATTTGCTAAGGTTGCAGTTGTCTATGAAAAATAATAATAATGTTAATGATGACAAATTTAATCTGTTGAGTGCTTTGAAGTTGGTACCAATCTTTAATGAAGAGGACGTTCCCGAATTCTTCATATCCTTTGAGAGGATAGGGAAAAAATTAAGTTGGCCTAGGGACATGTGGACCACACTGGTCCAATGTAGGTTAAAAGGAAAAGCTCAGCGAGTATATAATACGCTCAGTGAGGATCTGTCGTCAGACTATGACACTGTGAAAGCTATTATTTTGAAGGCATACGACCTCGTTCCCGAGGCGTATCGCCAGAAATTTAGGAATTTGAAAAAGGACAATGAAATGACCTTCGTAGAGTTCGCAAGAAAGAAGGAGCAATTTTTTGAGGACTGGCTTAAAAGTAAGGAAATAGATAATTTTGGGAAATTAAAGGAACTCATTTTAATTGAAGAATTCAAGAGAATGGTGTCGAGGGAATTGAAGATTCACCTCGAAGAACTAAAATTAGATTGTTTGCAGGAAGTTGCCATTGCAGCAGATGAGTACTCCCTTGCTCATAGACAGGACTGTGTAACAAGGGAAAATAATAGCAGTAAACGATTCTCACCTCGTAACAATAACTGGGGGATAAACTATTCCAAAAGCCAGTCTGAGAGGAGTACTAGTAAAAACAAACCCAAGGAAAATAATAGTAATAGCAGTAGTAGTAGCAGTAGTGAATATCGTAGTTTTGTGAACAGTAGTAGATCTGGTGGTGGTAATAGCAGTAGGAATACGCCAGAGTCGAGGAGTAATGTAATGTGTTTCTGGTGCAGTCGTAAAGGTCACGTGAAGGCCAACTGTTTTGCTATGAAAAGGTTCCTGGAGAAACAAAAAGAAGCTGTTTGCTTGGTTTCCGCAGAACAGGTGTCGAAGGAAGATGAAAAGAAGTGACTCAGATTTAGAAATTATATATCGGATGGCACGGTTTACCTTAATGACACTAAACAAATCGGTCGTAGAGTGAAAATATTACGCGACACTGGTGCTGCGCAGTCTCTAATCTTAAGGCGGTCAGCGCCACATAACTTTGTTTTCTCAAATAATGACTTTGTTGTTTTGGGAGGTTTCCCTAATACTATTGTTTCTTGTCCTCTCGAAAAATTATATCTGGAAACTGATTACTTTATGGGAACGGTAAAACTGGCAGTAGTGGACAGTTTGCCAGTTCCAGGTATAGATCTTGTTTTTGCAAATGATTTAGTAGTGAAAGACGAACTGAATTATTTTCCTATTTTGTCTTTAGTAGAAATAAAGTGTGATAAGGATTTTGAACCTATATCTATTATGACTCGTTCGCGCGCTCGAGAGGTGAACCTCGAGGAGGTTAATTTAGACTTAGACGAAGTAAGTAGACAAAAGACTGACACATTGACTGATAGCGTAAAAACAAATATTTTTAATGATGTGAACTGGGATGCTGAGGCTTTCAAGGAAGCCCAGATGAAGGAGTTTTGTAACCTTGAGGTTGATGATCTCGATAATGACATTTCTAAACCTTTCTTTTTTAAACAGGATGGTTTGTTGTACAGGGTCAGCAGGGCAGGGAATGCACCTGCTGACCAGGTAGAGGTTGTTAGGCAGCTGGTGGTTCCGGAAGAATATCGGAACAAATTGATGTGGCTAAGTCATGAAAGTAACTTATCAGGCATTTTGGGGTCAGAAAAACATTTCAAAAGTTAGCCGAGCATTTTTTCTGGCCTGGAATGCGCCGGAGTATAAAACGTCACGTGCTCTCATGTGAGGTTTGTCAACTCGTGGGGAAGCCAAACCAAAAGATACCAAAAGCCCCTCTGATCCCTATCCCGTCAGTTGGAGAGCCTTTTAGGGAAGTGATTGTGGATGTCGTTGGTCCCCTTCCGCGGACGCGCGGAGGGCATGAATATATCCTTACAATGGTGGATAGGATGTCACGCTTTCCTGAGGCTGTCCCACTACGGAGTATTAGGGGTGAAAAAGTTGTGGAGGCTTTAATTGGCTTTTTCACGAAATTTGGTATTCCAAAAGTTTGCAGACAGATTGTGGGACAAATTTTACCAGTCGCTATTTTGAGAAGAAAATGCACGAATTAGGAGTTAAACATATTACGTCATCTCCATATCATCCTGAGAGTCAGGGTCAGGTGGAGAGGTTCCACCAGACTCTCAAGTCTGTTTTGAAAAAATTTTGTTTGGAGACAGGTGTTGAGTGGGATAAGGAAATCCCATATGCGTTATTCGCAATTAGGTCGGTGCCTAATGAAACCCTGGGGTTCTCGCCTTCCAATTAGTATTTGGCCATAGTGTTAGAGGTCCCTTAGACGTGGTTAGGGAACACTGGGAAGGAGAAACCCCAGAAATAAATGTACTCGACTATATGTCAAATTTACAAGAGAAATTGCACAGAGCCTGGTCTTTTGCCCGAGAAAATTTGGCAAAGGGTCAAGCTAAAATGAAGTACAGTTATGATGTAGGTACTCAACGGAGAGAGTTTTGTCCAGGTGATAAGGTGTTGGTTTTGCTCCCCATACCTGGCAATCCGTTGAAAGCTCAGTTTTCAGGCCCGTGGAAGGTACTGAAAAAAATGAGTGATGTTAACTACCTGATTGAGACTCCTGAACGTAGACGTAAATCACAAATATGTCATGTTAATATGCTGAAACCTTATTTTTGTAGAAATGAAGCTGTAGTAGTAGAAGCAGTATCACTAATGAATGTAGACGTAGAACCAGTTATTGATAATAATTTCTCTGTTGGTCCAAATGTCCTCTCTGATAATTCTGATGTTTTAAATAATCTTAATGTTAAATTTCAGCATTTAGAGGCAGATAAGGCTGCTTCTTTGATAGACCTGATTACTGAGTATAAAGATTTGTTTCAGGACGCCCTGGAAGGACTAATGTATTAGAACATGATGTTGATGTTGGAGACGCCCAGCCTATCAAACAGTGTCCATACAGGTTAAATCCCATAAAAAAAGGTGTAGTTAAGGATGAAGTAAAATACATGTTAGATCACGACCTTATTAAGCCAAGTTGTAGTCCCTGGAGCTCTCCAGTAGTCCTTGTTAAGAAAGAAGGCGGTCAGCATCGATTATGTTTTGACTACCGTAAAGTGAATGAAGTAACCAAGACTGACTCCTTTCCCTTGCCTCAGGTGGAAGACTGCATTGACTGTATTGGATCTGCCAAATTTATCAGTAAATTTGACTTATTGAAGGGTTATTGGCAGGTCGGTCTTACACCCAGGGCAAGGAAAATATCTGCTTTTGTGACGGGTGACGGCTTGTATGAGTGTAAAGTTATGCCGTTTGGCATGAAAAATGCAGCCGCCACCTTTCAAAGATTAATGAATTTGGTAACTTGTAATTTAGATGGATGTGTTGTCTACATAGACGATTTAGTCATCTACAGTGATGACTGGGACACACATCTCAAGAGGATAAGGGCATTATTCGAGGCTCTAAGAAAGGCTGGTTTAGTTATTAATCTGAGAAAGAGCGACTTTGCTCAAGCAAAGGTTGTGTATCTCGGGCACGAGATAGGCTTGGGCAGAGTCGCTCCCAAGAAGGCAAATGTTGAAGCAATATCAGTTTTCCTGCGCCTCGGAACAGAAGGGGGTAAGGAGATTCCTTGGTATGGTGGGATACTACCGTAAGTTTATAAGAAACTTCTCTGACCTTGCCACCCCTTGACTGAATTACTGAAGAAAATGTAAAATTTATCTGGGATGGCAAGTGTCAGGAAGCTTTTGAAAAGTTAAAATCGGCGTTGGTAAGTTTCCTCTGCTGCGATCTCCAGACTTTCTCTACCTTTTTGTTTGGCAACTGATGCCAGTGACACAGGGTTAGGTGCTGTGCTATTTCAGAAGGATCAAGACGGAACAGTTCACCCAGTCGCTTATTTTTCAAAGAAACTGTCGCCAACCGAGAGGAGATACTCTACAGTCGAGAAGGAAGCTCTGTGTTTATTAAAATCTTTGAACCATTTCAGCATTTATTTAACTAATCCATCCTTTCCCGTTGAAGTCTTTACTGATCACAATCCATTGGTTTTATTAACAGATTCAAGAATAAAAATCATAAAATTTTGAGGTGGAGTTTAGAGCTCCAAGAATATGATCTAATTATTAACCATATTTCTGGTAAATATAACGTAGTGCCAGATGTCCTCTCAAGGGCATATGAAAAGGAATGAAGGGATAGACTGTAATAATTTTACTGCTTTCTTTCAGGTATAGCCTTTGTTTTGCTCTCTTTTTGTATGTTAGTTATGTGATCATTTTTAGCCTTTAGTAAAGGTTTTGTTTTTGCTTTGCTTTAGACTTGGTTAAGTTAGGTTTTTAATTGCTGCAAAAAAAAAAAAAAATTATTATAATTTTTTTTTTTTCTTTTGGTGGGGAGCTGTAACTTTAAGCTGCTTAGTTTTATGTTCGTGGCTCTTATTAACGTAAATATTTTGTTCAGTTCTTTCCAAGTTTTCATTTATTTTTCGTTTCTCTCGAGCCTTGAATAGCTGCATAGGGTCTTTTCGCTCCCACCAAGGGTTTGTTAGTTTATAATTGATACCTCGCCCATGAAGTTTCTTTTCTTTGCATGTACGAGCACTGGATGGTTTTGAGCCTTCGTTTTCTCCCAACGAAGGTGTTTTATGGACACTGGGTGTGATTTAAGGCGATTTCGGTACTCGGCTCCTTATAGGAAAGAACTCGACCGATAACGGCAACTGTGGCAGTGTATTCCTGTGGCGACCTGTCTTGTGTCTGTTGTTGTGGCGGACGTTTTGAGGGCGTGTCATTGGGCGCCTTATTGCTGCTGGTGGCTCTTTATCAGGATATCACAAGAAGCCATCCTGTCCTTTTGGGTGACATATCCTGAAATATATACGTCTCCTGCGGGTGTTGATGGGGAACATCCTGCCCTCTGTTGTACTGCCTCTCTGCTGCAACGCCTCTCTATACGTTACTGCACCGCCTCTCTACCTACTGTGGCTCTGCCTCCCTGCCGTGTCGAGTCTTTCGGGGCCGTTAAGAGGCCTTTTGGTCACGAAGAAGGGTAAGCGTGCCTTCCGTGAATTATCAGTTTTTGTATTTATAAAAGACGACCCCTGTTCTACGGTCCACATCTTCGCTACTATTGAGACAGTCCTGTGCTTGCTACCCGACGGCTGTATTCGTCAAGATTCATCGGTGTTGGTGTCAATTAGGATCATTTAAGCGAAGGAAATAGCTTTAACCTAATTGTAAATATGTTTAATTTCGAGTTTGTAAATATTAGGATTAAGGTTCTTCTCTTCCCCTCCTGTGTCTCTTCCTGTCGTATGTGAGAGAATTACGTTGTTGTGTGACAGTTTCGTTTCTTCCTTTTTCTCTAACCTGTTTCTTTATCTATCGTATGATAGATCGGTGGGTTAGCGTGAATGAGGTGATTGAAGGTAGTGACTGTGCATTGTAGGTGAATGAGTTTTTTTTCTGTCCCTTTATTCAGTTATTCGGGGACCTGTTAAATGTTTAAACTGTGTAATAAATTCCTAAATATTACGTTAATGACTATCAATTATCCCTTTGAGTGCTTCCATTGAATTGTGTCACTGGTATTCCTGCTCTTAGACGAGCTTTGTCTATGTAGTATGGCATTTTGAAAGCTATATGTCATGACCTGGATTTAAAAAACAAAAAGAATTACTGTAACCAGTCGTTACAATATATATATACAAACACGAAAATGTCGAAAAATTAAAAGCTTATTTTATTACTCCACAAAGTAACCCACCCAGACAAAGTCAGTCCTATGAAGAATTGTGGTATCTGTCTTATTGTGTGTGTGTATGTGTGTGTGAGTGTGTGTGTATGTATGTATGTTTACATACATACATACATATATATATATATATATATATATATATATATATATATATATACATATATATATATATACATATATATATACATATATATACATATATATATATATACAAAATATATATATATATATATATATATATATATATATATATATATATATATATATATATATATATATATAATTGTAATAGCCACAATTCCCTCTTAACTTTTCTCAATATATATATATATATATATATATATATATATATATATATATATATATATATATATATATATATATATATACAGTAAAATTAATAAGCCTACATAAGTGTCACATTCTGATCAGTGTCTGAGATGCTTCTCAGATGAAGTACAGTGGCAAACTGTCACGAAATTGGCGCTAACCTGTCCACACATGCAATTACCTGTCAGTCAGTCAGAGGGTATTTAGGTAATACCATCAGTTCACACGTTCTGGTGAGTGGATTGTCTCCGTCCACAAACTGTTGTCTACACATAAGTTTTAACGGCAGTTTCGATGAACTGACAGAAGAAATGACATGTAAACTTGATCGTGAAAACACAGCTTTAGGTTGCTGAATTTTATAATAGTGAGTGGGTGTGTTGGGAGAGAAAGAGAAAGAGATTGGGAGAAGAAGAAGAGAGAGAAGAGGGGGTGTTAGGGAGGAGAAAGCGGGAGACTGAGACAGAGAGAGAGATAGTTTATCGAATGTCAATCAGAGTTTTTCCAGGCAGTGCTGGGTTGGTGCAGCTCTCAAAATCATACACGTTACACCTGGGGCAAGTATACTTGTAAACGACGTTGGATGTAAACAACGGACTAACTTTGTCCTTGAGCTGGAGTTTTTATAGCTTCTGTCTTTTTAATTTTAAATTAAACTCCATTTCTACTCTCCTCCACGGGGCCTTTACACACTCATCGAATTGGATGACCTTCCATGAACAGATCGTAACCCTGGCCAACTACTTCAAAAACAACTGTTCTCCTCAAAAGCTCTTTTTCAGGGCTTTAAACAGGTTTTTAAATCAAAAAATGGAAAAACCCACGGCCATCCACAAGGTACAAAAAATGAAAATGTTTGCAACGTTGCCGAACCTGTATGACGATAATTTTAGGAAACTAATCCCCAAAAATCCTTGCACCATCGGGTCCTTTTTCAAGCTCAAGGACAAAGTTAGTCCATTGTTTACATCCAACGTCGTTTACAAGTATACTTGTCCCGGGTGTAACCAGGGGACTTACGTTGGATGTACCAAAAGACTGCTGAGGGTGCGCATAGATGCCCATAGAGGAGTTAGCTTCCGAACCGGGAGCAGATTGTCCAACCCAGAACAATCCAACATAAGGAACCATTCGAAATTATGCAAAACACTCATAGACAACAAAGACTTTCCAATAATACGACAAACACAGAAAGACAGTGACTTAACAACCTTACAATCCATAATGATAAAATTAACAGTTCCATCACTGAACACCCAAACATCATCTACTCAGTTGTTTATTGCTTGATGGTCCTATTTGCCTTATCGTTACCTTGTTTTCTCCTTTTTATCTATTTTTGTTTTAATTTGTATTTTTCTCTCCTTGTTTCAATAGTTTTGTTTTAGCTCCCGTCTGGGTAGGTCCTTCTTTTAGTGTCATGGTGCCTCTGATATTTTTAAAAGAATAAGCATTTTAAATGAGACAATACTGTAGTGTATTTAATCAGTTGTTATAATAAATGTTTTTATGATTAATTATTGAGTAAGCTCGCTGTATTTCAGCCTTGAAAATGCAACAATGTAGTTGTGAAACGTCGGCATTAGGAATAAACTATCAACTGTATTGAGTGCCTTTCCCTGGGTACCTACAAGTATATATATGTATATATATATATATATATATATATATATATATATATATATATATATATATATATACAATATGTATCTATATATATATATATATATATATATATATATATATATATACTAACTTTTTATCACATACACAATTGTTCTGTGCATTAGTAGAATTACTAAAAGGACCTCATTCAAACTGGATGGTATCTAATGGAGTTTTATTCAAGAAGTTACAAGCTTTCTTGAATAACAAACAGTCCACGGATTTGATAATGTGGACTGTTTGTCCAAGAAAGCTTGTAACTTTTGAATAAAAACTCCATTAGATACCATCCAGTTTGAATGAGGTCCTTTTAGTATATATATATATATATATATATATATATATATATATATATATATATATATATATATATATATATATATATACATAATATATAATAATGTATATATATATATATATATATACACATATAATATATATATATGTATATATATATATGTATATGTATATATATATATATAATATATATACATAACCCGGCGCTGCCTAAAAAACTCTGAATGACATAAACGATAAACTCTCTCTCTCTCTCTGAATGACTCTCTCTCTCTCTCTCTCTCTCTCTCTCTCTCTCTCTCTCTCTCTCTTTCTCCTCCCTAACACCCCCTCTTCTCTCTCTTCTTCTTCTTCCACCTTCTCAACGCTGTTTGTAGGCCCGTTATATGTCCAAATCATACAATAAAAATCTAAAACAATATTTCCATGTGATACAGACAACTTGGTATAGGCCTAGGCCAATTATGTCTTTTTATGATATGTGTTACTGTAATGAAAGTAAACTTCACTGTCCAATTCATAAAAAACTGAACCAACCCCTCAGTTCTAATTTAAACTCATTCATTAATATTGTGTGAGAACAGATGTCTTTTTTTTTAATAAGAAATATTTAGTCTTTACTCTGTTACGCCTTTTTACGTCTTTCCTATTATTAAGCGAATTGCGACCAGAGTTAGCCTTTCACCTCCTCATCATAATAAAAAAAAAAGGGCAAAACACTCTCCCATATAGCTAAATACAACTCGTGATACATATTTTTTATATTGGTCTTAGGGATGTTTTTAACTTAATAAATTACTCTCTTTATCTTTACAATGACATCAAATTCCCTCCCTAGCGTAGAGTTGTGTATAAAGTTACACATACGGCACCTATAAACTAGGTCAATTCGTACAGTGACCTAATAATGAATCAAACAAAATCTTTCCCTTCGTGGAGGAATGTTAGGTAATCGGTTATTTATTGTTTTCAATAAATACACGTTGATAAAAGATAGAAATGAATATATATCATTCTAATATATAACCATAGACAATAATTTTATTTTCCTAAATGATGGGAATACTATTCCTTACTGTATAAAGTTCCTCATTGGACGGGTCAATATCGTTCTCGGCTAGTACTTTGCTGGGCCTGCGTTCGATTCTCCGGCCGGCCATTGAAGAATTAGAGGAATTTATTTCTGGTGATAGAAATTCATTTCTCGGTATAATGTGGTTCGGATTCCACAATAAGTTGTAGGTCCCATTGCTAGCTAACCAATTGGTTCTTAACCACGTAAAATAAGTCTAATCCTTCGGGCCAGCCCTAGGAGAGCTGTTAATCAGCTCAGTGGCCTGGTTAAAGTAAGATATACTTGACTTAACAATTCTTACTGTGTATGATTACATCAGCAAAAGGTATGAAGTGATATGGTGTAGGCTAAGTTGTGAACACTTCGAGTTACTCAAAGTGCAGCGGTTGCCATTTCTTAATTTAGTCCCTACTTGCATCTAACAGATTTACCTTCTAAGTGACTTTCGGAAAAGATTTCCAAATGTAATGATCTACATTCCTATAAAGTTTTAATCTAGAACTTTCAGTCATTATCTTCCAGGTAATCAGTAACAAGCAACGTGAAAAGAAACTTATCTTCCATATGCAGTAAAGTGTTTTGCCAACTCGCACGATAATTAATTCCAACCGTCAACCACTGAGTGTCCAAGGTGATATTTTGATTATTCCAGCACAGCTAAAAACGTGTCCTTCTTCCTACAGCATGTAGGTGAACATGTAATAAATGACGTAGGATCGTGTGTAGAACCATTTTAACACCATACGCAAAAAAGGGCAAATGGCTTGTGAGTATCGCTTTTCACATGGTGAAGCGGTTGCCGGAAGCCACGTATGTTTTTCCGTTCCTTATGCAGACGCTGCCTTCCATTTTTCTGCATCGTAAATTGTTGTTGTTCTCTCTAGGTGATAACTTAGTAATAAACCTAATAGATAGAGACAGATTTCGCTCCAAAGTGTTTGAGTGATGCCGAGAGAGAGAGAGAGAGAGAGAGAGAGTTTGGTGGTGGTTTCTGCTGGTTGAAATCATTGCACTTAGCCATCACGATGCATGCGCGGACTCGGCTTTGCTTACTACGGAAAGAAATTATCGATTTAGGTTTTCAAAGCAGATTTTATCGAGGTAATAAACAATTATATTAATTATTATCATAAATTATGATCAAAATTCACGTAAATTCAGATCAAAAATTTGTTATAGGAGATTTATTTTTGTAGGTTATTCATACTTCTGGCAGCACCAGAAGAAAAGGTGAAGTGTCAGGTGAAAAATGAGAATAAACCCAGCAAACTGAAGGAAAAGGTGACATAAAAACGAAAATTTCATTTGTTTTGTCTGTGTTTGTATGTCTGTCACGAGGTACGGGTTTGATTTTGAATTAAAAACCTTTCTGGAGTGACATATAGGCCGTGTGCACAATTTTGTCCGGGTCTGTCGAGCGGTTCGGATGTCTACAGTGAACAAGCAAATATACAAACACTCACTTATATATAATATATATATATATATATATATATATATATATATATATATATATATATATATATATATATATATATATATATATATATATATATATATATATATCTAGATATATAATATATATATATACATATATATATATATATATATATATATATATATATATATATATATATATATATATATATATATATATATATATATATATATCTAGATATATAATATATATATACATATATATATAATATATATATATATACATATATATATAATATATATATATATATATATATATATATATATATATATATATATATATATAGGAATGCAAATAAAAATAAAAATTATTCGTGAACGAGAAAAAGAAAGCCAAGGGAATAAATATGGTTTCGCCACCTAGCTTTAAAACGATAAACAGCATCAAGAAAATAAAAACATGGAATATATTGAAACAGATCAAACAAAGCCCTGACTTTCTTTTATTTCCTTTCGTCTTTAGAAATGTCAAAGGTTATGAACGTGTCAGTCGTATTCAGAGCCCGGATAATGGAAACACAAACCAATACCATAGAAATCTCTCCAATGGGAATTAGAGTATCATTTGTACGTATATACGACAAATTAAAGGGATTATCGAAATTCAATTCTTTTTAAATAAAAATTCATTACTTTAAACGACTCTTCTGCAGGCAGGCGTGTGTTTGCATGAACTTCCGTACGTAATCCTCGGTGTTAGCCTGCGTTAGTGTTTGACAGGCTGTATGAGAAGTGATGCAATGAAAACAAAGGACATACGCAGAATGAATCCCGTAAGAGCCTAACACTACACGAAACGCTTTCTGAACCAACGAGTTCGACTACTTTTGAAGTAATTGATCTGGGTCCTTATGCTAATAAAGTAAACAGAAGTGTACGTAACATTGTGTGTTATCATTTCATCAAAAGTAAAAGAATATGCGTACAAACAATTGCTTTGGACAGTAACAGGCTGGGACCATACGCTGAAGCCATAACTACTATGGAACCAAAGACGTATCCATTCAGTTGTGTAGCTTTCTCTATTTCCCCTACAAAAAGTAGGCAATTTGTGGTTACTAATACTGTTAGTAACTTCATCACTAATAGTAAAGGTTATACAAGAAACGACAATGACGATAGAAACTCATATTTAATCATTTTCTTAATTATCCGAGGTAAATGAAATTCTGAACTTTTAACGGTGTGCATGGCATTTATGGACCAGATATGAAGTCATGGCGGAAGGATATGAAATACATCCAGTGAAGACTGACATGGAAGGAATGTCGGGGGAGGTAAAGAAAATGAGGTAATAATGGATGAATTACAGACTTGAGTATCCGCGTCGTCAAAAATGACAGCAAAATTTCAATAATTTTGCAATTTCATCATGTTTATATGTCAAGGACTTTACATGCATAATGTACATTACTTGTCGGGGTTCACTGCTAACTGAATATCAATAAATGTGGTAAAAAGTTTGTTAAAAGGTAAAAATTATCTTTCATCTGGGTTTCATCCGGGATCCATGTTACAAACGAAAACAAATACCATTTTAATAAATGAAATTAATTCGATATAATTAGGTAGAGTAAAAAATACGGTAAAAAATGACTGTAATAACTTGACTGCGCAATGGCTAGCATAAATAGAAATAAACTATACATCATTGGAAATACACTTTATCCAAGCTTTACGTGGTTCAAGAAAATTATAATTCTCTATTAATTATGTTTAGTTAACATTTACTTTTCAGCATGACTTTTGTTTATTTCAGCTAATTTCAACTCGTTAATTTTACGTTTAATTTTACGTTTGCTTTTGTTATTTTCCATTTTTTTACATACTGAGGTAACTTATAACTACCCTGCTTTAAAATGCCACAATTAAGTTTTCTGGCGTGGAAATTGAACTCAGATCATTCTAGTAATATACCACTCGATAAGGAAGTTCTCAAACGTTTTTTCTGATTTCTCCAAGTTTTAAAGCACAATAACGAGTATAATGAACATCAAGCAATATATCATTTGAAAGAATTTATCGTGGTTTTTCATCATTCAAAAAATTAATATATCTATTTTATTTTTAGTGAGTATTTTTATTGCAAGGATGGGTGTTAAAGTCTTTATCATTATTTTCATTTTATGAGCAACTTTTTAGCTTTTCCATTAAACCACAAAATGTGTATCCTAGCATGAAAACAAACTTGACATTCAAATGCTGATATATGAAATACACACTTTTACATTATATATACATATATGTGTACTGTATGTGTGTGTGTGTGCGCGTGTGTATAAAGTGGAAAAAGAAAAGGACAAGTATGAAAAAACAGACATTTTAAACAGAGCAAAGAGAGACAGTATTAAGAAACACAAGTAATGGCGGGATAAGTAGCCCAAGAAAAAGATCTCCTAAAACAGATAAAAGTTCCCCAAGTGTAAGGATGACGAGATATTCCCTGAGAAACGACAGAGAGAAATCTCCCGCCGCGACTATGGTCCCCGAGGGACCATGACAAGGGAGAGAAGGGGTTCTACTGAGGTTTTCACTTGAGATATGGTAGGGCTTGGGCTTCGTGTGCAGGGATGTGGGACTAGGAGGGAGGCAGGAAGGAGAGGGTCTTGGCTGTAGGGAAAGAGCTCCTGTCGTGCACTGTTGAGTGGTCTCTTTCACAAGGAACGTGGAGGGTGGTACACAACAGTTTGCCGTAAATATGTCAAATAAATAACATTTGTCGAAGACTGAAAATAATTTGACAGTGGAAATCGTGTGGAGATTTTCGCTGAAGCTTGAAAATTATTTGACGTACTGGGGCCCACAACGGGAATTTTATAAGGGAGAGAAGCTGATAAGAACCTGAGGATAATGCAATAACCTCACAATAACAAAACTGTACTGCAGACCTAGGTAGTGATAATGACAATCCCATTAAAAGAATGACCCTGGTAAACTAAATGTTCATTTGTGTGAAAACATTTGCAAATTCTTCTTTGTATATTCGAACACTAACCAAAACCTTCTTGATCCACTGAAACGGGATCACAGTAAATTAACAAATGAGTAAATACATAAACAAAGGCATCTAAACCCTCCTTGTTCTTTCAGCAACAAAAACGTGGTAAAAATAGCATAATACAGTCATGTCTTCTAGCTTTGACAAAAAAAATCTTTTAACTGACTACTAGAAAAAATAAGCAGCATGTTACAGTAACTAGAAATTATAAGGAAAATATATTCCTATCGATAAAGGCAACGCATACGGAAGAGTTCAACCCGTTCTAATGACCTCCATGAATCACGAATTAAACTGGGCTCCTCAATCAGTCTCAGACTTGCTCGACGCACGGATAACCCTAGCAAAACGATAGTCTCCAACGGCTTGATAACAATTATATGCTGCAAATCTGAACTTAATACTAAAATTATTACCAAGTCCATATGCCGCTCGAAGAGGAGGACTGAAAATATCAAGTCGGTCAAAAAAATATTATAGATTTTCCTTTTATCTGAGTGCTATGACAGTGTGCATTTGACAATTAAAAGAAAAAATCTCAGAATATGTCTGCATTATTAATTATGTGACGAGTTGAGTTTGTGGGTCTCGCAGAGCGTCTTCCGTGAAGTCTTCGGTAAACCAAAGCATAAACAGAAGGTAAACATCTACAAATTAAACCCACTGGCTTGTTCTTACCTTAGACCCACCCAATAACAGAAAAATTGTTCAATGTTGGTTTCACATATACACACTCACATATAGCCTATATATATATATATATATATATATATATATATATATATATATATATATATATATATATATATATATATATATATATATATATATAATTCGCTCTACCTCGGAAATAATATATAAATCTATATATATACATGTATATGTTCGTCGTCTCATGGGCTCGAACCACGGATCGCAGTGACGCCTTAGCCTATCCGGCTATCAAGAGAGGTAAAAGTTGATACCGACTCTCGTGTACCAATCCCCGTCGAACGCAGGTATTTGTAATTATCGTCGGTATCGGCCCACCTCCAACATGATACCCGTCTAGTGCGTTTGTAGCATGTAGCCATTTTATGAATGAATTTTTATCACATGGCCGTGATTCATATACAAGCATTACGCCACAAATGTCCTTTAATATCCAATTCGCTCTACCTAGAAATAATATATATATATATATATATATATATATATATATATATATATATATATATATATATATATATATATATATATATATATATATATATATATACAGTATATATATATGTATATATAATATATATATTTATATATATAAACTATATATATATAATATATAATATATATTTATATGTATAAATTATATATATTCATATATATGTATAATATATATATATATATAAATATATATATATATATATGTACTGTATGTATGTAAATCGAAGGGGAATTATAGCTGATAAGAGTTTCGTCGCCACATGGGCTCGAACCACGGATCAAGAGTACTCGCTAGCCGGATAGGCTAAGGCTTCACTGTACGTCGTGAGTTCTCGTGATCCGTGGTTCGAGCCCATGAGACGACGAACTTCTTATCGCCTATAATTTCCCCTTCTGTTTACATCTCTCTCTCTCTCTCTCTCTCTCTCTCTCTCTCTCTCTCTCTCTCTCTCTCTCTCTCTCTCTCTCTATATCTCTATATATATATATATATATATATATATATATATATATATATATATATATATATATATATATATAATATATATTTAAGAGGTAGAGCAGAATTGGACATTAAACGACATTTGTAGCTTAATGCTTGTATATAAATCACGGTGATGTGATAAAAATTCATTCATATAATATATACCTATATATATATATATATATATATATATATATATGTGTGCGTGTGTATGTGTAACCAACAACGAGAAATTTGCCTAACAGTGGATGGGTCAAAGGTAAAATCAAGACAGTAAGTTTAATTAGCATATCCTAGGTTGATGATCCTTGGTTAACCTACTCTATGATAACATAGGTTAGCCTAGGCCAGAGCAACCTAGTTTATAATAACTCATGTTGGTCTATACAAACATTCCATAGTGTAATTCAGGCTTACACCAAATAAACTTAGATTAACATATGCTATGCTCTGTGCAGCTTAGCATATTTTATATATATATATATATATATATATATATATATATATATATATATATATATATATATATATATATATATATATATATATATATATATATTAATTATAGGGGTTTCCTTCACTTATCCGATTCATTAGTGTACGTATAAGAGTGTCAGGAATTGCAGTGTTTTTCGAGCCACCCCATGTGAGGGAAAACCTCATATAGGCTATGTGATATATATATATATATATATATATATATATATATATATATATATATATATATATATATATATATATGTATATATATGTACATATATATGTACATATATGTATGTATATATATATATATACATATATATGTAAATATAAATATATATAATATATATATATATATATATATATATATATATATATATATATATATATATGTAACTATGATATATATATATATGTGTGTGTGTGTGTTTGTGCGTGTTTTAAGAGATTTTCCTTAACATGGAATGGCTTAGTAATAAAACTAATTGCAAAAATTTTACAACCATCTTTTTTTCAAAATGCACCAAAAAGTGTAAAATAAACCTTTCTTTGATCCACAATATTAATGGTTACTTACGCCTAAACATAAAAGCGTGGGTCGCGTACTTTCCTAACTTCCATACAATTCTACACATACATATTTAAATTGAGACGTTTCCAAACGCAAGATTTCACAGCACGGCTATGTGGGATTCAATCTCGCTGTCTGTGCCTAGTGATGAAGTAAGTTGGTTAAGACATGAAGGGGTCTGTGAAAGCAATGAAGACAGTAAAGTGATTGTCATCAAAGACTTGCATGTAATTTGGTTCCAAACATGGTAAGCTTCCTCAAGAACCACTAAGAGTAGGATATACACGTCACTGTAAGAAATTCTTGACAATTCTCATTACTGACGTGAAATTTTGCATCCATGAAGCTCTTTCTTTACCTATGTCTGTACATACACACTGCATCAATAAAGTACGTTTTAAATACAATACAGTACAATACAAGTCTGTGTGTGCAAGTTAGGGTAAGCGGTCTGCGATTTTACGTAAAGGCACAAGTAAGCATAAAACGTCATACATACCAGAGAGTTTTTTTTTTTTTTTTTTTTTTTTGAGGAAAGCAAGGAAAAGAATGCAAGATTAGGCAAATAGGCGCCCATGCTTTTGCGTTTAAGCGTAAGTAACCATCAATATTGTGGATCACAGAGTTTTATTTTATAATTTTTAGTGGATTTTGAAATAAAAGCGTGGTTTAAAATTTTTTTTAACTGGCTTTATTTGTGATTTTTTTAGTGTTTGACAGCTGAAAAAGTACTGACTGCACCACCGAGTGACTGAACCGATTGCATCCTCGCTAGTTTGCTCGGGGTTTACGAAAATGTACGAATCTACGGTCCCGACACTGCATGTTTGACACCTATGGAACCATAATCCCTTGACAAAGTGTTCCTGCATGCTACACAACAATAAAATTGCAGTAGTAATTAATTTTTAATTTTTTTTAATATTGCATTATCACCGACTTTGAACATGCACACCAAATATGGGCTGAATCGGTTCGGTAGAAGTGGGTAAAAAATCGGTTGCAAGTTTTGACTATCTGACAGACAGAGTCAAACATACAGACAGACAGAGACGTCAAGTTAAATCATACTTATTAAAAGCGCTACAATCCCTGTCACACTTCTACTTTCATTACGGAATCGCATAAGTGAATTCATACATATATACATACACACACACACATATATACCTATATACAGTATAATTATATAAATCATGTATTTATATATAATATATATATATATGTATGTATATATATATATATATATATATATATATATATATATATATATATTTACATATATGTGTGATTGTGTGCGCGTGCACGCATGTGTATGTCCCTCGTAGGTATGTGGGTGACGTCCCTATCCTCTTTCATTATACGGTCTCTTTTGACGTTATGGGCGCAACCAATCTTTGTATATTTGTAAGTTTCTGTTATCGGAGTTCACTTGAATGTTAGATTTAGACAAATACTCCATAAAGACAGTGGCAGTAAGTACAAATAATTTTGATACTAAAGACGCGTGACATTAAGTTACACTGGTATGCTAATAGCTTGAGCTTTGTACAATCTATTTGTTAATGAAATAAAAACACCATATGTAGGCTATATATATATATATATATTATGATATATACAGTTCACAATTTTTGTTTGAACTAACTCGTAGAAGTCGGACAATAAAAAAAATTCAAACTCGAACATAACCTGGACATCATTATAAACTTTTAAAATGAGATGGACAATTTCCAATTATTCATGATATGAAGAGAAGTTACAGGACCAACTTCCATGCTACTATCCTCGTAAAATAAATCCCCGTCTACAAAAAAAATTAAAAGATAAATAACTGTTGGTTCCTCTACTCTTATCTTTCTCCTGAGACACATTTGTCTATCATTGTCAATTTACAGAACTTTCATGGGAGTGTTTTTATATTCCTACCGCCATTAACGACACATTCTCTCTCCCTCTCTCTTTCTCTACGGTCTGCGTCTGCGAACGAAAACCGATTATCCTTGAATTTCGATATTTTATCGACGTTAAACTGAAAAGAAGCTCAGCAAATATATATACTTACTTCGCTCTTAACAGATTTATAAAAGCTTGCAAATGACACGTAAAGGTATACCCGATCTTGAAACCTGATCAAGGGTGAATTTAAATTTGCTTAATCAATCATTAAAGGTAATATTTCAAGCCGCGCTTTCTTAGGATGAAATGCCTGAAAAAAAATATTTTATTTTTTGGGTGTCTACTCCCATGCAACATGCATTAATTAAAATTTTATAGGCCTTTTTATAACTGATATCTCATGAACAGTTAACCAACCTTGAATAACTACTACATAATGTTCCAGAATACAACCAATCACAGCAACTGCTAACTCGGGAATAAAAAAATTACTGGTAAATTTCCCAACAATACGACAGTAATTAACATCTAGTGTTTTATAATTCCACTTCATTAGGCTACAAGGGACTACAACACCTTGAAGAATCTTTCTTCAAAGGCAACTCAAGAAACAGCTTCATTCATTCACCTAAGTACAATAAGAAACTTGCAGTCTTCTTCAGGACGCAGTCCAGCCAGCAAAGTAAAGACGCATTTTAACATGCCACAACAAGGCAGTGACTGAGTCTCGAAGCTGCGTTCTCCCGGCCTTTGCCTTGGCCTAGGACTCGGTCTCCAGACCTATGGTCTTGAGGATGGTACTCTGTATTTATTGTCAGTATACGTAAATGTTGGTGTCTTTATGATGTCGATTTTAAGGATATACTGTTGGGCAAGGTATAAATGTTGCTAGTGGTCATTAAACAGAGAACGAACGTGAGTTATTGGTTTTAAAAGGGACATTTCTCTTTTAGTATTATGTTGGATTGTGCTTAGCAGGCTAATGGGACCTATACAATCACCGTTATTATATAGTGCCAATAAATAACGATTACAAATTAGGATCTACCAAATTCATATGATATATAAAAACGTCTGTTCTTGTTTGCCTTCGCTTTGTTTTCTAGGTATAATGTGAATATAATCGGCTTCAATCGGTTAAAAAATTATTATTTAAAATAACTAAATACTAGCTCTCCAGACCACTGTTTTAGATTAAAGCTAAATCATGTGGTTCTTCTCCATTGTAAATTCTTAGAGTAACCTCTCTATCTGCTCACCTTACTAATTTATATAGCATTCAGTCATTCAATCAGTCTCTCTCTCTCTCTCTCTCTCTCTCTCACACACACACACACACACACACACATACACACACACGCCATCTATGTATACCGAAAATAAGCAAAGGTATTGACAACTATACAAAATTAGTTATAATATAAATGAGACCCAAATAGCTTCATAAACTAATTCATGCTTAGTTAAACAATTCTTTATCCAGACTGTATCTTTGAAGTCCATGGAAAGAAAAATATTCGTCATGTATACTCTTCGATCATTAACAACTTAAATCATAACTTGTTATTTCCCAGAAAGAATATTCGTTTTAGGATCGTGGTTTTTCGGAAGCCCTTTAACTGAACAGTACTTCTTTAAAGACCATTTTCAGTTTCAAGTAGTCACTTCAATATTTTTAGGCTAAAATGTAACTTTACATTACAATATATCATTTGTGTAATAAGGGCACAAGCAAGCTGCCTCTTGGGTAAATTCACGAAATCCGGGCGAGCAGCAATTACTAGTCATTTTAGGTACTTGCATCTATCGGTAATTAGTACAGCGTTGCATTACTCGTAACCTTTTGGTTATCAGAGTGAATAAAAAATAAGCACAGCTTCAATTTGTCCTACATCATAGGCTAGTTACATACAATTATTGATTGTTTGGGTTGAGTTTCTTCCCATTGATGCCCCTTTCGTTAACTGACCTAACTGATTGATCGTAGTAGAATTATAATACCTGGACTTTAATTATACGTTGACGACTCTGAAAAATTCTGAATCTTATGGGTGACCTCTGATTAGGACTCGACAATCTGGACTCTGATTTATGTTTGGCACTGGATGGTGCAAACTTGGCCTTAGTAACAAATCTGTGAACTCGACTACAAAACTACAATTGCGTAATCAGTTTAAAACAGTCCTACTAAAACATAATATTCTAAAATTGTACCTCAATTTCAACTGCTCCATCTTGTACATAAATTGTATTTTTGATTCAAAGGCTTGTTAAAACTAAATGTCGAGTCGGTGACCATGTTCACCGTCGCGACAAATTTAATAATAAAAAATCGGGCCCAAAGATACCGCTGTAACTGGAAGCACCTCTGTTATTAACTTAATGTACGTCCAGAATTCAACTGCGTAGGGCAATCAATGAAGCACTTCCGTGAACGAATCTTAAACCATCATGGATCTCAAACTAAGACTATAACAGGTTTAGAATTACCGACCCATAACGCCAACTAAGCATAGGTAAACTGCAGAAAACCTTAAACAAAACCTTCCCGCGTTCTGAAACTAAACGTTAACAGTTATAAGACTGTACAGTAGTCGCGTCTTGGATTTAAAACTATGCTGAAATCATTATGTATTTATTCAAAGGAAACCACTGGATAAAGTTCTTTAATGTAAAACCACATTTCTACAATACAGTATACACGTGTTATTCCATCTTGTGTCTACTGTTCGATTCAATATTCTGTTTGTTTCTTTTAAGGTATTCATATTCCTCAATACTGAAATAATCCCTTATTATGCATTTTTTTTTCTTCAGATCAACATCGACAACATCACAATGTCTGCACAAATCGAAAGTATATGACTAAGGATATAAACCCGTAACAAAAAGAATCAATGCCGCTCTTCATTCAGTTCCACATTTACTAAAATCGACTTTTGAAAATAAACCGCAAACATTTCGATTTGAAAGTTCATAATTTCCAGGCCTCATTAACTTCACCGCGAGAAGTCTATAGCCGACAAGATGTATGACAGCAAAGCTAAAGCATTTCTTTTTTGCACATCACATTTTGCCTGGGTCACGCAACACCGGTTGATTCCAGGAGCACAATAATGGCCCTCATATTTACTTGACCTGAATGAAGTAACTAAGAAATGACTTGTTCATGAAACTAATAACCATTTACTAGGAGGAGGCATATGAAACGGCATTTCATTTCACAAGCAAAGACAACAGAGTAAAGGACACGGGAAAAACATTTAACGTACAAGTCTGATTCAAGGTGGTAGGACGCCTGGATTGAAATACCCAACAAATTTTCCTCTGAGAGAGAGAGAGAGAGAGAGAGAGAGAGAGAGAGAGAGAGAGAGAGAGAGAGAGAGAGAGTCTCTTGAAAACTTTCACCCTGGTGGGGTGAGTACGGAATCGTAGAGTCCTTCCTGTTTCTTCGTTTTTTTAATCATAGTATGATGGTTTACACTTAGACCGTGTAGCCTACTGATCATTCACTTATACTGTTCCCCAACGGCCTTCCCCAGTAACCACATTTTTTTCTTTCGCTTCATTTTAACTCTCACCTGCAACAGTCAACTAAAAATCACGGTACTGTACTAATTAGCGACTTTCGATCAACACAGGCAAGCTGGATTTTTTTTTTTTTTTTTTCAGGTAGAGCGCCCATACCATTCCTTTCCTTCACCCGTTCGTGGATCGAGCGCGGATTACTCTTGTTTGTGAGCCGTACATCTGCGCAACGGGGTTGAGAGAGAGAGAGAGAGAGAGAGAGAGAGAGAGAGAGAGAGAGAGAGAGAGAGAGAGACGGCACTTTCTTTGATGCTAATTTAGACTCCCGGCCCAAACTTATCACTTCAATCGCTTTCTCGTTAAATCCTTACACTACCTTCATTCCACTGTTTTTGACGATTAGTGAGGTGTTGTTATACAGCCCAAAGAAAACAGCGATAACAGCCCCCTTGTGCAGCGTTTTCGTGGCAGCACTAATTAATGCCGCTCCATTCCTGACATTATCATGAATAAAAATAATCTGTACATTGACTTACTTAAGCTCTGACCGACGTAACGTGGCAAAGCCTATTTAACCTAAGTAGAGGCCTACTTACTACCCCTGGTTCTTCTTCTAATTATGATTCGGTTGAATTGCAATTATTTAATATTTTAATTTTCAGTAGGCTAAAGGATGATATTGTTAAAATAGGGAGAGCTGAACAAGCTGATTTTAGAAAAGGCAGGAGTTGCACTGATCAAATATTTGTGTTAAGATATATTTTGCGGCAATGTATGGACTATGTTGATTACGAGAAACATTTGATAGTGTTTACAGACCGATATTACGGAGGGTCTTGTGCCAAAAAAGTATGCCCATTAATTATGTAAAACTAAATGAAATTATTTATGGACGAAGTAGATGGGGTACTATTACCATGAGAATTTGCAGTAAATACTGGGTACTGTCATGCATATTGTAGGGAAAAAGTGCTTGGAGAAAAAGTGCTTGGAGATGGAAGAAAGGCGCGAGAACCGGGTTGTATATTTCCTATGTTGTTGAAATAATCTTTTCAATGGTTTCGATGGAGAGCTAGCCAGAACTTCGGCGTCGTATTTAGAGTAACAAAAAAAACTATTTTTTTTTTTTATAAAAGTCCAAAATACAATCCACAACTAACGTCAAACTTTGAATAAAATATAGAAGCGTGACAGCCTTAGCATTTGCAGATGATGTTTTATTCACCACAAACCATGATATTTACAAAGCTTGCTCAGTTGAATACATCATACATGCAGAGAAAAACGAAGTATGCATGTGCAAAAGGACGAAATTCTTGCTGAAGAAAGGATTAACGAGGTTGAATATTTCAAATATTTGGGAACAATAATATCCTTGTTCTCTTGAGTTGCAATTTAGCACAAGACCTAAAAAAATGACAGTTCAAACAATGGGCAGCCTGAATAAGAAACTGCATACAAAAGTATGACTATACATGTGTCCACTGAGATTTACATTACTATACGCAAATGAATCGTGCAGATTTGAGAATACAGTTTAAGAAGAGTATTATGAGTCAGATGATAGGACAGTTAGGTATAATACCATAAGGAAGCATTCCTTATGTAGATGAGATAATGATGACAACATGGAGATGGCGCGTACATGTTTGCACCTCACCCAAGAGAACAGTATAATACGAGATATTGTCAACCGGGGTCTTGTCGGCACCAGAAGAAAGGGAAGACACAGACCTATTTTACTTGAACGAGAACTATGATATAGGGGGCTGGAGATCAGTGGTGAGTCGTGGAAGATAAACCATAGGAAAAACCAGTGTGACGTAATATCACGGAAGCCCTTTGCGTCACGCGGCATTGGAGGCGTTCATTATAATTATAGAACGGTTTATCGAGTCGATTAACTCACATACTCATAAAACTCGCCCGAATTATTTGTTCCTAAATAAAATGTGAACACTAGAACAAGGTAAAATTAACGAGGTTGACCAGTCAGATATGAAGAAATCTAAGGGAACAGACGAAAAATAAAAGGAGGATAACAGCTGGGGCTGAGGGAACACTATAAACAACTTACCGCCCAATGGTTATCTCCCTCTGGGCTGATTAGCTGCTAATGCTTTAAGTACACACCTGAATCGGTGTATAATAATAAATTATATATATATATATATATATATATATATATATATATATATACATATATTAGTGGATTTCGTTTTCATTGGTGTTATTTTTCGTATGGCCAGTCTCACATTATCAAACAACAATCATATGATGTATAAAAATTCCCCGAAACTTTTAAATTATAGGAAACAGCAAACTTCAAATTTACAACAATAATAAAGGAACAGCAGTTTTCACCTGTTCAGTGAACAATAATTAAAAGTTCTCGAATACACGGTGCATAATATAATATTCCACGTAAATTAAGGGAAAATCATTTAAACCATGTGTTTCTGTTCAGTTCCGACAAATGTGAACTGAAAAGGCAACTAATTGCCATGTCACACCGACAATTAATCATTTTGATGGATTAAAATGTGAACTTACAAGTACATTATTCAATAATCTTCGTTCGCCCACAGTCACAAGACCATATTGATATCATGGTTAGAAGCAGCCAGTATGAAATGCGAACGAAAAAGAATCCGGTGAATGGAATATACACCCGACAATCACTCATACTCGTATGATGCAATACACTGAAATCATGTTTTTGTATTCGACTTCATAATCAGATATAATTATATTATTATTCAGACTATGTTCGGAAACATACACGTATGCACTCCCACTTGTGTGCACGTGTGTGTGTGCGTGCGTGCGTGCAGGGAGAACATAGGCTACCCTGTAGCATACAACTCAATATCATCAACTTAAGTAATATTATATGTATATATATACATATATATACATAAATGTTTGTTTGCGCGTGGTGTGTGTGTTTGTCTGTTAGAAGACGTTACAATGAACATAATCTGATAGCTACAGGCGTCACTAGACAATAGCTGACACCCTGGATTGTATTTACTCTGAAGCAACCCCAACCTTAACTATTGTCGGTTTCATTTCATCCAGAGAGAACCAGATTTCATCCGTCCACTCACGGGCGAAGATGTGGCACATGCGCTTGGATAGCTCGTGATTGGCAGACAACGTTTCCGATATCGTTGGCTTATCGTGAGAAATATTAAACCAATTCTCTAATAACGTATAAGAATTTTTATATATATACAAAGAACCCTCACCCATTCCGATATAAATCATAAACACGTCGATCTGTATTCACAATATACCAACACAAGCCCCCGAAAGACGAGATTACACGAAACAATCTATTCAGAACAAACACAAACGAACTATGAGCTTTCAGTAATTATGATGTATCATTAGTAGAGCCCAAACCACACACAGACCTATGATCAAAAGTTGTTCAAATCACAATATTTTCTTACCATTCAAACTCTTACTATATGTACAGGTTCGTTGCATTTACAGTATATGAAAAAAACTTTGTGATACCAAAGTCATATCTACGTCCGTAAACTATAAATAACCTTTAATACTGTTTACCCCTACAACATGAAGCATGGACCAATGAAGCTAGGCGTACGCTACTGACTCGCCAGGTATTTTATTTTACTGGCCTTTTAAGCGCACATTTATTCCAATTCAATCAAAATTACTTTTTAATGTAACCTTTATTTATTCTTTCCATCTAATTATCGATGCAATGCCCAAGGCACTGAACTACTATGCCGTATTATAGTATGTATGCTTAAGGAAAAATTATTAAGTTAAAGTTAAATGAAGAGGTACTTAGGGAAACAAAAACCACAATGACCAGCTAGCTATCATGTCGTTTTAACTGAAATTTCCCGCCTTCCAACCAACAGTCGCTGTTCCATTCGCCTTACCCAGGTCCTAGACAGCCTCATATACAACATTATTTCTTGCTTATTTCGAATATTAACCTACTCATGTAATTTACATACAAGAAATTATTAAAAGACCTCTTACTTGCATTCGCATAGCCAGGTGTCTTTATGTACCTACAATGTGATAAAAAATAATTGTTTAAGTCCGTTGTTCCAACTTGTTCGTTTCGTTTGACCTGAGTCGACTGTTTGTTACAAGCTCGTCATTCGTGCGCTTGTTATATTATCACGTTTATTATCTAAGTAAGAATATTTGGAGGTTGTTTTCATATATAAGTTTTCAAATGTATTACTGAAGAAATATTTTGCATATTTATCACAGTAATCCAACGATATCGGAAACACTGATTTCAGCTAACTGACAGCTTGTTACGATATGCCATATCTACCTAAAACCTACGTTGGTGTGAAACCGACTATAGCATACAACACCGTCTCCGAAGAATTGGAGAAACGTGGAAATTTTCTCTTCAATGAGAAAAACTACGAACACTTTTGATCAGATGCACGGATGGCGTCCTAGTTTCATGCTTTCATTTCCACTCTGAGTTGAGTTGCTAATTAGCACTTTCTTACATTTATCACAATGGATAAAATTGGAATATTATGGATAACTGTTTAGAGCAATATCTATAAGTTGGCTCTATTTGACAAGTTAAAGTTGAACATTACCAAAGTCGAACACTGTCTACAACGAGCCAATTTCAAGTTCTATCATGAGTGGGCAACCCATCTGTTGCCGGAGGAAATCCGCACTGATGGTAAGGTAAGGTAAAGGAATGGTTAGGTTAGGTTAGGTTATATTCCAAACATGAGCAACCAGTCATTGGGTGGGTGAACTACTGTGCTTAATTTTTCTTTGTGCCTAGATCGGTCTAGCGCCATTAGACTGTCATGCTTTAGATCCATCTCCCTGCGAAACATTGTATTATAACAGAGCCATATGAGACCATAATAATTTGGGGTGACAACTTAAAAAAAAGGAAAAAGCTATACAGTAGAATTAGCGGAGAACCAGCATATATCTGGTCCACAAACAGTTGTAAATCAACGACTCAAATAGATCCCAAGACTGAAGAAAGTAGGCCTTGCTCATAAGGTGTTGTCAGTCATACAAAAAAAAGGGGGGGCCTAGGCTAATGGTGGCAACGTATGCTTATGCAACAGAATATTTCCACGAATTAAAGGTATGTTATTCAGAAACGTAAATTCCGGTATGACACGAGCATACTAGTACCTGATAATAACTATTTAAGCTGTTATATCCACCAATAACGAAAGTAAACATATTCAACGTTGGCTTACCATGAATTCGTGGTGCAAATAGGCCTTGGTAAGGGCTTGGCAGGGGCTTGAGAAGTAATAAGGCCATGGGCAGGGCTTCGGGAAGTAATCTTCGTCAGAATTCCACATATGTGGAAGTCACAGAACAGGCAAACAGAAAAAATCGTTTTGGAAAATTGAAGCCAAAGATGAAATACATCGATGTTATGAAGGGTCGGTGCCGCCCACGACCACGCTAGGCTTAGGCCTACTTTGACAGGAAAATTCCAGCGGAAGCAATTATCAAATTTTGATCTGTCCCTGTTTATTTTCAATTAAATGTTAAAATGAAAGCTTAAAGTATAAAATTACCACAACCAGGATCAAAACGAAAACATGGTTAACTTGATTATTGTCTCGGGTAATTAACTTAATAGGTGGGGTACGCTTCCCTTAACAGCCTGTCTAGAGAGCCAGCCAAAGAAACGTCAAAACTAACGAAGCGCAGTAAAGGTTTTCTATACAGATAAGCTGTTTCATTTTTTCTCATTCTTACTCCGAGATATTGGGAAAAGGCTTGAAACTCTCGCAAAACGAAACCTGGCTTCATCTGTCTCACGCCACTTTGCTAGAATTCAATGAGCCGACCTGCAAAGCATTTCAACAATTAACTCGGAACGGACTCTTAAATTTTTCGTGGTGTAAACACCCTTGTCATCACAACTGAACGGTCACTGTTTTTATATAATGATATTCGAAAAACGCGAACTGTAACGGACCTGAGACAGGAAAACACTCGAACTGAAACCTTCGGAACACTAGATCAGGGACTACTGTCGACTTGTCGAGTCGGCTGCCGTAGATTCGTTCGTGGCGAAGCTCTCCTGCATAGACACAAGCAAAGTAGATCAGCGAACACCAGTCACCCCATACAACGAGAATTTTACCCTATAGGTTTCGAAAGGCATTACACATGTTTGAGTCTACATTTTTGCATTTATCCTTGCCTTTGGTGTTTATCTAACTGCGTGCAAGGAGTTACACTTGGCGTTTCTTTCGCGTTTTCGTTTTAGCCTGTGATAATACAGCCAAATAAAAATGTATAGCTTTTGCATTTTTCCATTTAAATTAAGTTTACCTGTGCGGGTTTAGTCATATGCACTGCTAAAGCAGAATTATGCTAGTAAATATTTTTTTCTCTATAAACACGCATGTACATACATACATTAACATATATATGTGTGTGTAAGCGTGTGTAGTTGTAAGCGCCACAACGCCGTGACTGAGTGGTGCCTCCTTTTTAGCGCCAACACTTCCTAAGACCATATACTGTATATATATGGGTGAATGTGTTTGCATATATATATACATATATATATATATATATATATATATATATATATATATATATATATATATATATATATATATATATATATATATATGTGTGTGTGTGTGTATATATATATATATATATATATATATATATATATATATATATATATATATATATATATATATATATATATATATATATATATATATATATATAAACTGTTTCTCCAAAACATGGATAGTTCCAGAAAAAATATGACGTCACTGCCTCACACACACACACACTTTAATTACCGAGTCGTATATAAACCATCTATGACGGGAAATTTCACATTAGACACTTAATAAACCTAATACAGGGCTTATCAGCAGTTCATTGGACCCCAACATACAGTATATTGCTGCATACACCTAAGCCTTGCACACATCACCAGCTACCTGGTCGACCCGCCCCCAACTAATCGCTCGTTATGCATGCATACACACATACATACATACATATATATATGTGTGGGTGTATACAGACCCTTGGCTCAGCCATGAAAATTATTGACGACTGAATGCATTAAGTTACTGCTTATCATGTATCAGCTCTAAAAAGCATGGGTTAGGACAGATGGACTGTCATATAAATTGCCAGTGAACACAAATTTATCCTGAGGTTAAAGTGAATTTGATCTGGATGTTATATATATATATATATATATATATATATATATATATATATATATATATATATATATATGTGTGTGTGTGTGTGTGTGTGTGTGTGTGTGTATATATATATATATATATATATATATATATATATATATATATATATAGATCAATTCACTTTAACCTCGGGATAAATTTGTGTTCACTGGCAATTTATATGACAGTCCGTCTGTCCTAACCCATGCTTTTTAGGGCTGATACATGAGAAGCAGTAATTTAATGCATTCAGTCGTCAATAATTTTCGTCGCTGAGCCAAGGGTTTGTTCTTAATCGACGTATTAGATTATCCAACAGATTACAACTTTATAGAAATATAATAGCTGAATGTTTTCAAGATACTGAAGCTGACAAACTTTTTTAAGGGATTTGTTTTGGAAACTTGACGTTCGTTATTGATTGGAAGCTCGACAACCACATGTGTTTAATTGCAGAATGTTCTGCCGTCTGGGATTGGGTCTTGCATACTACCATCAATACTCATGGCTCATCGAACTTATATATAACATATATATATATATATATATATATATATATATATATAGATAGATAGATAGATAGATAGATAGATAGCTATAGTATCGTCCTTATACAGTAATTACGCCTAGGCTAACCAGCGAGAGATCCATAATCGATCCAACGGGGAAGATCTTTGAGCCCATATCCAGAAAATCATATCTGTTGTATACCTATAGAACTAAGATGTAAATTGTGCACATTTCACTCAGCTGACTTCGGTAAGTCGCAGTAAAGGTAGAGATAAGTTATGGGCAGCGATTTCGTCCTGAAAAGGACTTGCTGAGAAGTTGAAGGTTTAAGCTCTTTGGACCCAATATAGATAGATAGATATATACATATATATATATATATATATATATATATATATATATATATATATATATATATATATATATATATATATTACGAATTTTTGCCACTTGCACGCGTGACTTTTTTGTCCTTTATACGGGGAGGCTCTAGAATATGTTACCCATCCGGTTGTCAGTGAATCGTTTAGGACAAATTTACAACCAACGGTGTTTTTCCCCTTAGCTGTATCCCACTACAGTCGACGTGATTCAGGTGCATAATTTTCTGTTTAAGACGACAGAGGTTTGTGCTAAAACTTAGCATGCCCGAACTGCTCCACCTTAGCTGGAAATTGAAACCTGGCCTTTTGCTGGTTAAGGAGACATAACAAGTACTGGACTAGTACGAACCAAGTGATGTTTATTTGTAGATTTATTTTTCTTTGTGTCAGGAAGATAGTATTTGGTAATGTTCAACTATCGAGAAACCTTGAACAAGAAAATGAAGCGCAACATGCAACTGCAAAAGTACTTGGACATTACCGTCATTATGGAATGGGAAAGGTTCAGTCCCCACCATTTAGATCTTTCTTATGTGACTCATCTCTAAAAGCAAAACCAACACGAGGTTAAGTACAAGAAATTAAGTGCACCGTGTAATGGCATATGACGCAAAAGCTAGGAATTCAGCCATTCAATTTCAAATTAATTAATTTAATCACGTGTTAAAGCATCTACCTTTTTAACGGACAGAATGCATTTATAGATTAAGGCCATAAGGCTCATATTCAGGGAACTGTTGTTCATTCCCGTTGCAGTTCAATCAGTTTCGTTTTTATTCGTTGGGCTTTTACTCGACATCATAAATGGCAACAATGGAAATTGCTGCAATCAAAGGGTGTTTCGTTCACTGCGACCGCTGTTTTAAATTAGCATCTAAAAGAGCGCCCGGCGTTTTCTCTAGAATACTTTTCATAGTCCCGTATGGACAAGAAAAAAAAATCGAAACAAAAGATGGGAGCTTTTCATCTCTTTTTTTATGAGAGCAGAAAGACAAAGCTTTCTTTTTTACGAGTGGATTTGATATCAAGAAGGCTGCTGATTAATATTTACATTAGCCCGCGCAATTGTGTATGGTTCGCTACGAAATAACAGCCATATTGGGCGCTTGTTTGTTTATTATTTTGTTTCATCAAAGTCTCTGTTATCCTTCTGTTTAAGGCAGGTTTACTTACCTAATAGTATATGATCAATGCTAATGTTTTTCTTGCTCAATTGTTTTACTCTTACAAAAGTGTAATGTTTCAAATAAGTAATTTGTGAAGAAAACAGCAGTGTTTCATTCGAGCAAACAACTTTAAGAGCTATATTTAACTCAGCTGACTAGTTCCAGTGAAATTAAGATTGTATTTATGAATGAATCATATTCTTTATATCAGAAAAATGCCCTTAAAGCCCCATTCCCCATTAATAAATTAATACTTTGACTTTTTACTTTTGGTTTTTCAATCCTTTTCAATACATAGGCTCACTTATTTGTTTGTTTCATAGCCTGTGTATTATGGTGAGGAAACTTTTAGTAGATATTTATCAGTGACTATTCTCTTTCAAGTGGTATTACTTTGTTTGCCAGTTACGGGATTTTCTTATAGGTAATGCATCCATAAGAAAAAAAGAAAATAATTCATTTTTTCATCTTTTAAAGGATGAATCAAGGATGCAGCCCCGAGCAGAAAACTCCCACACTATGAGCTGCTTCATTCCAGTGCAAAGCAGATTCCTCATTTATCCACTGGCATTCCAGCCCCTGCATACAGTGCGCTACTCACTTTTGTCTTACACTAGTCCTGGATACAGACGTCCTTCTAACACCTCTCACACTCCATGAAGATAACTGCTCAAGTGTTCCCTCTCTCTTCCCCTCCAGACTTCCGAATTACACGTCCTCCTCACTAAATTATCCCCAGGTATTCCTGCATGATCAAATCACTTATGTTAATCCTTTTAACCTTGTCTCTTCACACTTCTCACTTTCGGCCATTCTTATTCGAAATATGTCATTCAGATAAATTCATTTCATCACCCTCAAACGTTTTTCCTTTCGTTTGCCCTACACAGTCATTTCACTTTCATAGATTAGAGTAACCTCAGCAGTCCTTTTATACGATTCAACCTTAAACTTCCCAAGACAATCTCCTCCTCTGAACTTTTTGCAGAGCCCTGCCATTTCCTTGCTTGGACTATCTATGAATGATCTGTTTCCTCACCCTGCGACCTTGTATAAAATTTACTCTCAAATACTTATAGATTCAACCACTTGCTTTCTTCCTCAACGTACAGTAATATCCATCACTCTATCTTCTGGGCTGTCTTTTACCTGTAACCTTACTATGGCAACATTCTCTAATTAACGTGCAGATATCACTCAATTTCATATTGTAGTCTGCGCATAGAAGTACCAAGTCTATGGCAGAACCATTACTAAAATCAACAACCATTACTGGATAAGAATGTAGTGTTGTCAAGGATTGGAGAGAAAGAGTGAGAGAGAGAGAGTGAGATAGAGAAAGAGGGAGAGGGAAAGACATAAAAGCATATATTTAGCCTGAGGTTCACTGATCCGTCCTCACAGCCAATCAGAAATCGTTTTTAGATTGACTAACTTTCTGTTTCTTCTTGATGATGTAATAAAATCTAACCTTATAAAATTTTTGCCATAAACGTTAATTGATAAACCATGAACGAACTAGAGAAACGCGTCCGTCCATAAAGTTTAAATGAATTTACATTCCCTGGAGTTTAAAAAGAATTACTATCATCGATGAAACTTCAAAGAAGACCTTTTAAAAATGCTGAAACACTGATAATAGTTACCTGTGTATATTTTACTACTGTAGAAGCTTATGTACACACACATACATACATACATATATACATATATATATATATATATATATATATATATATATATATATATATATATTTATATATATATATATATATATATATATATATATATATATATATATATATATATATATATATATATATATATTATATATATATATATATATATATATATATATATATACATATATATATGTGTCTGTGTGTATGAGTTAGTAAGAATTTCCTAGATTTCCCCATCATTATTATACATACATACATACATACATACTTACATACATACATATATATATATATATATATATATATATATATATATATATATGTACACATTTACTGTATATATACATTTTTTTCTATATAAACCATGTAAACATAAGGTTGCCCCTAGGCTCTGTGGGCCATGTGTCTGAGCACATTTCTTATTGTAAATTGTAACTTTTGTCGAACTTACTTGCTAACCCTCTCAAAAAAAAATTTTCATAAATGATCTGTACTTTTATGAGAAAACATTCTATTAAATATCGGTATAATAGGAGCTTGAGTAGAGACCGTTATCTACGTTAAATACATCGTCTAAAATTAAGTACTCTGTAGTTCATCTGTTGTATAGTAATATGCAGACTATAGTGTGGAATATAGCGCCTTCCAGCTCGATATAGTGCAGTACATGCTGTCTGAGCAATAGGATGTAATGCAGTATCAATAGCTGCTCAGCAGCGGTCCAGAGAGACATCTGGAGAGAGGGAGTCGTGAACGGGGCAGCGAATGAGGCAAGACGCTTCCACTAGACAGTGAAGCTAAGGTAATCATTTCCTCTTCGGGAAACCGTACTGAAAGCCTCCGTTCTGTTTCCCAGTTTCCTTAATAATTTCTATAGTTTATCAAAATATCTGTAAAGAGCCAACAGGTAATTTATGAATATGTACTGTATATGTATATGGAAGGAAAATTGTAAAGGATAATAATTGAAGGTAAATAATATTAGCAAAGGAGGTGAAGTTAAAGAAATAATAATAGAAGATGAAAAATATTAATTAGGTGAAGAATACAGAAACACAAAGACGAGTCATTAATTAGCAAACAATACGGATTTCTCCTAGATAGTGACCCTCAAGGGTTTTCGGGGGTCGTTATCTAGAACTGATATTTCTTGGGGTCATTATCTTTATGATATTTGCAGTCTTTTGTTTATGTTTTTACGGTAATCCCCAACGGGCTTGTACTAAACACGCCGGAAAGGTGGATACATACCGGGTCAAAACCCTCGGGGGTCACTATCTAGGAAAGACCCAACAATATACTATTGATATTCGACTGAGGAAAGGGCAAGATTGGCAAAATATTAGACCATATAAGGACTTGGACTTAGACAAGTCAGTGGCTCAAGGCCTTTGCAAGCTCACCTTTAACACACAGTTAATTCTAACATAAGAGTCAGCCGATACAATAAATAGGTAATGAAAGTGAGAGGATATAGTGAAAGCAGGGACGATAATGGAAACAAGATGGGTAAAAGGGTACATACAATTGCCCCTCTACTGTTATTCCCGCCTTAATGGCCAAACGGCAAAATGCACAGTTATTACTTGGTATATCCTCAGTGAAAACTCAATTCTGATATTTGTAAAACAAAATATTATATAATAATAAAATTACATTATACATATTATTTATGCAGTGTTATTATAAAATAACAACTAGAAATCAACAAAAACATTTTCCCTGGGAACAGATATTATGTACACCTTTCTTCGAGATCTTACAACGCTGCAACTTTCAGATCACAGATCAATTCCCTCGAAAGTCAAGATGGAAACCCATTATGCAGTAGGTTTTGAACAAAAAGCCGGTAGTTAAAAAATAGTCAAGCCCTTCCACAAGAACTTTAGTAAATCTGCTGAACTGAGAAACAAAGATATGAGAGGTCATATTATTAGGTATGTTACATGAAAATGCCGGAAGTCCTAGCATATTAAAATTAAAATCTCTTCCTTCACCACTTTGAGTTGGAAACTTATTATTACTGATACAAAAATCAGTATTTAGAAATGAAATTAATTTGCGAGGAACCTTATTAGTAGTAAAAACTCAAGGACTCTAGGATACATAGAACGGATATCAATCAGGATATCCTTTTTATTCAAATATAACAGATCATCAATAAACTGGGACTCTGTCAGCCTTCCTTCCGTATGGCTGATTGTTGAAAATTTTCATTCACAGAAATGTAAATATAAGTTAGCATTGTTAGGTATATAGTAATCCCCCATTGGAATTCCTACCTGTTGCCTATACGTCCTATTATTAAAATTAACAATATTATTAACACGGAAGTTTAACATATCAACAAAGTTAAATTTACTAATGTTAATTTTCTTATTGTTATGCATATAACTGCATTATTTTGATTTAAAATATTTATCGTAGAGACCTATGCAGTATACGTGGTATATAAAGCACTAATATCAAATGTTGCTAACATGAATTTTTTTTTTTATAATCCAGTTGGCACCATTATCGTATTGTTTATGTAAAACTATGTATATGTACGCGGCAAAGGAAGGTAGACGATAACTCTCGTATGACAAGAGTAGACAGGTAATCCGTAAATCAACCTCCTCAAAGTTATCCTCACCTTATGAAACAATTACTGGTGCCTTGCTCTTATGACATTTTTGTCTCTGGTCCACGAAGCAATAAGCTGCCCGTTAACTATGAGGTATTAACCCTAATACCACGCATTCTCTCTCTCTCTCTCTCTCTCTCTCTCTCTCTCTCTCTCTCTCTCTCACAAACACACACACCAGCCCGTCCAGATAGCACTTGAGTCAGTACTAATAGACCGCACATCTGAACCCCGCACAAACACAGAACGATATGGACATGAATTGTGAAAACCTATTGAGTTTACTAGACCTAAGCGGCGAGTTAGGTACCTGGCAGTTAGCCGATTATGGCAAGTCGCTGCCAGGACTGAAGAAGGGCATGGATTCATTATACCTTTAAGAGGCAGATCCTTTTTATCCTCCAGCAATTTACCAATGCTTAATGGATTGCTGGCGAAGGGTTGAGCCCGCTCCTATAATCTCATAAATCTCCAGTCATCTCATGCTGAAAAGTCAGTGACAACCTTCAACTCCTCTAATGTTCATCTCCGCTGCTTGTTTCCTTCCTTGCTTCTGATTCTTATTCCTCATAAAATATTTACTGATTATTGATTAAACTTGAAATATCTCTGTCTAACATTCGCATTAAATTTCTATTAATACTCGTGCTTTTCCTCAGTACAAGCGCTAGATAATCAGATTACTGAACAAACGAACCTAGCCATCTACTGATACGATTACCTCAGATCACCCTCTGCTTGCTGAATGATACCCAACCTTTTAGCAGTCGCAAAAGAACTGTTACACCGATTCACCCTGGTGAATGTGAGTGGGCTTTAGGTGGGGTACAAGGGGAAGGGTGACACTGAGGTGGTGAAGGTAGTGGGGAGGGGGAGGGGGAGGGGGAGGGGGTCCTGTAAAACAAGAAAATCGGGGACTGGAAACTGGGACCGATCACGTAAGTTGATGATGGTGATGACCATAACACTGGTGATAGGAGCACGTTACTGCTGATGAATTTGGTAATTAGTAATGGGATACTCTCGATAACTATGGCGTTATAGACGCCGAATTTCCTAATGAAACTAGAATGCTTGCGAAAACGACGGAATTTGGTAACAGGAAGCGAAAAATTTTGATGCCAGCGCAGCGTTATCGTTAATGAATTTGGAAATGAGGACGACCATAAAGTTAGTAGTTACTTGTTCCTGAAGACGAATTCAGAACGTTTTCAGTTGCGCATATTTATTTGGATACTCATTCGCACTTGACACTTCCGAGCATATAAATACCTCGCAAGGATACACACATCCATATACTCACACGCGCTCACATACACATGAATGCGGCCTTCATCACAAACATTCGAATAAATATGCAAATGTAATAAAGCTCCAAAGCCAGATAATGAACGAGAAAGAAACAGCGCTGCATTTTATTTCGGTAAAATAGGAGAAGCGTGATGGTGACTACGGCGTGTGGCGGCTGCCATTATTTAACCTCTGAGGAAAATCCATTTGGAAAGTGTGTTGCTTAATGGATGCATAATGCGCATTTACCTATACGTATAATGTGCACTTTTTGCGCGTGGAATGAATATTTATTTTCGGGGTTTCTGTACGTTTCGTAGCGTTTATTATATTTATATATATATATATATATATATATATATATATATATATATATATATATATATATATCTCTTCTCTCTCTCTCTCTCTCTCTCTCTCTCTCTCTCTCTCACACACACACACACACACACACACATATATATATATATATGTGTGTGTGTGTGTGTGTATGTGTGAGAGAGAGAGAGAGCAAATAGATTATCTGACTTCGTATCGTTTACATGGTATTATGATAAAATGAGGCAAAAGATAAAGAATTCTTGAAGCATAATTATACGTGACAATATAACCCTTTAGCAGATAAAACGAGCAAAAATTAAAGTGAAATAACTAAGATGGATAGAGAAATAAAGATTTCAGAGGTTAATGACATTTGGTCAAGTGGAATGAAAAATAAGAATAACATATTTTATATATATATATATATATATATATATATATATATATATATATATATATATATATATATATATATATATATATATGTACGTATGTATACATGTCTGTCAGCGGACTGTAAGATATTAAAAAAAAAACTACTATGCTTAACATGAAAACATCTAACTTTTATTTAAAAACATTTCCGCATCTTGAGCAACACATGCAGGAGCAATTATCTCCAGAAAATAAAAGACAGTGAGAAATTAGTTATATTGAGTCTGCCTCCAAAAAGGAAAAAGGAAATGAAAAAAAATATGAGCAGGTTCTTAAAATTTCTGGAGACAGGCAGACAAAGAAGGCGCGTTAATTATTCTGCTGCTGAAATATGACTCAGGCGTAGCAGTGACTAATATCAGGAGATGAGATTTTCTCAGATTAGTCATTTACGAAGTGTGTGAACAAGAATGTAGCTTTTATTCTGCATATGATGATTTAACACCTTAATAATGACCAAATTGAAAAAATAGCTAATAAACAGGTACGTAAGGCAGGTAACGTATAAACATCAATAAACTACTTTTCTGGGTACATTTTTGACAAACAATTAATATGAACAAAACATTGATGACACGGACAGAAACGACAGGAAACATAAAAGAGTGAAAGATAAAATGAAAACTGCACAGATATTGAACCGTCCGCTCATCCAAATGAAAGTTAAGTACTCGAGGTAATAAATTAATTAGTCCGCTTCATGTACTGATGTAACTTCATTTCGTCAACCTCTCAGCTAACCAATCAATCAAACCCTTGGTGATTGGACGGTGGGTACCGTGTCTACCTTTCAAAGTTATTTATGGAATTAAAACTGAAACTTGCTAACCAAATTTCACAGAGCTAAAAAAAAAATGCTTTTACTGAAGCAGGAAACTAAAAGTAAATTTTCGTTGCAAGGCCTATGTACACCAGAACAGGGCCAGATGCACAAAACAGTTTGGTGTATGCTATTCTCAAAGTATGGTACATTCTGATGTAAAGTAATACTTATGAATATATATATATGTTTGTGTGGTGGGGTGTGTATATATATATATATGTGTGTGTGTGTGTGTGTGTATATATATATATATATATATATATATATATATATATATATATATATATATATATATATATATATATATATATATATATATATTATATATTTGATAAAGCGAGAGATAAAATGTACATTATTACACTTCCTTCTCATTTGTTATTTGTAATCCTTAAGACGCTATGGCAGTACACTAATCATATCAGCCTAGCAAAGCAAATGCTAAATGACAACAGAAAAACAAAGGGTGATCACAATGGATTGGTAAAATGGAATGGTAAAATGACATTACTTTAGAACTCGGAGAAGAGACTTGAAGGAGAAGATACTTAGAGACAACAGTAAACCCTTTTGTGATATGAGATTTTTAAAAAATGATGATGTCAGCATGTTCATCATCTTCCCAAATTAACAAGTTTGTTGGGTGCCATTGCGTTTCTTCTTTTTGTGAAAAGTACTATCCAAATTTGTGTTTTGGTTCACATAGGTCCTTTCTCAAAAGAGGAATAATGAAAATTTTTTTTTTTTTTTTTACTGGAAACAGTAAGCGAATAGGAAATGCCGAAAGCACGAAATATGAGGGCAATATTCCCACGTCCTTTGATGGCCGTTCTTGTTTGCGCATTTTACCTAAGAGTCAGGTATTAAACTGGATTTATTAAATTTTAAACGGCACAAAGAATATCCAGTAAGTTTTCCCAGAAATTTTCAAACTGCGAAAACTTGGAGATACTAGAAAAGTAAATTACATGAGCTTTCATTCAAAACACCTTTTGACACTGATGGCCAAATCATTCAAGATCCCCAAACTGACAAAGAAAGCGGGACCTCACCTGATGGACCACTCGAAAATGGACTCGAAAGATGGATGATCGGGAGATGATCGCCAAGGTTCACAAGAGGATGACATACACGCCTGCCTTTCTTCTATAAGGAACAAGATCCCAAAATGTTATTAACGGTTAGAGTTACGCAAAAGCTTTTTGTCTTTAAATATATTTTAAATTATGTTATTGTTAGATAGTTGTTCTTTTCTAATATAGTTAAAAATCATCAAATCTGGAACGTCGATGATCATAGTCATTGTAACGCAGATTACATAAACCAAACCAACATTAAAATTTTAGAATAAATAACATAAGCTGCCTAAGATGAGTCTTTACCCAGTACTTCTTGAAAGCTCTTTGTTTTTTACATGATCAATCACTTTCATATATTTTACAGCGCAATGCTGGTTGCTCTAACGTTTTCTGCTTGTAAATAACGAAAATATATTGAAGACAAATACTAATACTTTAGATGCAAGTATTAGTTCTTCATGTACTTATGTCTATATAAAATACGACATAAAATCTTCCATATGTGAGCAACAGCGCAATAAACAATGTGTAGAATCGATTAAAAGTCCACATTCATAACCCTCAGGATGCAGAACAAAACTTGATGACTAGACCTTATATTACGTACTTTTCTGTAACTCGAAGTTACATTTACCCACATAATTGAATAAAACAACATTACAATGATAATAAAGTCGTTCGGAGACCCCAAACTTCTGCCATGGCTCAACGTTCCAACCCGTCCGCAAAAGGTCTTTTATCCAGATTTGATCTTTCTTAATATCTGATAATTTGTTGCCAGTCACAAGGCTCATCTTTACTAAGTTTTTCGCAAAATCTATACAGAACTGTTTGTTAGTTAACAAACAAACAAACACAGAAACCCTTAGTGATTAGTGGAAGTAGTAAACAGGATTTCTGGTGCCTGAAAAATCAAAATTGCTTTTAGAATTTTTCTGAAATGCTGAAATATTCCTGCAAATACAAAGCACCCCTATTTCTGTGCAATGATGCACTTTTTAAAATGTACTTTTAGAAAATGTGTCTGTATGTACCAGCATCATCACTATTCTTGCTAAAACAATCAAAGCAAACCAGACCATGTTATGTATAGTAGCTCTCTTAGCAGAAGTTTATTGTTAATTTGTCTTTTTTCGTAAAATTTCCCTTCCGGGTTTACCCTAGTCTCCTTAAGTGTTAGGTCGATTAGCATTTCATTTTTATCTCAAGTTCTCATCACCTTACATGATCGTAGTCTTGATGTTTGTGCGTTGTATGTATTTATCCATTGTCTCCAATGTTATCCATCTGTTAATTTATCCTCACAGTTTTCTCTTCTACTCTGTGCAAGCTGCCCTTACAAGATAATGACCTCTTTGCTTGTTCCACCTAGAAGACCCTCCATTTGAAAAAATAGCGGCAATGATCTCAGCTATTTCTCCTAAACTGCACATTTACATGCTCATAAATTTATGCCCTTATTCATAAATGCTGTTTTTCATGTTTCATTCTTCCAGGACAGGCGACGTAAAAGGAGGGATGGTGACTGCTGGCTCCTGAATCACAACTTTAATAAGCCCTGACCTACTCAACGAGGCAGCCTCTATAAGCAACACGAAGGAAAGCCAAGACCTGAAGATGATCCTTTTTATGACGGGAAAAAGGACGGATGATCTACGCTGAAAATAGGGTTATACGCCAAACGAAGAATCTTGCACGAAAACAATGGGATATTGCCTGTATTGACCACTGGTAGTCATAAATGATAACAGATAATGTTAGGTTACGATTTCCATGGGTTTGATTCGCAATAATTGCAGAAGTCCTCATCATTTGGGAATTAAATAATATTTGACTTATTATTTCTTTCCTTAATAGGTCATGTATGAAGGGCCTGGCTATGTATCTGAACTGCATATACTTCAAAACACAGAGATCAGAGAGCCACATTGCTATACTTTTCATAGCATTAGCCCGAAGGGTTTTTGCTTAAACGAGTGATGAAACCTGGAGCAACGTAAGTTTAAAGAAGTTGAACAGCTAAGCAAATGGCAGACGGCAATGTTGGTCCAGGCCAAATGGAAGCTGCAAAGAACCTTTGATACTACGACGTATTCAAATGTAGTCTCGTAAGCCAGATGCCGTGGTCGGGAAGAAACGAACACTTGGTTAAAGGAAAAAGTATGAACGAATATGGATACACAACAAAACACATGATACATGATAAACCGCGCAGTCAGAGGAAACCTATATCTTCCACTAGATGAAAAGCGAGCACTGAATACTCGAACTTCCTCTTACCCGCTTTGATATCCACATCCTGAGTTTTTAATCATAAATCTCATGATTAAATTGTGATTATGTTTAAATACGTCCTCACATTCACTTTAGCGTGAGATTGATGCAACTCATCGAAGTTTATGTGAAGCTAAAACAATAATTCTTTCAACTTCATCTTTAATCGAGAAACCGGTTTTAGGTTTTTCTGTTCTCTACCCAACCAACAGTAGCTTTTATTTTCCTTGTGGCCTACCTGTCTTATATAACCAAAAGAAAAAAAATAGCAAAGGCGACGGGAAATATTAGGAGAGAGAGAGAGAGAGAGAGAGAGAGAGAGAGAGAGAGAGTATTTTTCTCTAACCAGGATATTAATATTACGTGAGTTTAGGCAATGTTAAGCTTAAAGTTGTCAGTAAATAAATATGAAGCAATGAATAATGGTAGGTGAGAATAATTCGTGATCATCAGCACACACTGTCCTATTCAAATACACGGATCTTTGTTTCGCAATATAAGACAAAATTTAATGTCTCTACGCTTGTTTTCATTTATTTATTTTTAGTAAAGTGGGCCTGTCTCCATGTGATGCAGCCTGGTGGGCACGTCTAAGCTACGTGACGACTGATTGGCCCCGGGATGCTGATTTTCCTGATGACAGGAGGAAAATAAAAGGAAATGTGGTTTTTAAATCAAGAAACTGGTGGGTTAGATAAAACATTTACCCTGTGCTCGTTTTTGACTCAAGGATGCGAAAGCTCAAAGACATTCGATACGAGATGCAAAAGATGTCTGTTTCAAAACAGTTATGACGTAGAGGAGCTAGTTATTGCAGGAAACTTTAAATCATGTCTGACAAATAAAAGGAGCCCACACGATAAGCCGAATATGGGCTGGGAGTTCGCCACCATAAATAATCCAGGTTAATGGTGAGGTACAAGATTATGTTGGGCAAGGGAACTGAAGTGTCATTTGTCTACTTCTTCAAACAGACCATTACGGTTAAGTCAGGAGACGAAATGGAGGCAGCATCATTTACAAGAAGGAATTTGATAATTAGACAATAACTAAGCAATGTATAATATAACTGTATTAAGAAAATAGTACTTACAAACCCTCTGTTCAACAAATGGATGTTTAAGCAGTTTGCGAGTTAACAAGCCATCTGGATACTTGGCGCTGAGAGAAGCAATGTTCACAGAACTTCAGGTTTTAGCATGATACAAAGTGATTTATTTATGTACAACATTCATCTTCCAATAAATGTGGTTTTTTTATCCGATATGTATCAACATAGTACGTCAATTTCCTCTAGAGCAATATTATACGCCGCAACTTGAAAGCTGGACACAGGTCTTGAAAACCGAAGTGAACGTTGGAACGGAGATTTAGATCAGTAGTACAGTGTTGTCGCTTGTGTTGAGTGGTACAGTGCGCTAACTAAAGACTAGACAAGGAGGAGAAGCGTTCTATAAGCCTTGGCGGGCACAGGATGTTCATTATGTTGTAACATTTTCATGGAGCTTTAGGTAGACGTGGACATGATCGCCGAAATGTTGGAAAAGAAGGCAAGTATTATACAGCGTTTATTCTTGCCATATTTAATGTTAGTTGTAATATGCCGTGGGGATAACGTGTTTTACGTTAACGACTCCTGTTTTCATGTGTTTATGATGTCTAGTTGACATACTCAAGGAAATTTACGAGGAAAAAGTCATGCAGTTTTAATTCTTTTT
>NC_089742.1:82112038-82122038 GCF_040412425.1 Macrobrachium rosenbergii | reverse complement strand
CATTTTACCCTACAAAAGTTTGTGAAAACCTTTGCAAACTCTGGCAGCTGCTTGTAATTCACAAAACACCTTTTTGTCTGGTGCCGTTACAAATTAAATAATTTCACTAACTTCAGATCTCAAAAGCTATATTTAATACCAGTGACCACAAGTATTTTATGTTAATAATTACTCTCTTTTTAAGAAATACAGAGAGAGAGAGAGAGAGAGAGAGAGAGAGAGAGAGAGAGAGAGAGAGAGAGAGAACCAAACTGAATGATCTCTGAAATAAGAATGAATAGATTTTTGGATTCCAGTAAAAATTCAACAGTCATATGACGTCATTAAGGCATTTTGGGTGTGAGACATAAAAGAAACTTCTAGAATACAGAAGATGGCGTAACTTCCAGCAAATATTTTTAACTCAGTCAGGACAATACATGACGCAATCAATCATGAGATCTTACTCTCAAAACTGCATATGTGACCAGAGCCATGTATGTAACATTAACCATGCTCAAACAGATGGCAATTGTTATTCCCGACCTGTCATCGAGTGAATTAAAACAAAGCGAAAAACCCAACACAGTGCGCTTCTCTTATCTGAACTGTTGACAGATGAAGTGCAACAAACCCTTCGCTAAGACACGTGTGTTCCTCATATACTATGTTTTTATCAGGAAAGAAATTATTAATTCTAAATTACATTATTAAGTCATCTAAAGCATTAATTCTTTTGAGATCTGATATGATGTTTCAATAATTATTATTATTACACATAATACGTGATAAATAGAAGAGTAAATATATCAAAATCATAGGAGGATATACACATTTCAAGGCGACATCATGAAAATATAAAAAGTGAATGCTTGTCTATATGTTTATTTACCTGTTTGTGTGCTAGAGGAAATCGAACTGCTTGACTGATCCAGAAAAAATTTGGTACGTGACCATCACTTAACCAACTTAGATAATAGGGTAGGTTTCAAACCCATACCTTGTTCCTCTTCCCCTTCCCCATCCCCCTTCCCCCTTCCCTTTGTATTTTATGTGGTAACCACTTGACTAATCTAGACAAAATGTGACACATTCACATTATTTGACCCAACTTCGATAATAGGATAGGTTTCAAACCATACCCTGCTTCCCTTCCCCCTTCTCCCTTCTCCCTTCCCCCTTCCCCCTTCCCTTTGTAACTTATGTGGTAACTGTTTGACTGATCTAGACAAAATTTTGCACGTGGCCATCAATTGACCCAACTTAGATAATAAGGTGGGTTTTAAACTCGTACCCCCTTCCCCTTCCCCTTCCCCTTCCCCTTCCCCATCCCCTTCCCCATCCCCTTCCCTTTGTAAATTATGTGGTAACCATTTGACCGATCTAGGCAAAATTTGGCATGTGGCCATCATTTGACTTAAATTAGATAAGAGGGTAGGTTTCAAGCCCGTACCCCTTCCTCTTTCCCGCCCCCCTTCCCATTGTAACTTACGTGGCAACTATTTGACCAATCTATACAGAATTTGGCATGTGGCCATCATTTGACCTAACTTAGATAAGAGGGTAGGTTTCAAACCCGTACCCACGTCCCCTTCCCCATCCCTCTTCCCCTTCCCTTTGTAACTAATTATATTCCTCAGTAATGGGTTAACGGTTGCGTTTTTCCAGGAGACCTTCGCTCCTCTACCCTCTCTTTTTTCTTCATCCTCCTCTTCCTCCTTCACCTACTCCCCTCCCCCTCTTTTTATCACTTGTGTACTATCTATTTTTGCTAGTAAACAGGTTTATGTTATTTAGATTATGTACCCAGATGATTTTATATATACAGTATATATATATATATATATATATATATATATATATATATATATATATATATATATATATATATATATATATAAATTATATATATATATATATATATATATATATATATATATATATATATATATATATATATATATAGTAAACATTTGCGTCCTCCTGCTCATTCGTTTGGATTTGATAAAAGCTATTCCTCTATAAATATAGCTGCCATTTCTTGTTGCATGGTATTATATTTGTACTCTCTCTCTCTCTCTCTCTCTCTCTCTCTCTCTCTCTCTCTCTCTCTCTCTCTCTCTCTCTCTCTCTCAAGTGATTTCCTAGATTTCCCTCCGTTCATTACTTTCTTATTATGTTCTATATAGGGGTTTTCGATATGAAAATCATATTAAACTAGACTGATGTTTATCGCTCCTCTTTCCGTTTTCCTCACAAAGTAAGTGACCATTTTATTTTTTTGAGACATAAGACGAAGCAGCAATGACACTGACTTATTGCTAGCAATGTACTTGATTTAATGTAGACAATATAATAAAAAGGAGGGGAAGAGAATACTTTATGTCCCGACGTTAAACATTCAACGTTTGCACTTCCGAACTCAGAGGAAGAAGGAGATGAGGCACAAAAAGAGGCCAATTAAAACAATAGCTCAGATGGCATACCCCCTTTCTCTCTCTCTCTCTCTCTCTCTCTCTCTCTCTCTCTCTCTCTAGATTTTGTTTTAGTTCTCCTGTTGTGTGGCTGGGGGTTTTAGGTGAAGAAGAAGGGGTGGAGTTCAGGGGGAGGGGAGAAAATGAAATGAGATCGGTGATGTGTCGAGGGAGATGGGATTAGAGGACGTGGGTGTCCTATTGTTAATTCGAAAGACATATGCCCCACCTGACTCCCCTGACAAGAGGCATTAGTTTGCGTCTGATATACATTGAGGATGAAGGTTGCCAGGTTTTGCTTGCAAATCTCCGATTTGCAAAGTAAATGGGAAAAATGCTGTTACAAAGGAAATTTGCAGCCCGTCTGAACAATGATCGTCGTTATAATTCCTCCAGCTGGTGGGAGCTTTGTTTGCATCACCCTTTGGCAACACGCTCTCTCTCTCTCTCTCTCTCTCTCTCTCTCTCTCTCTCTCTCTCTCTCTCTCTCTCTCTCTCTCTCTTTGTTAGTGTACAAACCGTGTTATATATTTACTCTTCATGTCTCTCTCACATTGCACAATAAGTCTATTTGTATGTTTTATTTATTTTTGGCCAATTGGGTGTGTTCTTTCGCACGCTGTAAACTAGTTTACTCGGAAGGATTATTCCTGTTATTGTTCTGATGAACAATACTTGCTATTCATATTTAAATAATTGGACTTAATACGTGGAAATACCTGTTCAAGTACTGCTTTACACATCTTTCTCTATTGCAAGGATTAGAATTTTCTCTAAGCAGACATGTAGGTAAATCTCGATCTAAAACATTTTGAAGTAAATTTCAGTATCTATGTTGTGTTTGGGGTTGTGACTTCGTTTCAAAAAACCGTTCGCTTTTAATTGCTCGAGTTTGAGAGTTGGAAATGTTATAAACACTCAAATTTTGCAAATGCATTTTTCCCGTTTTCGCGCCTAAAAAGACTTTCTTTTCGCTGGCGCACAAGATAAAAAGTGTATAAAATCTCAGAACATTCCTCTTTTAAAATTTCTGCGAATTCCTCTTTTGAAAATTTTGGAAGTTTAAGAGCACCTCACTTTTTAAAACTCTTTGGCCCATGTCTTCGTCGCTTTGTTGTGCCTTAAATATTTGCAGATCGCATTACTGTTTATAAAATAGCTCATTTTCCTGCGATGGAAATGTAAAATAGACCTGGCCTCGCCTTGGCACGATACTCCGACCGAAATATATAAAGAGAATTCTTATCACCATTTTCGGTCATGAGGCCGTTGAAACTTTTAACACAGGTCGTTTTAGCTGCTTTCCTTTTGTTTCATTATTTGCAAGTTAATTTGTTGTCAAGACAAAGAGCACCGAAACGGGACAAACTTACATATCCTTTTCCACAAGGGAGGGTGGTTCGTGTTACTGGATGCATTATAGAAGTCAAATACAAATTATCCAAATGATTGCATAAAACAAACAGTTTTTGTAACAAATAATACCGTGGGAAATTCTAAAGCCTAACGTCCTGTAAAATTTATATATCTATATATATATATATATATATATATATATATATATATATATATATATATATATATATATATACATATATATATAATTATTATCACTTTTGTACGTGATTCATTTTATCACACACTACCACAGGTTTTCTATATTTTCACCTATAATATAATGTGATATATATATATATATATATATATATATATATATATATATATATATATATATATATATATATATATATATATATATATATATATATATATAAATATATATATATATATATATATACAGTATATATATATATGTATATGTGTATATATATATAAATATATATATATATATATATATATATATATATATATATAGAAAGAGAGAGAGAAAGAGTATTAGTTCGGAGTTACATATAGTGACATTACAATACTTCAATTACTTAACAGTTCAGAACTTTTTCACTGAAAGCGCAATAGAAGAGTTGATGAAAAATCTTGTAGATGAAAGAAACCTTTAGCAAAGCTTTAAGCATGAAAATTAATTTCGAGGACATGGAAATAAAATGCTTACACTGAAACCCATAAGAAATATCTATAGACGGCCCTTTTCACACAAGCTTATTAAAGTCTGCGACATTTATTTACATTTTGAGTAAATATTAACTCTTATACGGCTGTCAGGTGGATGAGATAGTGAATTATAAAAATAATCGGTTATGAAGCGCAATAGAAGAGTTTGATGAAAAAAAATAATCGGTTATGAAGCGCAATAGAAGAGTTTGATGAAAAAATAATCGGTTATGAAGCGCAATAGAAGAGTTTGATGAAAAAAAATAATCGGTTATGAAGCGCAATAGAAGAGTTTGATGAAAAAACCAACTTGACACATTTCTGCTCCTTGATTTGTTCGAACTCCTCTCATCTCGAACATAAGCAGCTCCAGATTCGACTAAATAAAGGAGCGTGTCAAAAATAATGTCTGATTAGAGTGTAATTAATTAATATCCCAAGCTTACTGCAGTATAAAACTGTATTTTGAATTGACTTCAATTCCGCCGTCAGGTCAACACGCTTTGTTGTTTTCGTCGATAATAATAGCCTTCAGAAGCTGCAAACCTCTGCCAAGGGTGAACAGTATCTAACAACGCCCACCCCGCCCCACAACACACACACACACACACACACACACACACACACACATACACAACGCACCCTCACAAAAAATGTCCAATATCCTGGTCCAGGTATCACAAAATCCAGTCGGTTGTTGCCAGGCAAATTGTCCCACCTTTGGTAGGATTTCCGTAAAACTCTATTCTTAATTTATCACAGAATTCTGCTGATAGATAGATGAACGAACCTGGACGAAAACACCTCCTCCAACTTCTTCGGCGGAGTTAATTTATTCACTGATCTCGGGAGGTAATTGACTGAATGCTGCCGACACATCAGGGAGTCAAGCGGTGTGACTGGGCTTTCATACCGTTTACTTCAAAAGTGCGAAATTCCCTCGTTCCCTTTGCGTTTTCCGAATTACGTAACCCACCCTTCATAAGGTAGATATGGCATCACGCACTAATGAGCTTTTAGTATCATTCGAGCCCCTTACAATGACAAAATATGGTCTCGACCTTGGCATTGCGATCACTAATAATTTAAACATACTTCTTACTGTAGCCTCAAATTCTAGTCCTATCGTTTACTATTCGTACATGCATATGGGTGAAAATCCTAGCTTATTCTAATTAGACAACGAGCTACTAACTAAAATATATTTTTACTGTCTGGATTTTTCATGGCCCCTACAGGTTTTGTTACCTCCCCAGAATATTTGGGTTTTTCATATATTAAAAAGGATAGCGTATTGTTCCACGTGACTTGGAGCACATACATCTATTTATAAGTCCAGTTTCTAACTTTATACGTCAGTTGCTAATTTTTATGCTTGAGTTTCCCGATGAAAAGTTCCTTTGTGTTCTTAGTCTTAAACTTCGTATTGTTTTAAGTTTGCTTTTCCTTTTATGTTTGACATTATTGTAGGTTATTTTATGTCGTTCATTCGATTCAGTACCGTCTGAACGTAATATTTAAACATTTTTCCAGGAATTTTTTTTTTATTTTTATTTACATTTTCTGTTGTCTTTATTAGTATATTTTGTGACCAGGACTTGACGTTTATAATTCCATGAAATTCCCTCAAATTAACTTCCATAATTATAGGTCAAATGACATTAACTAGATTATAACTTTCCGATGACAGTTTTCCACTCTCATTTTATCAGTTCTGTGGCGCAGCATTAGTTAGTGTCTCTTTTATATGTAGTACTGTTGAAAAGCACACACTGCTTTTTCATGAATATAATTTAAAATTACTTTGCCTACGTCTTCGAGTTAACAGATGTTCAGCCGTAGTAACATGTTTAATATCTGGCAAAACGTTATGTATACAAAGTTATGGGAAATTTTTAAACAATAAGAGTTGCAAATAACAATTAAAGCTTTTAATAAAAAAAAAAAACAAACAGATGCAAAAACAATGCAGAAATTCTGACACTGGAAATTATGATCGCAAGAATAGTTAAGCCGATTTATAACCGCTGATTCTGAATAATTAAAGACAACAAATTAAAAATTGAACAGTCCTTCAGACTGCAAACTCTGTGTATTTCTAATAAGCACAGGTTTATTGTATAGTTTTGTTTGTATCTGAAATTCTGAAGAATCCTTAGAATTATATAGTCATGTAGAAAGTAAATTTTACTTTAGCTATGGCGATTCATCGTTATATCCTAAACTGTTAACCTTATATATATATATATATATATATATATATATATATATATATATATATATATATATATATATATATATATATATATATATATATATATATATATATATCTATATATATATATATCTATATATATATATATATATATATATATATATATATATATATATATATATATATATATATATATATATATATATATATATATATATATATATATATAGCCTGCATGTATGTCTTCACACACACACACACACACACATATATATATATATATATATATATATATATATATATATATATATATATATATTGTATATATGGCAGCCTGCGAAACCCTGACGTAGAATGAATGCGAAACTAACGTTTCAACAGCAAGTATAAGCCGGTATGCGAGAGATTAATGGGTATTGGTGATTGGTCTGTCGATCTATAAAATTAAAAACTTTGAGTCTGGCCAGTACTTGGAAGGTTGACAGATACGAAAGGTCAGACACCATCAGTGAGGCAAGGGATTGCTAAAAAACCAGATGTGTAATAGTGTAACACTCTCTTGCGTGACCTCTTAGGAAGACTGCCTATATATATATATATATATATATATATATATATATATATATATATATATATATATATATATGTGTGTGTGTGTGTGTGTGTGTGTGTGTGTGTGTGTGTGTGTGTGCGCGCGCGTGCCCTTGCTCTCATGCTTTGAATGCTCTTTATTTCTTAAAACAAAACTTTCTCGAAAAATGGAACAATGAATCGGCAGAATCTTAAATCGGGCAGTTGATCCCACATAATTGTTATCAAAATGTTAGGAGAGAACGTTTGGTAATAGTTAAATCGTTGGAAATAGGAATGGTGGGGGCGGGGGCGGCTGGCCTTACGCCTAAATATGTTGCTTCATATACGGGATTCACTTCTCATCAGGCACAGAGATTTTTCCGGCTCAGTGTGTGGTTCCGGGGCTAAGTCAAGGTTAAGTCGAGTCAGATCAAGATACTCTTGTAGGTGCGCTGTAGTGTGTGCAGTTGTTGCTCTTTCCAGTCTGTAGTCTTGGCTACTTAGAACGGCTAAGCTTTAGTAGATTCAAACTTGTCCTTTATCTTTTTTATTTTACATTTTAGGACTGGCGAATCATTTCAGTTTTTACGTTTCCCTTCATACTCCTAACGATTTGCCGACAAACATTTTTCTTGAATTTCAGAAAGCAAATACCGACCCATTTTCAAGTGCGAAATAAATTTGAAATTCATGAACCGTTGCCATGGAAACATCGGTACAGTGTAAAAATTGCTGCAGTTGACCCCATCGTTATGAAGAGAGCAATGCAAATAAACCTATTTTCTGCTCGCGGAATGCGGAATGGGCTCGCCAGATTCGCTGAAAAGGCAAGGTTACTAATGTTAGGAATAACAGTGGGTGTCCTCACGGCAAGCATTTGCAGAGAACAGCGATGTTTATTTGTAGTTGGGCTATGGAGGGCGTCTGGTATATATATATATATATATATATATATATATATATATATATATATATATATATATATATATATATATATACATACTTATATATATAAATAATTATACAGCATATACTTGCATATATGTGAGTATATTATCAAAATGATGACTATCAGTATGTAATCAAAATTCTGTATATGAATTAAATCGTCAGTATTAAAATCCATAACTTTTTTTTTTGTTCGTAACGAATGAACATTTACTAATAAATACAATTTAGCAAAGGGATAATCTACATGAATTGTTTTCTTTTTAATGTACAGTGTCAAGGGTGTGCAAGAAATACAAAATATTAATCATCCGTTATTTACACCGAGAAATGATTAAACGTAGACAAAAAATTAATATGCATTTATAATCGAAGGCAAAGGCAGCATGGTTGACATGAATTGGTGACAGTAAACAGTAGAAAAAAGGAAACTACTCAATATCCTAAATATTACCTGTAACACTTGAAGTGTGTAAGATCGAATTTGATGAACAGTTAAATAGGTATTAGACCAGTTTTAAGTTTTAGTTCCTTTTTCATGATACAAAGAGGCATTATAATGAAAAGGCTCAGTTTGTCCATTGCTTTTTACTGTATTTTGAAGTCTTGGTAAGTGAAACTTTGGTTTAACTGGTGCGTGTGATAGTTTTAGTGGTAATTCCGTCTTAATGTTCTTCCCCATGGGATCCGGGATTCTTTGATGCAATCAGTAATTACAGCTACCAATATACTTGGCATTACATTAAATGCAAGTGAACTAGTGGACAAATAAAAGCATCTCCAGGAAAAGAAAAGTAGGTTTTATCCTCGGAACTAGGTTTTGGTCTTGAACTTAGAAAGCTTAATCCTAAGGTTTCTGTATTGTAGTTTCGAAAGGTTATCCAACATAATCAAGCAGTGTAAAATTCTCAGGTATTTTGATTTTTATATTGTTAACCTCGCTGTGAATTTCAGAAGTTCTTGAGAAACAATGGGATTTTTTCAAGAAAATGTAAAAATATTAGAAAATGTAAAGAATATAAAAAATATTGTTATATCTAATCCAGATAAAGGTAAGTTGTTCTTAGGAACAAAGTAGACTACATAACCAAAATAGAGCTTATAGGACTACGTATAGCATTACATGTTCTCCAGCAGGGTAATAAATTAAACGGCTATCACGTAAAAGTAAAGATAAAATTGGCAATAAAATATATGACAAACCACGCCTCTGGTTGGAGCCCTGGCTTCCCTCACAAAATACCCAACGTAAACAACCCCTTTCTACTAATCATTTCCCTTGTAGGCCCACTGAATTAAAGTCTAGTATGGTTTCTCTCCGAAATTATCTTACCGTTAGCAAACGATAAATACACACTGGAAACCCACCAAATTTGTTCATTAACTAGCGTCGTTCAGCTCTAGTGAAACTCCCATATGTTGAATTTGCTGTTTACAAAATATGTGCCATTGAAGAGACAGCAATCATAATTTTAGATTATACCGAGAAAGAAAGGATAAGCTAGTCTGAACCAGACCATACTTAATTGGCTACTAGGGAATCTGTTTACATTCGAAAACAATCTTATACTCTCATACTGATGAAGTAACCATTGGATCATTGCCCTACAGAATTTCAACCTTTATCTTTATCAGAGATAGGCTTCCGGCACACTTCTATAAAAAAATGCAAATACATCCAGAGGTTTCTTAACTATTAAGTGCATAACATCCGAGTATAAAACAAATGTAGGAAATTGAA
>NC_089742.1:82099538-82107038 GCF_040412425.1 Macrobrachium rosenbergii | reverse complement strand
AGGTGGACCACGGATGTCATCCAGAAGAGGACGCCCTGTTTGTGTGTGCCTTTTCCGTCTTTCTTCGAGACCAAGAGAGCATCACAAAATCGATATTTTATTACCGTCGAAACTCAAAGGGAGAGAAGAGGCAGAAACTAGTGAAAAATAAAAGCTATTCTTTTACAAGTCGTATTGTGCATCTCTATATTTTATACGTTTCCAAAGCCATTGGACAATCTCTCTCTCTCTCTCTCTCTCTCTCTCTCTCTCTCTCTCTCTCTCTCTCTCTCTCTGGTCTAAAGTGGATCTTTTTCTCTCTAGTTTTATGCGCTGTTATTGTCTTAAACAAAAACAAGTCTTTTTATTTCGTATGAAACAACAACATACAGCTTGTGAATCATGCGCTCTCTCCGAGACTGAAGTAGTGAAAAATGCCTCTCATATTCGAAATGAAGTTTAGATTAGTTTCAGTTATTATTGACGCTGTTTGCTGTTGTTATAAACATCTTGTTATATTGCAACGCTTCATGTATTTCCTTTGCTCCGTAATGGGAAATCTCTCTCTCTCTCTCTCTCTCTCTCTCTCTCTCTCTCTCTCTCTCTCTCTCTCTCTCTCTCTCACACACACACACATTGTGTTTCTCATTTTTCGTTAGTTTGGTATTCTGTGCCTTTCATCGACTTTGGACATATAATCCTGTGGGCCCTCTGGAATAATCCATTCGCTTACAAATGATGCAAACATTTATCATTTCGACTTTAACTGACAATGTTAACGACTCCGTTCTAAAATACGGCACTGAATTCTACGTTATCGACCATGCAATTATTCTTGATTTGCAGAGAGAGTAGGAAATCCACACATGACAAAGAGTTGAATCGTGATGAACGCGGACACTGTTAACCCCAAATAACTCTGGCGGACGCTACGCTCCGCCGAAAGAAAAAAAAAATCATTGTAACATCTTGAAGCCAATCTGGCGTTCATTTCCCTTTCTTTTCCTTCCGTTCACTTTCCTGTTTCTCTTGGGTTGCTCTGACATTCATCTCCCCACCTCTCTCTCTCTCTCTCTCTCTCTCTCTCTCTCTCTTCCTTCTTACTTTTTTTTGTCTTCCCATTCTTCCCTTCATTTCTCTGTCTTTCTCACCTTTCATTTTCTGTCTTCTATTCCTGCCTTCATTGTTCTCTCTCTCTCTCTCTCTCTCTCTCTCTCTCTCTCTCTCTCTCTCTCTCTCTCTCTCTCCCCGTTCCTTCTTACTTTTTTTGTCTTCCCATTCTTCCTTTCATTTCTCTGTCTTTCTCATCTTTCATTCTCAGTCTTCTATTCCTGCCTTCATTGGTCTCTCTCTCTCTCTCTCTCTCTCTCTCTCCTTAATTTTCTGTTTTTGCTCGATCTTTCCATTTCCTCCTTCCTTGCTGTCTCTTCCTCCCCCTCTACATTTCTCCTTAACTTCCTTTCCTTCTGAATACTCCCATTCCACCTTTCATCTCTCTCTCTCTCTCTCTCTCTCTCCCTCTCTCTCTCTCTCTCTCTCTCTCTCTCTCTCTCTCTCTCTCTCTCTTAATTGCGGACGCTCTGCCTTTTAAAATATACGTTCATTTGAAGCCGCAAGTGAAAGGAAAATGAGATACACCTTAGTTGAACTCCATTGTTTATCTCGTACCCCGCGGTTTGAGACAAGGGTAGCTGAGGGTAAGATGGGTTGGCCGATGCTTCTAAAAGGATAAATGCACACGAGGTTGTTATTCAGTATATGGCACAAAACGTAATAATGAAGTATAAACATTGAGAACCATTTACATTCATATGTACACAGACAGGCACTCACGCTCACGCACATACATTACACCTTGATAATGTGTTGAGATAACACGTGAAAGCGCTTAGTGCACCCTTTTATTTTTCCCGTGGCCTCAGCAGCTAAAATATGAGTTTATATATATATATATATATATATATATATATATATATATATATATATATATATATATATATATATATATATATATATATATATTATACATTGTGTAGTTTATGTTTGAATGTACTTATGTATTTGTGTCTTTGAATTTGTAATAGTTTCCACTATTTTCACCACCATATTTTCATTTTCAGTTTACGGCAATCTGTTCTGTGAAAGCGTACTTCATAAGAATGTATCCTTGTATATTTGGATAACGATGAGGATTTGAAATGCAATATGGTCCATTTTTTCTACATTTTTTTCAGTTAGCCATTATGATTCTTTTAGTCTCGTATTATTCGTGAAGGGGCAAAAATGTTTCCCTCTTCTATAGCATTTTAAAGTAAGATACGTCGTTTCATCGTGTATAGATCTCAACGATACAATTCTTGCACAGCTGTATTAGTTAACACTCCTGCAAAGATAAGAGCCAACCGCACTGATAAGCTTTGTTCGGTGAAATGGGTCGTGGGAGGGTCATCGCCTCGCGTATGCTGCACAGTCGGCATTGGCTTGCGCTTTGTAATAAAGCCTGTTGGTTTACATTTAGATCTTGCTTCAGAGTTTCACCGGTGAAATAATTTAGATATCTGTTTTTAGACGCTCGCAGGCCAGCGTCCTTTCAAACGCCCTTTAAAATTTTTGTGTTGTCAAAGCTGGAATTTGTTAGAAGTCATAGAAATGTATCTCTTATTTCCATTTCTGAATAATCGTTCAATTCGGTCATTCGGTCTGATGTGAAGGCAGGTAGTGTTGACTCTTATTTGCGTTTGAGCCACACACCAGATTGTTTTTAGCATACGTTGATACCTCAACCGCATCGCTGTTATTCTTTTATTAATGTCATCATTATTTTTATCGTTCCTAGTTTTATTATCATACGCCCCTTTTACCACATATGGAACTGCGACAGAAATTATTAGCCTTACAGTTCTCATCACGCATTTGGGATGAAGTTTGCTAGCAAAATGGCATTCTCATGAGTGACTGCGACCCACCAAAGTCGACTATTGTCTAGTACTTCATTCACTGCGTATATCAACAAAAGCGTACAGGGCTTTAACGGGACATTTTTAAAGCGTTCTCTCTCGCTTGGGAATCGAACCCTGGACCTATCGCAGTAAGGCGTGTGTGCTAACCACTGAACTACGATGTCTCATATTATTATTATTATTATTATTATTATTATTATTATTATTATTATTATTATTATTATTATTATTATCTACTAAACCACATTATTTCTCGTTAAAAGAATTTTGTAAAAAAAAAAAAGAAAGCTCTGTAAAATGCTTTAATACGAATTGCTTTTTAAACTTTTCAAAGACCTCCCTCGTTTGAATGAAGTCCATTTTATTCGTAGTAAACTTTTGTACATTACTTAAATGGGCATTGTATTACCGTCAAGTACACTCGCACTTTGATGTGCACTTGTACGACTGCATTTTCTCGTATTGTATTTGAAGTCATTGTATTTTTCTTTACCATTTGGTCCAAGTTAAGATTTTTTATTTGTTTCATATGATGTCATCGTCTTAAATGCATTTAAACCGCCACGCCTGCGGTATATCATGGTTAAATTCTTTTTTTTTACATTCAGGATAAAGTAGACTTAGAATAATTCATCCTTTCATTGCAAAGTTGGAAGAAACCATATCTTCCAGTAAATGTGTTATTTCATAATAACGCTGTGGATTGCAATGGCACATTTCCTTTGTAATAGTACACTGTGCAAGATAGCCATTCTTTGGTTCTAGATGCATTCAGATTTTTCTCTAATTCAGTTATGCTTACCTTAAATATTCCAGGGTGATCTTATATAATGTGCTTAGGTTTAAATCAGTATCTCATAATAATACAAGTTTTGGGTAGCCGATAATTTGTTGCTATATATTTTGGCTTACGTGTGATGGAATTGTTAGCTAACTAGTTGAAATTCTGCGTGGATAAAATAGAAAAGTAAAAAACCCAAACTCAATTCAGTTAATATTTTTTGTATTTGCCATTTTGATGTTTACATAGCAAGATATAGGTAACTGTGCTATGTTGATATATCAGAATGACACGATCATGTCCTTATGATTTCACTAGAAATGTTCAGGAGGAAATGTTTTGTAAGGGAATTAGAGTTATTCCACGTATCCAGTAACTTAGTATTTTTAGTCTAAGTTTTCAAAAAACCATATAGCCTCTAAATTGAGTTTCTTATACCCATGGGTTAGACAATTTCTGTTATGTACATTTTAGTTCACCTTTCAAGATGTGTGCAAATAAATTTGGAAAACAAAGAAATTGCACGTATGTTTTGAAACCTTGTTCAGCTTATCGTCTTATCCATTTTAAAATCACATCATCATCATTATTGACTTTCGGAGTGTCCCGTCTCTAGGTAAGGCGTTTCCGTCGCCTCTTCTCCACTTCACTCTTCCATCTCTTGGACGTTTCTGAGATTTCAGGTCATGTTGCAGTTATCTCCCAGAGGTTCCCTCACTGCACTCCTTTGCAGACTCCTTCATTGCTGTAATAAGCAATGAAGGACTTGCTGGTTGGTGGTCACTGATAGGCACCAACATTTATCTCAGACTCTTCTTACTTACCTGCCACTGTCTTCACTTAGATTCCTCACTGGTCGGGTTGGTGTCGTTCTGGGCTTGCACTCTGCTGGGCCCGCGTTCGGTTCTCCGACCGGCCAATGAAGAATTAGAGAAATTTACTTCTGGTGATAGAAATTTATTTCTCGTTATAATTTGGTTCGGATTCCACAATAAGCTGTAGGTCCCGTTGCTAGGTAACCAATTGGTTCTTAGCCATGCAAAATAAATCTAATCCTTCGGGCCAGCCCTAGGAGAGCTGTTAATCAGCTCAGTGGTCTGGTTAAACTAAGGTATACTTTTCAACTGTCTTCACTTAAGATCACGTCTTTATAAAGTAATATTAAACACAGTAATTGAAAGTGTTTTTGTTACAGGGAATGGCATTTTCTTATATAATTTCCTTCCGTTGATTTACTATGAAGTCTAGACAGATTAGAGTGTACGTTGTATTTTTAACTTCAGCCAGGATGGTAGATTTTCCTCCGCCAAGATAACTGAAAACCTACCTGAGTTGATGAACAATAGTTTTGGAACTATTAGTTGCGAACCCCTATATAAACGACACATTATTGTGGATACACATGTTAAATGGTATTTCATCTTGATTTCTTTTGATAAAAGTTAAAATTTTTTCGTATGCCTTGTCTTCTTGTTCAAGTGATTTATTATTTTTCTCTTACAAGGAATACTTATTAGACAAAACCTTACAAGAGATGATATAAAAAGGGAACGGATATAAATCATGTTTTTTCCTTCGTGTTAGTTTCTTTCTTGTGCCGTATACGCTATTGTTGTTTTCATACAAAAGGAATCTCTAAAGGAGTGTAAATTGTTTATATGTATTGTGTTACAATATAGTTGTCATTATATATATATATATATATATATATATATATATATATATATATATATATATATATATATATATATATATATATATATATATATATAGGGTGTTTTGAAATTAGAGCCCCCCCTCTGTAGCATAAACTAAAATTGATATGGACAAAACAAAAGTAATTCAGAACAGGTATTTACTTAAGTTTCTCTCTGGGTATTTAATATTTTGTGTGGCCTCCATCTGCCTGCATTCTTGAGGGGTATGATTTCAGCAAATCGCAAAAAAGCTGAGACTCAAACTCCATTTCCCTTAGCACTTCGGTCACCTCTCTTCGCAGGTCGTCGAGGCTTGGTATACCATCATAGTTCACTGTGCGCGCTTCAGCACGATCCTTTAAGATACTACCAATGTTTTCACACACATTAAGGTCACGGGAGCTACCTGGAAATTCACTTGACGAGAAGAAATCGATACCACTGTTTCCAAGCAGCTCCTGTGTCTGAAGAGCCTTGAAACATGGTGCCTTATCATGCAAAAATGTGACCTCTTCAACAGATAACACATTTTCAGGATCTTTGAGGAAAGGAAATACTCCACCAGTAAGCACAGTTTCTCTGAAGTATTCGCCATTCAATGACTGTCCTTTTTCTTTGATGATCCACATTAACCGTCTGGCTGTGAAACAAAGAAAAATTCCCAAACATTCAGGAAATTTCACAACTTGGCGATAGTGCAAGTCATCACTAATATCATCCAACTTTACAGCTCAAATGATGTCATTTTTATGATTTTGCTTCCTGACTGTGTAAATGAAGAATTCATCTGATGCGGCAACATGGAGAAAGTCAGCTTCATCCCAATCTTTAAGAAATGAACCACAAAAGCATGCACGGTCTTCTCTCTGTTGCTGAGTGATGTTGGGCTTGCTGATAACATGAAATGGCTTGATACCACATTTTTTTCAACTCACAATATACAACACTATAGCTTCTCTTCTTTCCCCTTTTTGTTTCTAGTTCAAGCGGCAATTTACGTAAAGACTTTCTTGGTCTACCCACTGCCTCAGCTATGATGTCTTTTGACTCCTGAGAAAGGACTTCAGGTCTTCCAAGATTCTCACTCTTTTCGCAATGATAGTCATATGGATTTTTGTTCCAGTTTCTTTTAACAAAGGATTCATCTCTTTTAATGTATTTAGCTATCCAGGAATGTGAAATGAAGGATGCACCAGCATCCCTGGCCTCTCTGAAGGTTATAGCCTGGATTCAATCAATCCATCTGATTTCCTCCGAGTCGTCAGCCATGGCTGTATCTAACTTAAAATAATAGAAACTTAAAATAATCCACTTGGAGATAGGCTATAGCAGAAAACTTCATAACTTTCCATTTGTTCTGTGGAGGGGCCTCTAATTTCGAAACACCCGGCATATATATATATATATATATATATATATATATATATATATATATATATATATAGTTATATTCTGAGGCCAGTTGGAAAGAATGAAACTATTTTTTTTTGTCAACTGCCTTAAGGGCCAACACCTAGTGCTCAGGCTATAAGCAATAAATGTAATGAATAAACTGACTTACCTTGATATCACGTCTAAGCAGAGAAGTGGAGGTCGCCTTTTAAAAACCAGCCAGTAACTTTAAACTGAATTTATTTACAAACGGAGCAATCAGGAAATTAATATGAAAGGGCTGACTGAGCAGCAAGCAAGCACATACAATGTGCAATAACAGCTAGACAGTGTGTAACAAATAACTGAATCTGAAAGGGCTACAACCCTGAAATGGTTTGACATGCAAATGAATTTACGGCTGTTGAGACTGGTTGAATGATTTTGGGTAGTTAGCGCAACGTTTGCAAAGGGGGAACTGTGTCCAGTGCCCCTGGACCGCTGAATCAGAAGACTCTTGCACGTGGCAAGATGGCAGTTCAACGCCTAAGGCTATGTGGTTTACAAGGGTAGGAGCAGACCACTCGAAGAGCCACATATCAGCATTCTTATTGCATCTGTGCATGGAGATCGCTTGCAAAAGACGAATTTCAGCCGCAGAAGTCTCGACACCTTGCCAGTGTGGATAACAACAGGACCGCACTAACTATTG
>NC_089742.1:82054538-82094538 GCF_040412425.1 Macrobrachium rosenbergii | reverse complement strand
CTGCGTCCATTCCTCTGTGCCTCACCCGGTACTCTCTAGCTGTGAGACCGTTATCATAGCCAGTGGACCACCAGGTGAGATGGGCCTGACCGTCAGAATCGAATTCGATGACAGCAGGAAATGTGTGTTTAGGGATTTCTTGTCTAAAATGATGATATGTTCATCTCTTAAAAGGAGGAGGTTAAACACATTTCAGAGCACTGCTCGTTCTTGAAATGTTTATCATGAAGGACTGATCAATCTTGGTTAACCAAGTGTTCAGTATATGCACACACAATCCGTTGGATTGTCAGGCCTAATAAGTGTTACTAATATACCCATACCGCCAAAAGGACGTTTACATAATGGTGGGTCTTGATGTCAATTCACTATCATAGGGATGTTAAGGACCTTCCCGAAGCTCGTAGCAAGACAGTCATTCTGCATACTTACAGTATATAAGGACTAGTGCTGAGAGGGCCTGGCCCTAGCTAGACGAAGACAGGGCAGAATGTTGAGTTGTTACCTGCAAGATATAGCCGTTACACAGAAGAAAGCAGATAGATGCACGTTGATTTATATAGAGATAGCAGAGAGTGAAATATACAGAAGCAGGGGGATGGTAGGCGGCATGCTATCTAGGGTTTCCTGGGAGTAGTTCCAAAGTAATATCTGTAGAGAAAGCAGAGCACGACGATCTTAAGACAGAGTTGAAGGGAATCTGAGCTGGAAGTAAGGGTGGAACTGCTTAAGTTACTGCAGGAAGGTTATGAAAAAATACAACTAATCCCCTAGAGTAAGGCTTAGAGATGCCCTTAAAGTAATCATTCTAAGACATGTGACTAATTATTTCCAATCCTAAAATATTGACCCATGAAGATTCCAGTTCCAAACCATCATACTTTTGTTCTGAAGTTGGAAGGAATTTGATAAAGTTATAGAGAAAACGGTTTGTCTTATGGGCTTTGGGGCAAAGCAGGTAATTTTTTGTCACATTCAGAATAACTGTCTAGATTGTCATTTATTAAAAGCAATAACAAAATTCTATAAATTTCCTGAAACAGGATAGCTAAATGAAAATAATGGGGTGTAAGAGATCAATAGCTGTTTTTTTTTTTTGTGGAATACATACCCACAATAATATAGAGAACATTTTACAAATCTTTGAAGAGGTGAGCACGGAATTACGTTATTTTAGTTATTATAGACGTGTACTATTACGATAGTTAGAGAGGTTGGAGCTATTTATTTTTTATGAACACTTAGTACAACTGTATATCCCAATGGAAGTATGAATGTTAGGGGTTAAAACTAGGTGGAAACGAGAAAAGGACAGCAAAATGAGTTGTGTATGGAAATTCTATCAACCCACATTTTACTATCACATATTCTTAACTCCACTTACCACATTTTGTTTTACGGTGGAGATTATATTTCAGTTTAAAGATAAAACTAGTCCCTTTCCTCTGCTCATATGGGTCGGAAGGCTGTCAGTTCCTCTCCAGCTGTGCATCTTCCTCTCAATATTTTCCTTTCGGCTCATTTGATTTTTCCTTCTTTCTTTTTTCGCCTCCATTTTGATCTCTCCCTGGCAGTCTCAGCCAGATTTTGTCCATATCCTTCATTTGCCTAATCCTTTCTGGGGCCCATCGTTGACTCCAGTGGATAAGCAACCTCTTGTTTTTTTTCTTTCTTTTTTTTCTCGTCTTAGATGTTTTATCTTCATTTTCCCCCTTTTGTAGGTCAGAACCTGTACTTTACACATTTGCCAAGCAAGGTCTCATTTATGTTTCAATATAGATTATATTTTTGAATTTTAGATTTTTACGGGTAATAAAAAGATTCTCTTCATAGGCGCCCAACATATGAAAGGAACAGAGAAGGGTTGAACTTTGCAGTAACACTCCGTTTCCTAATATTTCACTACCTCAATTTATTGGTTTCCCGTGTTATCACCCTCTGGAAGTAATATGTTCCTTTCGTAAGAGAAAGCTCTCATCGTATATACCCTTCACGGTACAAGTGAATCTTTGGAGTACAAAGTGTCTCATATAATTCAGACTGTTTCGCAGAATCATCATTCCGAGAAGTCCTAAGAATCGGAATTACGTCATTAGGCCATTTCATTGGGAGTTAACTGCCTTTTCATGCTTTTTTTTTCCTATCCATAAAAGATTTATTTCTTTCAAGTCGACAGGAAGAGACGAACCCGAAATCAATATCCCCACCTAATGCTGTTGTGGGTAATGTGAAAAATGTCACTGAAATAGAGAGCAAGAATTGGATTTCGTATTTTGATGCTGGAAAAAAATAGCCGGCTTTACTTTGGTTCAGTTCAAAAGCTGCATACCAAACGTGTAAATTTAAATAATGCATAGAAAATTGCAGTGATAACTGATTTATTCACGTTTCAAATTCCCGGAGTGTTTTAGTCTTTAATACTTAAGAGGAAAAGAGCATTCAGTTAATCATGAAAAAATGGTTTCTGTGAATATTATAGGTGAATTATAGACTTGCAGATAATTAAATCATATTTTTTCTAACGTCTGAAGATATTACCAAAATATCACGCTGGAAATAAATACCTTGAGGGAGTTCTCAAGGATTGATGATTTTACAAAAGTACAGACATCGGTAATATAACTGCATTATTTATAGATTTCTCACCTCTGTCATGTAAAACCAAAAATGTGTACAGATTGCATGAAAACTGCACGGCATAAATTCGACAAATAAAATACGCAGCAAAACAGGAGTCATTGACACGAGAAGCAGCGAGGCTCCATGAAGCGATGCAACCCTGCAGTTGTCGCCTCTCTCTCTCTCTCTCTCTCTCTCTCTCTCTCTCTCTCTCTCTCTCTCTCTCTCTCTGTCCAATCTCCTTCCCTCGTCATATAGCATTTTCTCTGACGCCTTCGCACTCTCCCTGAATTCATCGACCGTCATCCTAACTTATCCTTGCGAAGATGATATTGAATTCTTCTTGGGGCTGATCTAATGAAATTGGAATGGCGACTCCTTTCCCGCTAAGGGCAAACAAAGGCCAGTTTAAAGCAATGTGGCGGGACGGCGGGCCTTCAGGGGCATCATTAGGGAAAGCCCCTGCAAGGGAGGCCCTTAGAGACTCGGCGCTGTTACCCTGCATTCTTATTGCCAGCTTTCGAATGATTCCACAGTGGCCAGTATTTGCTGAAGAACTTCTCTATGCTGAAGATAGTAATAAAAGATGGGTAGAAGGTGACTTTGTTACTTCAGTGTGTGTATGTATATGTATGTATATATATATATATATATATATATATATATATATATATATATATATATATATATATATATGTTTATGTTTACGTTTTTATATATATATATATATATATATATATATATAAATGTATATACACATATACTGTATATATGTATATATATCCATCATTATGCCATTTAAATTACGAAGTCTCATGACACATACATGCTCCAACTACTGAGCAGCGCTTGAATCCTTTGTGCAGAAAATGTATGTATATATATCCATCATTATGCCATTTAAATTACGAAGTCTCATGACACATACATGCTCCAACTACTGAGCAGCGCTTGAACCCTTTGTGCAGAAAATTTCCTCTCTACTCGCCACTTTACACTCTTACCCAGAAGGCTTAGTAGCACGTCGAACCCTCTGCGCACACTTCACCATTCACCCACTTCTTCCACGATATTCTGCTTCTTCCTTTCCAATACCTCTTTCGACCCTTTTTATCCAAACCTTTCCAGGCCGTCATCTCCTCCTAACTCCCAATCACTACATCCTCGAGCCTTTTCAAGCTTTCAAAATAAACAAATCGTCCGAAAGCTCTAGTTCAACACCGCTATATTTATATAATGTCTCCTCCTTGAATGCCTTATACTCTCACCCTCCAACACCCCCTCGAGCTAGTAATTTCCTTTCAACTTCCCCCCTCGGCACTGGCTAATCTGTAGAGTAACAAGAAATGCTTTGAGAGAAATTTGTGATTCATTACTGTGTTACAACCCAACCGTCATATTGAAGGGTGTTGGGCCTATCTGACTTTATCCAAGAATATCCATCTCATCCCTAGACTATCAGTCACTTAGGGCCACCTAAAGTCTTTATCAATCTTTGCATGACCCTATTGCGCCTAATTCCTGCGATTCTTTAATGGCAGGGTGTGTTTCTGGTAGCTGTTCTCCATCATGCTGTTCCAGCCTTGTGCAAGTGACTCAAGCCCCTGAGAGACGGGCCTATGAACCATTGCTAAGCCTATAGCTGTAAATTTTTGTCCCCTTGATTGGTTTGATTGGTGTTCATGTAAATAAGTTAATTGTTCCCTGAGTCTATTTTACATCTCGGTAGAATACGTATTCTCACCTTATACCTTTGTTTAATGTATGAATATTGACGGGGTACCACAAGGTCCTTAATATATATATATATATATATATATATATATATATATATATATATATATATATATATATAGATAGATAGATAGATAGATAGATAGATAGATAGATAGATAGATAGATAGATAGATAGATAGATATATATATATATATATATATATATATATATATATATATATATATATATATATATATATATATATATATATATATATATTATATAAGTACATGCTTATGACATTAAGCTACAAACGTCGTTTAATATCCAATTCGCGCTACTTTGGGAGTATCACCGAAGAGGAATTTTTAAAGTGATAAAAAGTCATAAATAACAAATGTACAAATCGGCTGTCATGGTGGGGGTGGGTTGATGCCGACGATAGGGAAAAATTTCTGCTCTGAACGGAGGTATATGTACGGTAGAGTCTGCATTAACTTATACTCACTTGAGAGCCCAGTGGTCTAAAATGTCGACTAGAAGTCATTGATGGGTGCTGTCGGGTGTTCGAAAAACTTTGGTACCAAATCATTTATCACTTATAATTCCCCATCGGTGATACTCCCAAAGTAGCGCGAATTGGATATTAAACGTCATTTGTAGCTTAATGTCATAAACATGTAATTATATAATATAGTTATATATAAATACATATATATATATATATATATATATATATATATATATATATATGTATATAGGCTATATATATATATATATATATATATATATATATATATATATATATATATATATATATATATATTGTTAGGTTTATTGATGATCTACTAAGTTTTACGTTACATATAATCGGCGGTTCCGATACATTTATCACTTTAAAAATTCCCCTTCGTGATAATTCCCCATCGGGGATATTCCCGAAGTAGCGTGAATTGGATATTAAACGACATTTGTAGCCTCAGGAATGTATATAAATCACGGTGTGATAAAAATTTCAAAAGAGCTGCGTGTTCCAAGCGTAACAATGAGTTATCATGGTGGAGGTGGGTTAATGCCGAAGCCAAGTACGATTTCCCCGCTCTCAACGGGTAAACAAGGACAGCAGATTCGGCATTAACTTATAACCCTCTTGGTGGCTCAATGGTTTAACCGTCGAATGGAGTCGCTGGAAGTTACCGTGTCGAGGGATCGAGACCCGGTGGTTCCGATCCATTTATCACTTTAAGAATCCACTTCGGTAATAATTCCCCATCGGGGATATTCCCGAAGTAGCGTGAATTGGATATTAAGCAACATTTGTAGCTTCATGAATGTATATAAATCACGGTGTGATAAAATTTCATATATACTGTATATATATATATATATATATATATATATTTATATATATATATATATATATATATATATATATATATATTTATATAGTTATATATATATATATATATATATATATACACACACATATGTATATATACTGTATATATATATATGTATATGTATATGTATATGTATAAATATATATATATATATATATATATATATATATATATATATATATATATATATATATATATGTGTGTGTATATATATATATACAGTATATAAAATTAGACTTCATATGAAAGATTCGCCTACACCAGGTAAGGATCGTTACGCTTGGCAGGGTTTCAATGCTGTTGCCTCTTTTTTAAGCAATTTCTTTCAGATAAATGGATTTACCTTTTTTGGTGACATCGACAGGAGCTGTAAACTGCTGTAAATCAAGGTACTCGGTATCCTTTTCAGCAGATTACTGTGACGGAAATTTTCTCTCTCTCTCTCTCTCTCTCTCTCTCTCTCTCTCTCTCTTTCTATATATATATATATATATATATATATATATATATATATGTGTGTGTGTGTGTGTGTGTATTATATATATATATATATATATATATATATATATATATATATATATATATATATATATGAATATATATGTATATACAGATATACACATATTTATATAAATATATCAATCAGTCAATCAATCATTTCCTGTGGCACCCACGGGGATGCATAGGGCCTCGATGAACTCAGGCCACCACATTCTGTCCTGGGCTAACTCCTCAAGATCTCCCCAACACTCATCTCCTTCCCGTCTCATTATCCTCAACCACGTCTTCTTTGGCCTACCTCTACCTCTTCTACCAAGGGCAACCCACCCTGGTGTATCTCGTACTATTCCCTGTCTTCTATACACATGGCCTAGCCACTTCCAGCGTGAGAATCTAACATACTCATCGACCGGCTGCACCCCCGTTACTTCTCTAATTCTGTTATTTGATATCCTGTCCCTCCAATTAATTCCTAATATTCTTCTGAACGCCTTATTTTCAAATGCTAAGAATTTATTATCAGAAGTCACTGCACTGTACCATGGATCATGCCCATAAATCAAAATACTCCTAACCATTACTTATAAATTTTGATTTTTGTAAGCACAGAAAAATTGCTGTTATTTCAAATATTTTTAACCATTCCCATTGCCTGATGAGCCTTTTTTAATCTTTCCATAAATTCTGTGCTCAGGGAACCATCCTTATCTAAATAAGTACCTAAATATTTAAACTTATCCACTTGTTTTACAACCAAACCTTCAATTAGACAATCCTGTGCATTTTCAATATTCACATTCGTGATTTCAGTTTTTCCAATATTATTAACCAAACCAAACTTTCGACCTTCTCTCATTAGACAACCCAACACACTCTGCATCTTTTCTTGTCCCTTACAGATCAGAACCATATCATCAGCATAATCCAAGTCAAGAAGTTTCACATTTTCTCCCCAGAGTATACCTGCATCCGTTTCTCTTTTAACCCTTCTCATAAAGGGTAATCCACGACCAATACAAACAACAAAGACAGAATGCCACCCTGAATCACACCAGACTTGACTTCAAATGGATCACTCAAACACCCATCAACCATCACTTTACAAGTGAAAAATTAATATATATACTGTACATGTATATATATTCAATGAGATATGGGTGATAGGGATAATACCATCAGGCTGGAAGAATGGTGTGATCATTAAAGTTCCAAAGCAAGGAGATCTGAGTAAGTGTAATTGGAATTACATTGTCATTGGAGGAAAATTTTCATTGTCACCTGTAGCCTTGAAAATTTTCTTTAGAGTATTGCATTGAATAGGTTGGAGCCAGTGGTTGATGGTAGTCTTTGTTTGGGATGAACAGGCCGGTTTTAGAAAGGGCGCCGGAAAAGGGGGTTGCATGTGCACATCATCAAGATCTTCATTCATAGTTAGACAAAGTGATGATTTTCCCCTCTCAAATACCACACTTACAAAATCGGATCCCCTTTCTTTGGGACTTTAATGATCACACCATTCTTCCAACCTAATGGTATTATTCCCGTCACCCATATCTCACTGAATAATATCTTCAAGACAAATACTAATCTATCCTCCTCCACTTTAAACATTTCTAGGAATAAACCATCCTGGCCTGTTTTATTGCCTTAACTACTTCTTCTAGCCTGATCTCACCTCCATCAGTATTTAAAGCTTCCTGAGCAGGCGGTATATCCTCTTCCCGGGGGGACTGGTCTATTAAGAACTGTCTCAAAGTGCTCTTTCCATCTATTTATGATTTCAACATTTTTGGTCAATAAATTACCTTCCATGTCCCTGACTGGTATATCCTTACACTTACCAGCGCTGCCAGTCAGCTCTTCAATTGCTTTATATGCTATCCTTTGACACTGACCATCAATTTTTATTAATTAATTTTTCAGTTTCCACAACCTTTTCATTAACAGATCTTTTATCTCTCTTACTTAGTCTTCTAACTTCTGAATCCAAACTCAAGTACTTAGTTCTTGCTAATTCAAAATCTTCATCACTAACAAAATGCATCTCATTCCTCACTTTTGCTTCACCTCTTTTTTTGATCATACCCCATGTTTCCTCAGACATCCACATCTTTTTCCTCAATCTAAGTCTTCTCCTGATCGTACAACCAGCAGCCTCATGCAAAGCTTTATTCACATACCCCGACATCTCATCTACACTTCTTCCTCCCTCCCTCCTCCAATGTTTCCAATACCAAAAACCTGTTTCTGCATTCTATTCTAAATTCCTAAATATACATACATATATATATATATATATATATATATATATATATATATATAAATATATATATATATACATATATATATATATATATATATATATATATATATATATATATATATGTATATATATACTGTATATATATAATTATAATCACATTAACACGATATTCGTTTATCACACATCACCACAGGAGAAAAAATCAGAGACTGGGTGAAGGTCCTAACCGGTTCCGATTTAATTTCCTAGTCACTGACCAAGTACAGACATATCACAATATACTGTAGATACTACAAGAACAGTTGTATTTACAATGGAAGACATATAGTGGTAGAAATCACAATATAGATACTACAAGAACACTTGTATTTACAGTTGAAGAAACTGGAATTATTTTAACGTTACTTTCCGGCCCTTAAAACTTAAGGACACAAGTCAGTGATACCCGATGTTAAGTGCTTCAGAATATGACAAAATACTTCTACTAAATGCTTTCAACAGGATGATCTGTTGCATTACCTGTTGACTAACTTAGATATATTGTATGCTATTTATAGACTTACATAATGAGGAATAAATTGAAGGTCTCAGAAAAACCAGACCACTTCCTTCCTAACTTTTTCTCCCAGAATATAGAGTCCAGAGTTAATGAAAAATATAAAAAAATATTTTCTAACATGATTTTGCAGCTTCTATTTTTTCTTTAAAATATACAGTCAGGGTAGTGCCTGTTAGCGAAGGGTTTTCAGCTAAAGGTTTTCATAGTTTTATACATAACCCCTTTTTGCCTGATTAAAGTCGCTTTCCTACCAAATGAAATGAAAACTCGGAAAAATGTTTAAAAATTGTTGTCTCTCTCTCTCTCTCTCTCTCTCTCTCTCTCTCTCTCTCTCTCTCTCTCTCTCTCTCTTTCATAAACACGCACACGTATATATATGTATATATATATATATATATATATATATATATATATATATATATATATATGTATATATATATATTTATATAATATATATATATATATATATATTTATATAATATGTATATATACAAATATATATTTACATCTAAAAATGTTTGATAATTGCCTATAATTTTTTTCTCTCTTTACTCTTTATCTATGTATATATACAAATATATATTTACATCTGAAAAATGTTTGATAATTGTTGTATATAATTTTTTCTCTCTTTAATTCTTTCTCTCCACAGTACACACACACACACACACACACACACATATATATATATATATATATATATATATATATATATATATATATATATATATATATATATATATATATATATATTGTATATATATATATGTATATATATATATATATATATATATATATATATATATATATATATATATATATATATATATATATATATATATTATTATATACAATTTATATATCTACACAGATATCTAAAATGACAATAATCGCTTATATTTAAGCGAAAAACACCATTTCCAACATTTACTTTGAGGAAATAGGTAACGATCCGATAGTATGACTCCTTCCCTTTGCTGCGAAACAATCGATTTCTCTTCTTTCGTGTTTTCCTTGACGGTTACAATCTTCCAGACGTTTAGGAGCCGGTTTGCTTCTTTCCTCGGCCCTGGGCAGCATTTGGGCCCTTTATAACCACGACAGTCAAGCTCAGTCATATTTTCATCACACACACGCACACACACACACATATATATGTGTGTGGGTGCGTGTGTGTGTGTGTGTGTGTGTGTAGATACATACTCGGCACCAACACCACAAAACTCTTTCCTATGGGTTTGTAATAAAGATTCTTACAAATATCCACGATATGCTCTGTCATATTATACCTCGTAGTATCATAACATCTCTAGGTTATGTCATTGTAAACAATTTGAAGGTTTTCATTACTGCGTAGTCGTCTGAAGAAGGCCAGATGATTGTCGATGGGTCTCTTGCCAGGAAATTTTTTCTTAGTTCATAAGTCTTTCTGTGTGTTTTTATCATTATCTACTTTCATCTAATAGTAATAATATTCTTTCGTGTGACTCATACCTTCAAAATTGGCCAATAAAAGAGCCGGCTGAGAGGGCAAAGCCCAACGGCAGGGACATGGTGTGTCTTCCCGAAACTCTTGACGGGTACCTGAATTTCTCATTCGTATGTGGAGCCCACAGGTGAGAGAGGGTGGCCCGGTCTGAACGACAGCAGGTTTAAAAGTGTACTTAACTACCCGTAAACTACCAGTGTTACACACAGCAAAAATGAATATATTATGCATATTATGCTTCATTTTATGAAGATTCGCGCGAACAAATTTTCCGGAGGTCGTAACATTTGATGTTGGTATAAATGCCTCAGTTATTTACAATAGTCATTCTAACGCGATAACTATTTCTGTGTGACGTAGCACGCATTTTTTAGCGTCGCTCCTGTAATTTAGTATAGACCAGCTCTGTCAGGTTTTCCAGTCAGATTATGCCAAATAAATTCTGCACATTGCCCCATATATTTCTCTTCTCTAAAGGCCATTTTACAAATTGGTGCTCTGTTGATATGGAAAGGGAGGGTATCTCTTTTTATTTTAGGACTTATGGTTGTCTTTGTTATTATGGCTGGTGTATCCACCATTGTTATTGATATTACCAAAATTACTTCCGTCAAATGGGAAGTTATGTATAATCAAAACGTCTTTTAGTTTATTAGTTATTGCTGAGGCTGAACTAACCTCATCATTGCTTAGATTATTATCATGATTGTTACCGTCGTAATTAACAATAACAATATTATTTTTGTTGCTAGCGTTGTTAGAAAGTTACTGTCTGTAGTTGAATTTAATTACATTTTTATCTTAGTTGTTGGTATTAAAATGAGTGTTGCTAAGTTTTTTTTTAATTACTAGCTACCCATACTGTTAAAAATTATGGCAGTGCAAACAACGGTTAAGTCGGCAATGCCCAACCCGAAGGACGCTGCTTTTTGCCCCAAAACTCGGATCAATGTACCTCCACTCTACATGCTTATGATAGGTTCATTCTATATATATATATATATATATATATATATATATATATATATATATATATATATATATATATACATATATATATAATATATATATATATATATATATATATATATATATATATGTGTGTGTGTGTGTGTGTGTGTGTGTGTGTGTGCAATAGTGAAATTGGCTCCATGTTGGACGATGGTGAGCTTAACCTGTAGACTATTTTCGTTTTCCTGAAAAATTTAAACATTGCTTCTTGCGTGTTATTATTTACAGATCACTTTTTACTTGACAAAAACTTATATTACTACGGCTGTCTATTACTGCAGCTGTCCCGAGCAGTGTGACGTCTCACGTATCACTTTTCATCAAAACATGAAAGTAGCAGCCGCCAAAACCGGGAGTACATTTTTATAATCAGTATGACGTAAAGTTATTGCAAATTTAGCAGAAATCTTCGCTGATGGAATCACGAAGCGCATGCAGTGTCTGAATTAGATGCAAAATTAACACGGTGATTATTAATTAAGAACCTAAATCGCTCCATTGATTCTGCCGCGCATGAAATACTTGAGTTAATTACAGCGTTCGTGTCTCTCCGAAAAGATTACAGAATATCGCTGATTACACTCGATTCATTTCTTTGTTTCATTTCCTCGATCGTGGCCTATTAGAATATTTGAAGATAAGTTTCCCATGCTAATTTCAGGTAGGTTTTCGTATAATAAAGATTTTTACTCTCAATTTCAGGTACTCTCTGACTGCGCGTTAGCCAATGGGCTTGCAAGGATGACCGTCCTAGTTCGACATCTCATTCCATAGATAAAGGTAAGAAATCAACTGTGATACCACTGCCAATTTATATCCAGCCATTTTTTACCTTAATGGTATAAGTTTCCTTACATATGTTCCCTAATGACACGTGTAATCACTTGTATGGCTGTTATTCGCGTTTGGTTTCGTCTGCATTTCACAGTGTGTTGGGCCCAGTTTCGATAGATGACATTGGCAACACGACCTTACTGCCCGTGCGAGCAGGGAATGGCGGTTTTGAGGTGGCAAATAGGTCTGTCTGCTGAGTCTTCAGCAGCCACTGCCCGATTCGGCCTGGTATTAACATGGGTGGAGCTTGGGTTTGGGCGCTGATTATGCCATGTGCATTTGCTAGGTCGGTAGGACATTGTGTGACAACGCAATGATCTGTCCCCTGCCCCTGCCTCTCATAAGCGATCTTTAAACCTTTTGGGGGAAAAGTCGTAGATTTCTGTGACTTCTTAAGTACGAATCACAGTGTTTAAAAAGACTGCAGTGAGCAAAGGTCGTTCGGACGTCGGTCTGTCCCATCATGGCATTGTTTACATGGGTATTCAAGAAAGCAATAGGTCAATCGAGCATTATCATATACAGTATTTCCATTTGATGGTTCATACAAAACTACAGTTACCGTATTTTAGTTAACCAGTGAATCGTTAGTGTTAATGGCATAGATGAAGCGGTATGAATGAAAAAATAATTGAAGGAACAGCCCCTTAGGTAAATACTGTCCTACCTACAGTAGGCTTACCATTACAGATCACGGGAAACACATCGTGAAAGTTAAAGTTGAGAACCTTGGAGTGACGAGGAAGAATACAGTAGATTAAAATTCTTAGAGCTGATTATTCAGTGTGACGAATCTCCGTATAAACACGAGCAGAGTACGAGAGTGAAGATTCAGAGATAATTCTAGGACTTCAATTAACATTTACGGTACTTGGGAATTTCATTTTCCCTCTCGATCAAACTGTTATTCTAACTGACTAAACCTCCACATCATCATCACCACCATTTATAACTTAATGCTAAACATAAAGTTATAGTTTTAGATCCATGATTTAATTACCGTTTTTCTTTTCTTACCGAGTCCTTTATTTCTGCGTCCTGTTACCGATAAAAAAACAAAGATCAACGGATTTATAAACTGAGAGTTACATTTTGCTATCACTGATTTCGTCGTCCGCGTCGTTTTGGTACTATTGATTGGTTCATGTTATGTATTTTTTCAGTAGTTTATACTTCTTTACACCAACTCGTAAGGTATTGTCTGAAAATGTATTTTCATTATTTCACCGGCCATTTACCACACAAACGAAAATTTTATAAACATACACAAACACACGTGTGAATATATGTGTATCTATTATATATGTATATATTATATGTGTATATTATTATTATACATATTTATATGTATATATATATATATGTATATATTATATATATATATATATATATATATATATATATATATATATAGAGAGAGAGAGAGAGAGAGAGAGAGAGAGAGAGAGAGAGAGAGAGAGAGAAGAGGCCTTAACATCTAGGAAGCGAGAGAGAGCGTGCAATATATCGGTGAATGGCCCTGTGTTTGGAGGTATGATGTGGCAAAGGTTGTTAACGTTTCAGACTGTGTTGCCTTTTCTCAAGAGCCACTTCATTTTAGGGGAAACGGGTTAATGTTAATGAAAAAACCCACCCATTCGTATCCTGGTTGGTACAGGTGTACTTATCAAAGGTTATTTCCTTTAGGTGTCAGATGTTTCCGAAGTATAGGGAGAGTACGGGTTATTAGGGCGTAATATTTGAGAGTGAAAAATGTAACGTATAAAATTATTGGCGAGATAAATGTAATTTATAAATATAAATATATATATATATATGTATATATATATATATATATTATAGAGAGAGCGTGAAAACTAAAGAGTTGATTGCAAGGTAAGTTTTATTGAATGTGTTTTGTAATATTAAAGTTTTTATCATATTAATGAACGTTTATCGTAAAGTTCGTTTTGAAAATAAATTCAAATTTGATTTGAAAATTTTTAATCGTATATAATATTTTAGATTGCTAAACTGATATCAACTGGTTAGGAGTTCAAGTCTTCTGGTTTACGTAAATGAAAATAAATTCAAAATCTTGAAAATTAATTGATATTTTAGAACATAGGATGGCTAATCATGTTTATGTGCTCAGAATTCAGTTTATTTTTCTGTAAAAGAAAACTATCGTTCCGGCTTTGTCTGTCCGCCCGCACTTTTTTCTATCCGCACTTTTCCTGCCCGCACTTTTTCTGTCGGCACTTTTTCTGTCGGCACTTTTTCTGTCCGCACTGTTTCTTTCCGCCCTCAGATCTTAAAAACTACAGAGGCTAGAGGGATGCAAATTAGTATATTTCCCATCCACCCTCCAGTCACCAAATTGCAGCCCTCTAGCTTCAGTATTATTTTATTTAAATGTTAAAGTTAGCCATAATCATGCTTTTGGCAACAGTATAGGATAGGCCACCACCGGGCTGTGGTTGAAGTTTCATGGGCCGCGGATCATACAGCATTGTACCGAGACCACCGAAAAACAGATCTATTTTCGGTGGCCTTGATTATGCACTGTAGCGGCTGTACAGAAAACTCGATTGCGACGAAGAAACTTCCACTCATTTTTTACTTGGTTTATATGTTGGAAATGAATGAAATTTAGCTGTTCAACTAGGATTCACTGAATTCTTTTATATGGTTTTATTGATTTTTTATTAACCTCGTTTCATTATATTTCATTATATCATTACGCAGTTGAGGTTCATCGATTATTATTAGTTCGTATAACAAAGGAATCTTATGGAGATACATATTATTTGAGAAGCTGAAGAGTTACAAAGTATTATTACTGTAATTGTTATTTCGAAGAAATTACGTTGCTCAACAATGGCAGTTATATATTTCTCAGTAAGTAATCTGAAATATCAATTTTTAAATATTAAAAGCAAGCAGATTACTAGATTCCAGGCACTAATATTTGCATCTTCCAAAAAGTAATCTGAATGGCCTCCAACCACGAACATTAAGCAAACCCTAAGAGTTCAAGTATGGTTTTCGTCAAGCCCCGTCCGTGGGAGAGTGGGCGCTGCACTAGCCTGAACCTGTGTTATCATTACTATCTCTATTATCTCCACTGCATAAGATTCCTATTTTAGAATCTTTCATCGGTGGGGGAAAGTGGGAGGTTGCATTTGAAGGGGGAAATCGATTCGGGTTGAGGGGATGGAGAGAGTGGAAGCAAACGTTTAGGTATCGTCTTATCTCCCTGAGTCAGTCGCCCGCGTCACGATCTCGGCTCTGATTGAGGATTCAAAGTCAAATGAATCGTCGACCTCAGAATGACCCAGGTATAAGAGAGAGAGAGAGAGAGAGAGAGAGAGAGAGAGAGAGGAGAGCAAAGGAAAGTCCATTCGTACTCGAAAAGTGTTCCGCACACTCCTAATATATGCCTATTTTAGATTGCCAGACTTTCATCAAATGTAATAATGTCTAAATGCTGTCGTCCTCTTTTGACCACTGACGTCATTTATCTGAATAAATGGATTAGAAGTATCTGCAGTTTTAAGTATGTGTAAACTACTTTTACTACTACTACTAGTAGTAGTAGTTATATTTTGAATAGCAACTCAAAAAGAAAGCAATTCCTGTTTCTTCCTAATCGGTACATAGAAAATTTTAGACAGTAACTTTCTTGGTATAGATAATTTTAGACAGTAACTTTCTTGGTAGAAAATTTTAGACAGTAACTTTCTTGGTATAGATAATTTTAGACTAACTTTCTTGGTATAGATAATTTTAGACAGTAACTTTCTTGATATAGATAATTTTAGACAGTAACTTTCTTAGTATAAAAAATTTTAAAGAATAACTTTCTATACCAAGATTTATCGGTAATGCTCAGGCAGCGAACAAAGGTTAAGATCTTTAGGAGGAGGCGAATTTCAGCTGTATTACCAGAAATGTAACTTATACAATTTGTCTTCAGCTTTTTGCTAAATCTTTTAACCCTTCTTAATAAGTATATGTTTCTCTCTCTCTCTCTCTCTCTCTCTCTCTCTCTCTCTCTCTCTCTCTCTCTCTCTCTCTCAGTAGTCGGTCGCCATACAACAACTTTTATAATTTTCTGCCGTGAGAAACTTCTATATATTTGCTATTGACATTTACCTCACTGTTTCTTCGTGTGATCCTTAATCTCCGAGATTTGAATGAAATTTATAAACTTGAAATGAATTGTGATGAATAAATGAAAATTTATACAGTATTTCACTGTAAAGGATTACCTCCTAACTTCATTAAACCTTTCAGATCCGCATTCCATACTGCCCATTTGTCCGTCCGTCCGTCCGGCAGAGCTAGGGTGGCAGTGAGTCGTGTCAACTCATCAATTATTTCATCTCTCTTGAGATTCTGACAAGATCGATTGAAAGGTGGATCTGATATGACGTAACAGCAAAGTCTCTGTCCCTCTCGAGTTCTGAAATGTCCCGTTTTAACAAGTGATTGTTTTGTCATCCAAGCAGAAACCATCAGATATTGAATATAAGCTCCTGTCTAGTTGTGATTTTTGTGCTAGTAGATTCAACCCCATGTCAACATTGTTGGTAATTTGACACTATTATAGTGTGATGACTGTTATTTTCTTTATTTGTGCATAACTCCTTTTAACTGTCAGAAGAAAGGCAGTGTGATATGTATATGTATATATATATATATATATATATATATATATATATATATATATATATATATATATATATATATATATATATATATATGTATGTATGTATATATAAATATATATATATACAGTGTTGCTCTATGAGAAACGTCACATGAAAAGACGCTGGAACTAATGATGTTTGCTGACAGAGCAGTAATGACAAATATTACAGAGGGTGCCCAAAGAAGTAAGAAAATTAACGTTCGTGCGAATAGAACCCTAGAGTAGAAGCATTTGCAGCTATTGCCTCTAGATGACAAAGTAAGTGGAACTGTAGGGAAAATATAAGAAAAAGTATATACACACAAAGATATACATATATATATATGTATGTATGTTTGTATGTATGCATGTATGTATGTTTATATATATATGTATATTAAATGTATATGTTCATATATATATATATATATATATATATATATATATATATATATATATATATATATATATACAGTATATAATGTAAGAGCTTCAATGCAAGCGCCGGTAGGAACATATATACAGTATATACATTATATATATTTATTATGTATATATATATATATATATATATATATATATCTTCTTCCTCGTTTAACGTGCTTTTTCCCATTTTATATATATATATATATATACTATATATATACATATATATATATATATATATATATATTCATATATATATATATATATATATATACTATACATTTATATATACATTTCTTCTGATAGTTAAACTGGTATATATATATATATATATATATATATATATATATATATATATATATATATATATATATATATACATAATATATATATATAATGTATATATATATATATATATATTATTACTAAGAGGACTTCATTGAAGAAGTCCTTTTAGTAATTTATAATGCACAGAACTGTAATATAGTTAATATATATATATATATATATATATATATATATATATATATATATATATATATATATATATATATATATATATGTATATACTGTACATCACAATGCCCTTCTTCTGATAGTTAAAAGGACTTATGTACATATATATATATTATGTATATATGCATTTAATATATATATATAAATGCATACATACAAATATACATATATATATATATACATATATATATATATATCTATATATGTGTATATACATTTTTTATATTTTCCCTCCAGTTCCACTTACTTTGTCATCTTTCATTATATACTGTATATATATATTCTAGTATATGGGTTCTATTCGCACGAACGTTAATTTTCTTATATATCTCTGGGCACCCTATGCATATATTTGTATATTATGCTCTATTATGTACAAACATCATTTAATATCCACATCTTTTACATACATACATACTCATACATACATACGTTACATACATAAACAGCTGTCTTCATACAAGCAGCATTGTCTATTAAACAGTTGTCTTTGTGAGTATATACTTTTTCAATTTTCCTATCAAGTTGTCTTCATAGAGCAACATTGTCTATTTCTAGTTGTTTTCATAGATCGAACGTTAATTTTCTTACTTCTTTAAACAACTGTGTTACTGCTCTGTCAGCAAACATCATTGTCCATTAAACAGTTGTCTTCATAGAGCAACATTGTCTATCAAACAGTTGTCTTCGTAGAGCAGCATTGTCTATTAAACAGTCGTTTTCATTGAGCAACATTGTCTATCAAACAGTTGTCTTCGTAGAGCAACATTGTCTATTAAACAGTTGTTTTCATAAAGCAACATTGTCTATTAAACAGCTGTCTTCGTAGAGCAGCATTGTCTATTAAACAGTTGTCTTCATAGAGCAACATTGTCTATCAAACAGTTGTCTTCGTAGAGCAACATTGTCTATTAAACAGTTGTTTTCATTGAGCAACATTGTCTATCAAACAGTTGTCTTCGTAGAGCAACATTGTCTATTAAACAGTTGTCTTCATAGAGCAACATTATCTATCAAACAGTTGTCTTCATAGAGCAACATTGTCTATTAAACAGTTGTCTTCATAGAGCAACATTGTCTATCAAACAGTTGTCTTCGTAGAGCAACATTGTTTATTAAACAATTGTCTTCATAGAGCAACATTTTCTATTAAACAGTTTTCTTTAATTGCGCCATCCTTATTAAGAATATTTGTAAATGCAGTCAGTAACACTGAAATTCTCCATCCTTCATGAGGGATTGAATTTACCCTTTTTTAAGATCTCTTCGGTGAATGAAATCAATGATATTTTCGTGATGAAGTTCTTCTGCAATCACGCTTTTCCATTACTCTCTCTCTATTCAGCTTTTTCGGATAATGACTGAGCTACTGACGTGTAACTCCTACGCTCTCCTCTGCTATAAGAGTATTCTTTAAACCTTAATCTTGAGCCATTTGCCTCTTGCTTCGTCGGTAAGTAAGGCTCATCATTTCCAAAATAAAGCAACATCTGGTTGAAGAAAAATAGGCCAGGTGCCTGTGAGCTGACCAATCTTTTCTTTCCATTTTTAACTGAATTTCCCCCATCAAATGCAACCTGTTCGATTCTAGTCCTTTGATTAATATCAGCCTCCCAGATTATTGCATTAAAAGGCTTAGCCGCTCTCTTGTAACTGAATTACCATTATTCAATGAACTTCTGAAATAATCACCTTTAACTGCATCTCCCGTAAGCATATTCTCATCTGCTGCTCCTCTCTGGATCCAACTCTCATTTTCCTTTCTATCACACTTGTCCGTGTTCTTTCTAAAACTTTCATGGTCCTGTTCTGTTCTCTCTTTAGTTTTCTTTTTAATTATCATACACTTTGTCTTGCTTTCTTCATGTCTCCTCTCCTACCTTACAGTATTTAAAAATATGTGCCAAAAGCAAATGAAGAGCCTTTAGGCAAAAAATATGAACTGAATTCCATTATATAGTACAGGTTAAGAAACTTAAGAAGGCACTTTTGAGATCATGTAAATAGCCTCTTAGGATTTACCGTCGCCAGTTTGATTTTATTTCAGTGTATTAATTTCGTATCTGAAATATTAAAGATGCTAATTACATTTTGAATTTGGCCATCTGTAGCCTGTATTCGTTTTAGGGAACCTTGCACTATACAATATGTACAAGAAGGATCAGTTTTTGTGTAGTATTTCTCAAGTGACATTCATGTTTATAGATTCTTACTTTTTTCTTGTTTAAATTTATGGCCATACATGGAATTTTTGCATTCGAGAGCAGTAATCTGCCAAGAACTGTCTGCACCTGCATTTAACAGGTACTTACAATTAACTTTAGAGAACCCAACACTCACCACGCGTTTTCTTCTCTTCGCAGGCAATCTCGCCCTCTGGCAGCATTTGGATCTGTAAACATTTTCTTTTCAGTTGAACTGCGAATAGGCTTCAATAGCAACATCAGATAAACTAACAAAAATAAATGCAGGAACAGTGTCGGTGATGATGATGTTTACGACTGGAGGTCGTTAAGAGGGCAGTCTCCTAATTCAGGTAACTGATGATCGACATCGGAATTAAGAAAATTTAGGGTGGGCTGTTAAAATGCACATGCATCATTCTGTAACACGCAGAGGCGGAGAAGGGGGCAGTGCCGTCGGTGTAGCTCATGTGATGCACTGCAGACATTACTAAAGGCTATTTGCAGTGTCCCTTTGGACCCTAGCTGCACCACTTTTTAGTCTTTTACTTGACCTCCACTCCGCTTCTTTTCTTGTCTTGATGTCCACCCTCTCTAATCCACCCTCTCTAACTATCACCTCTTAGTGCTCATATGGAGTTTTCTCCCAGTTCCACCTTCTGTTTAATCTCTTTTGTTTTCTGGACATCTCTATCTCGCTGTCCAACCGCCCCATCTCCCCATTTTCACTGCCTCAAGTGCTGCAAGGCCGAAGTGGAACAGTTGTCGGTTTACCAGCCTAAATTTCATAGAGCGATTAATTCTCTTCCAAGAGACCACAGTAATTAACTATTTTAGAGGAAAACTCATTTCTAAAAGTATTTCTTTATCCCTTAACAAGAAAGTAATTTTAATCCAGTAAGTAATTGATTCCATCAGCCTTCATTGCACTATTTTAATCGTACATTACATATAACTGGAAGAACATTCTTACCCCGGCATTGAGCTGTATATGAAGGTTTAATTATAGAGAGAACAAGTAAAAAATGCGCCAAAGTTTCTTCGGCGCAATCGAGTTTTCTTTGCAGCGTATACTTCACTTTGCTTCACTTTGTTTGGTTTTATGTACAACCCTCCACAGGGATAATTCCATCTCTGGCGGGCCCATGTACGTTTTCAGAATAAGGTGCTTCTTATATTTTATAATTGTCTTTCAGTGTTTTCTCGTCAGTATCGTAGCTCCTGCCGAATAGGAAAGATTTAGTTCCTTTTTAAATTTGCATTCTTCTTGTATGCTCTTCACTTCAGGCGGTATTTTGTTGCATAGTCTTGGTGCGCAGTGTACAGATGCTCTCTCGCCTGACTTACAATTTGTTCTAGGTTCAAATAGCCTATATGCTTCACTTGCATGTCTGATTACAGTATTCATTTCTGGTCTAAAGAAGCTTAAGCAGTTTCTCAGATATGTTGGTTCATCATATTTTAGTGCTTTAAAGACTGTAGGGAGTATTTTATATTCTATTCTAGCTTTACTGGGAGCCAGTGTAGCTCAATCAGTGCTGGGGTTATTCTATCACGGGAACGTAGTCCTTTTATTAACATGGCGGCTCCGTTTTGTACTCCTTGCAATTTTCTTAGTAGATAGTTAGGGGGACCGTTGTGTATAGCATTGCAGTAGTCAAGCCTCGAAAGTATTTGGTTACAAATTAATTGCTGTTTTCAGAGTATCTTCGTTTAGGTATTTTCTAATAAATGCAATGTTTCTAATATGATAGTTACAGGTTTTTGTAATATGCAATATATGGTTCTTCATCGACAAGTTATTATCAATAAATACTCCTAAATTCCCCACTGCTGCTACAATATTTATTGTTGACGAACCAATAGTTATTTTTTTGAAGTGTTCATATTTTCGTAGTGCACTGTCAGATCCAAATAGCATACACTCAGTTTTGTCTTCATTAAGTTTCAGTTTCTTCGCCGACATCCATTTTTTGATATCTTTCATTATTGCATCAATTTTTCTAATGGTGTCTTCTGCCGTTTCGACAAGAAAATAGAACAGGGTATCATCAGCATACAGTTTATACTTAACCTTGTGCTTATTTAGAATTCTAGATAATTCAGTTGTGTAAATGCCAAATAGCAGTATGAAACTCTCAGCCACAGCCCGGTGGTGGCATGTGTTGTTGGCACCTATAGCGGTGCCAGATTCAAGATCATGGCTAACTTTAACCTTAAATAAAAAAAACCTACTGAGGCCAGAGGGCTGCAATTTGGTATTTTTGATGATTGGAGGGTGGATGATCAACATACCAATTTGCAGCCTTCTAACCTCAGTAGTTTTTAACATCTGAGGGCGGACAGAAGAAGTGCGGACGGACAGACAAATAGCCGTCTCAGTAGTTTTCTTTTATAGAAGACTAAAAAGTAGTATATTCAAAGACATTATAGGATATCCAGTAACATACCCTTCTATCAGAGTTATGTTACTGAAAGGTAGTCAGCTATGAGCACAGAAGCAACGAACCGGACCAGAACAGAGACCTCCAAGCCAAGTGAGGAATTGCCAAGATTTGATAAAAGACGTTTCTTTGAATAACTAAATCAGACACTCAAATCATAAGCAACGGCTCAATGAGATTCGGGATATACACTTTCTCCCTGATTACAAAATCAATATTGCTGTGGAGGAGGGTTGCTTGGCCTCCTAGCAACTCGGGTCGCTTTTGGCATGGCACATTTGCCCCTTGTCAGTAGAATTCCTTGTAACTGTCTTGGGTAGGGTTAGTTCTTAAAGATGTATGTCCGTATCCCAAACACCCATGTTTCTTATTTCTCCTCTTGCAGACACATTCAGACTATTTTACCTGTTTCTGTACTTTTTCTTCCGTATTACCAAGTTGATACTGAATGATCGGACACTGTTAGTAATTCTATATCCTTTTCTCCACACATTATAATCCCACAAGTAACGTCCACGGGTAGGACTAGCATCTTCACTCCACAAGCCGTTGATGAGAATATGGTTTTATATATATACATATATATATATACATAAATATATATGTATATATATAAATATTTCAGTTATATATATGTATATATATAGATATAATCATGTTCTCATAAATGGCTTGTGGAGTGAAGGTGCTAGTCCTACCCCCTGCCCGTGGACATTCAAAGAATATAGTTACTAATGGTAACTGTCATGCTTTGGTAGTATGTCATCCGAGTACTAAAAGAACCCCAAATTGCTTATCTTTGCTAACGGAACTGTCGATGATGTATATATATATATATATATATATATATATATATATATATATATATATATATATATATATATATATATATATATATATATATATATATATATATATATATATCAATACAGCACGAAGGAACGCGTGCTTGAGAATATCACTAAGTCCACGTCGGAAGGTGAGTGAAAACCGGGATTTTGAACAAGTACTTTTGTAGTTTATTCTACATTTTCAAGATGTAGAAAATGTAGAATAAACTACGAAAGTAGCCTGCTTGTTCAAAGTCCCGGTTTTAACTCACCTTCCGACGTGGGACTGATATGATATATATATATATATATATATATATATATATATATATATATATATATATATATATATATATATATATATATATGTATATATAATACATAATATATATATATATATATATATATATATATATATATATATACATATATATATATATATATATATATATATATATTTATACATATATACATATTGTAATGTATAATGAGTGTATTTGTGTGTGAGCGCATGCGAATGTCAGGTTTGCTTGCTGGTTTAAACGTTGTCTAAGAATTTTTGTCTTTCCTTCCTTATATTTTCTTTTGTAGGAGTTAGGGGACGCAAAATTAGCACAGACGCACCAAAGTTGCCTTTTTGTTTCCGTTTTTCTCCTTGATTCTCATTATCTCTCGAGAAATTTCTCATCATGCGCCTCAGATGTTTACATTAATGACATCGCTCTTCTCCTCCTTCTCCTTCTCCTTCCCCCATCCCCTACCCCTATTCTTTTACCCACCCCCCATCTCTCTCTTATCCTATTCCTCCTCCTAACCTTTCCCGGATCCCCAATCTCATCCTTCATGGGATATGCAGTTCTGCTCCCGCCTCTCTCTCTCTCTCTCTCTCTCTCTCTCTCTCTCTCTCTCTCTGCCTGAGATGGTTCATGGAGTCATTACTCTAAAGAACCAGCGGCTAATTTCAGTTCGGCATTCACTTCATTGAATGGTGATTCCTATCATTCCATTTGAAATATTAATTCTAATACCTTTTATAGGCGACACCATTTCATTTTCAAGGAGTCGAATTCAATGGTGAACCACGTGTCTTGCGGTGTTGAGCACGTATTATTATTATTATTATTATTATTATTATTATTATTATTATTATTATTATTATTGGTCTATCACATTCATCCTATTCGACTGGGTGGTTTTTATTGTGTGGAGTTCTGGGTTGCATCCTGCCTCCTTAGGAGTCCATCACTTTCCTCACTATGTGCGCTGTTTCTAGTAGCACATTTTTCTGCATGAGTCCTGGAGCTATTTCGGCATCTAGTTTTTCCATATTCCTTTTCAGGGATCTTGGGATCGTGCCTAGTGTTCCTGTTCCATACCCTTCTTATTTCGATTTTCAGGTTTTGATACTTATCAATTTTCCCTGTTTCTTTCTCATCTACTCTGGTGTCCCATGGTATTGCGACACCAGTGAGTGATACTTTCTTCTTGATTTCGTCAATCAACGTCACGTCTGGTCTATTGGCACGTATCACCCTATCTGTCCTGATACCATAGTCCCAGAGGATCCCTGCCTGATCGTTTTCTATCACTCCCTCAGGTTGGTGTTCGTGACACTTATTGCTGCAAGCTAGCTGGTGTTTCTTGCACAGGCTCCAGTGGAGGGCTTTTGCTACTGAATCATGCCTCTTTTTGTACTGGTTCTATGCAAGCGCCGGACATTCGCTTGCTATGTGGTTTATGGTCTCGTCTTTGATATTGCACTCCCTGCATATGGGTGAGATGTTATTTCCATCTATTGTTCTTTGGACATAATCTGGTTCTTAGGGCCTGCACTTTTGCCGCTGTTAGCATTCCTTCTGTTTCCTTCTTGAGTTCTCCCCTCTGTAACCATTGCCATGTTTCATCGCTGGCCAGTTCTTTTGTCTGTCTCATGTACTGTCCGTGCATTGGTTTGTTGTGCCATTCCTCTGTTCTGTTTTTCATTCCTCTGTTTCTGTATATTTCTGGTCTTCGTCTACTTTTCTCAGTCCTCCTTCCCATGCACTCCTTAGCCACTCGTCTTCACTGGTTTTCAGATATTGCCCCAGTGCTCTGCTCTCGATGTTGACGCAGTCCTCTAATGCTTAGTAGCCCTCTCCCCGCTCTCGTCCGCCCCTTCCTTTCGCGTTATGTATAGTCTGTCTGTATTTGCTCTTGGGTGTAGTGCTTTGTGTATTGTCATGTGTTTTCTAGTTTTCTGGTTTATGCTGCGGAGTTCAGCCTCCGTCCACTCCACTACTCCCGCGCTGTATCTGAATTACTGGTACTGCCCATGTGTTTGTGGCTTTCGTCATGTTTTCGGCGTTGAGTTTTGACTTGAGTATCACCTTAAGCTTCTGCATATATTCTTTCCTGATCATGTCCTTCGCCTCTTGGTGTTTTATATCCTCTCATTCCATTATTCCTAGGTTTTTGTATCCTGTCTCATCTATGTGTTTAATGCTATTCCCGTCTGGTAGCTTTATCCCTTCAGTCCGTGTTACTTTGCCTTTTTGTATGTTGACCAAGGCGCATTATTCTATTCCAAACTCCATCCTGATGTCCCCAGATACAATCCTTACAGTCTGGATTAGGGTATCTATTTCCTTGATGCTCTTACCATACAGCTTGATGTCGTCCATGAACATCAGATGGTTTATTCTGCTGCTTCCTTTCTTGAGTTGGTACCCAACGTCCATCTTCTGCAGTACTTTTGTCATGGGAATCATGGCTACTACGAAGAGCAGTGGTGACAGTGAGTCGCCTTGAAAGATCCCTCTCCTGATGTTAACCTCTGTTAGTCTTATCCCAGAGCTTGTAAATACAGTATTCCAGTTGCGCATTGTATTTTTAAGGAAGCTGATGGTGTTTTCCTCTGCCCCATATATTTTCAGGCGTTCTGTTAGCCACGTGTGCGGTATCATGTCGAAGGCTCTCTTGTAGTCAATCCATGCCATGCTTAGGTTGGTTCTCCTTCTCTTACTATTCTTTATTAACATTTTGTCTATTAGGAGCTGGTCTTTTGTGCCTTTACACTTCCTTCTGCAGCCTTTCTGTTGGCGGGGGATGGTGTTTGTGTCCTCTAGGTAGTTGTATAGCCTTTCACTGATGATACCTGTTAGTAACTTTCACATTATTGGTAGGCAGGTGATAGGACAGTAGTTACTTGCTATATTTCCCTTGTTCTTGTCTTTCTGTACTGATGATGTTCTCCCTGTGGGCATCCATTTGGGCGTATGGTGGTTTGTGATACAATGCTGGAGTTGTTCTGCTATTCGTGGGTGTAGGGCCTTGAAGTTTTTGAGCCAGTATCCATGGCCTTCATCGGGACCTGGGGCTTTCCAGTTGGGCATTCTCTTTAGTTGGTGTCTGACTGTGTCTGTCGTGATCTCGGTGAATCTTTGTTTTATTCTCCCCTTTTCTTCTACCTTGATTTCCTAGAGCCATGTTGCATGTTTGTTGTGTGATACCGGATTGCTCCATATGTTTTCCCCGGGTCTCTTACTTGGTTCGGCTTCAGGAATTTCCTGGTGGTTGTCTTCCCCTCTTATTATTATTATTATTATTATTATTATTATTATTATTATTATTATTATTATTATTATTACGGTAAGAGAACCTGTCTCAAAAACTTGCTTCAGACAAATATTAAAAATGAAAATATGAAAAGTAATGTACAAAACAATTCTACTGATGCAGCCACCATGATTAACCGAACATACTCTTGTAATTATTATATAGCGTCATTCTCCTTCCTATTCGAACTTCTAGTTTCGCAACAATAATATCTAGACTTAAAATTAAATAATTTTAATAGTTTCAAATTTATTTTGGAATAGTATGAAAACTGTTGCATTAACTGTTTAATAGCTCAAATATAACAGCTCTTCAGTATCTTTTTCTACCTTAATGAAATAGGCGCTATACAGTTATGTGTAAGAAGTGAAATCTGGCCGAATGAGTCCGTAGAAATTTTGTCGAAGATCTTAAAGAGAGAGAGAGAGAGAGAGAAGAGAGAGAGAGAGAGAGAGAGAGAGAGAGGAGCAAAGGCTATAACCCTATTCCGGAGCTGAATGTATAGACCGAACATTCCTGTGGACTGCCCCGTGTAATTAATCAAAGAAAGTTTAAAGCGAATGTGGTTGAATGCTTCACCTAATAATTCTTGTGGATAATTGGAATCAGATATAGTTTGTTGTCAAGTATTTTCAAATTTATATCTGCCAAAAGATGTTTGTAAATTTTTCATGAAATGGAAAATTGAAAGGAAAAACACGACCTGACAAACTTGTTGGGTGATTGTCACCGTTTTTATTGTTACTGTATTGATAAATTTCCATCTTATATTGAGGAAATCGTAAAAATCCTGGAACACACAAGGCAAAGAACGTAGAAACTATGCGGGAAAATATTTAAGACTATGTAGTTCATCATTTCCACATAGTGGCAGTGGAGCAGTGAAGCCTATTACGTCACTCAGATGGTGAAGAGGAAGTATTATAAATTCCAGAATATTTAAGGAAAATTGCTGGAATATACGCGTCGATACCACAGTATGACGTAATCGTTCAGCTCAATAACACCGGTTTGGAGTTTCAAGGAAGAACAGTATATTGTCGAGACTGGAACAGTTTTAGGTCTTCGGGTCTGCTGAAGAACAGCAATAGTAGAGACCAAGTAGATATATTAGGCAGAAATAATTGTCAGAATTTAGTTTGGTTTACTTGATCAAAACAGAGATACTTCATTGTCAGTAGTTTCAGAAAAACTTCAAGAGTTTGATAAGAACGGGAAATAGGCTTATGAATATAAAGACCAATAGAAACAACAGGGCATCTGGAGATGACAGGATTCCTTGAAACTTTATTTGAAAAGGGAAAAAAGATGGTGAGGCAGTGTGATCCGATAGAAAAATGGGAACCGATTTGTGAAGGGAAAAGGAAACGTATTTAAGGAGCTCGGTTAGTCGGCCTTTATAACAGGCACTTTTAAAAACCTTGTCTTGAGTAATGACGATAGTTCACCAAACTTGCTGAGAGAGAGAGAGAGAGAGAGAGAGAGAGAGAGAGAGAGAGAGAGAGAGAGAGAAAATTGCCTCTCGATCTTATTTTGCTGGAATCCATTCAGATGTTTTCGTTATTAAAATCTTGGAATAGAGTGATCCATAAGAGTAGGGGCAACTGGACGACCATGGGACCAGTAATAAACGTGTTATTGTATTGTAGTTTTCAATATATTATACCTTCTCCGGTGTGCTTTTGCCGATGGCTTTTGGGTGCTTCACATACCGAGTGGATCTGAAAGTTCTCGGACTTGCCTCCGTTTACCATTTGCTTCATTACTAACTTAGATTCACAGGGACTCTCTGCATAATTGCTCATTTTATGTAACGATCTTAGTTCGAAACTTTTGTATTTAAAATCTGAGCCTATGTCTCAGTTAGGCCTTAGATAATAGTGTGGCCAGCTGTACTTAATAACATCCCAGTTTTCGAGGGACACCACATGTTTATATTGGGTGATTGTAAGTCGCGTCCTCAGTGCATAAATATTGCTGTACTTAAATTGATGGATAACGAAGTTTCCAAGCTTTAATATTGCATGTATATGATATATATATATATATATATATATATATATATATATATATATATATATATATATATATATATATATATATATATATACATACATATATATATATATATATATTGTATATATATTTATATATTGTATATATATATGTACACATATATTTATAAGCACTTTAAGTTATTAATATTCGAATTCCACAAATACCCCATGTATATGGATGCACCTTGGTAACCGAAGCAGTCATAAACTTTACATATTTGCGCTCACATACGCATACACAAATCCCTGTCAAACTCCGTTGCCTATGAATTACATATTAGGAATCTGACCATTTATTAATACGGTTGTCCGAGGACTCTCTATGCCAACAGTGTTAGAGTATGTTTTTTTCCACTATACAGTATTTACACTTTGAAATATACAACATCAGTTCGTCTATATATATTGTGCGCACACACACACAGCACACAAGATATATGTCAGTTATTTGCGCGTATTTTTTTTATAATTCATCAAAATATAGGAACAGATTTTGTTAAAAATCAGCTAGTTCATTCGGGTAGCGAAATATGCCGTTATTTTTTCCTCTCCAACGAGATTAGGGTGGGAAGGTTTATATAAGCTAAATCCCAGCTAAACAGTCACTTTAAACAGAAACTGCCTGTCTGTTTACTCTGGTATTTCCAGTAGTCTGGGATCGTTGATTTTGCAAGTCCTTTTTATCGCATTTCATCATCCAAAATTTTCCCTTTTCTGGATATAAAGAAACTTATTCAAGCATTAACTCATTTGCTACAGTTCCAAGTGTCAAAAGACTGAAAATCAAAAAGAAACAGTATGATATATTTTATACAAAAAGATGAGAATAATTTTCCTTATGGCAATATGATCAAGTCGAGTCATTTATGGTAAATCTATTTTAGTGTCCTACTGTTTTTCTTGTCTTGTTGCTCTATTCGCTATCTTGTTAAGATTAACTCGTTGCTAGAATATATTCACCACTATGAAATCTATGTTGATGACAAAAATCAATGCTTAGAGTGAAACTTAATAATTTCCTAGATTCAGCAATGGTGTAGATTGTAGTAAGAAAAAGAGAATCCTTTCCCTTTACCGTAGCCCCTGGCTTATCGAGTTGTTGTCTTTGGCTTCGTTTGGCTTTGTAGAGTATTAGCACAGCTCTGCTAAGACTATTTTTCCTAGACTCGATGTCTTGGACAGAATCCCTCATAACATCGGAAACCCCATCCTTTTACCAGAAATATATCTTGGAATTTCGAGTCTTATCGAGAACGAAATTCTCAGCAAACCGATACGAAAACCCATTTTAAGTTTAGATATAAAATGACAGCGTTTATAAAATAGCTGTGGTTGTATCCTATGTGACATTTTAACGAACAGCTGGTTAAATGGAATGGCTTACCAGCTGGGACTCCGCCAGCAGTTCGATACGCAATTTTTTCCCTCTCCTTTTTTTATTTTTTTCTCTCGAGTCGGAGACAAGCTTCCATATATATCTGGCATTGGGGTGTAGTATTTCCCAATTTGCATTCGAACAGAAGGTAAATTCGCCTTTGTTTTAATATCAGATTTTGTGTCTTCCGCTAGACGGGGCGACACAAGGATGTGTTCACTCGTTTAGCTTCGGGAGGGTCTGTTCGTTTAGTTATTTCTTCTCTTATGGTCACTGTTATTTCCATTATTACACCATGTGTGCACAAAATCGTGCAAGTGGTAAATTGTTTGCTCACGCACACACGCGCGCGCCTGTCTCTCTCTCTCTCTCTCTCTCTCTCTCTCTCTCTCTATATATATATATATATATATATATATATATATATATATATATATATATATATATATATATATATATACATATATATATTTATATATTTTATATATATGTATATATATATATATATTATATAGATATAAAATTTTATGCGTTCGTTTTTGTATATATACACACATACATATGTATGTATATTATATATATATATATATATATATATATATATATATATATATATATATATATATTTGAATAAACGTTTTTGAGTTAATTTGTGAGTTAATCGGTGGCCAAAGTTTGGTGATAACCTTCTGCCTATAATTTCCGTTTTGACAAGATATTCGATATTCGAAAGAGGGCCCGAGCATAGCACAGAAATTTAAGCAAGAAATGGAGATTGCAATCAACACAAATTGACGAGAAATAAATCTTTCCACCACCAAGATTTGAATCGGTGAATCTTTAGTGGGGGGCGGGGGGGAAGCGGTTGCATGTGTCAGAGGGCTAGGGGGATAGATACCCGCTTTGGTCGGGAGAGGGCTGCTTAATATGTCCAATGCGAGGCCCTAAATTAATTTTGACCCGGAATGTTGAAACGGAAATGTATTTCGCATTTTTCTCTCGCGCGATATTAGTTGAAACGTCATGACGTCACTTCCTGGGACGGCATTGGAAGGAGCGTAAGTTGGTAAATATTCTTAAAGATGAAATGGATTTAACGAAAAGGAGTGTATGGATATTCTGGCTCATTCTAGATTTCCAGTCAGGGTGTCGGAAAAATAGCCTGTAGGCTTCATTCCACCAGTAAACTTCTTAAGGCATGAGATGTTTAACACCAATATTGTTTGCCTCGATGCCCTTGTTTATGCCTACCCAAGTTGCTCATGGCTATAGGAAATAAGACGTGAAGTTCCTCAGGAGAGATTTTTTCTTAAGTGAATGGGAGTGAAGGAGTGTGTTTACAGTATAATTAAAGCACAGATAGTTGTGATGGTACAGTCTATTTAGAAATAATTAAAGAGACTAGAAGTAAAAGTCAAAGAATTCTGTAGAAGTAAAAGTCAAAGAACTCTGTGTTAGAGTAATAGTTTCTTCGTAAGTTCAACTGTGCCAAACGCCATGGCCCCATGGATTCATAAAACATAGATAAGTTTTGTACCTTGGACTCCCAACTGCCTTAAGGAATTATATTTTTGTCACATTCACGTGTTACAAAGTAAGACCTGTGGTTATTATCAAACTCAAGAAAATCCATCGAGACGATCATAATGAAATATTTTTGCCAGCTGTCTTCCGAATCTCCTCTAGACAGGTGTTATGGCCAGTTGCCGAACACGTTTCCATCCCCGACACGAGTTAGAAGGCTGGTGGGGCAAATGAGATATTATTCATCTCCCGTTCGGATTTCAGAGGAAACCATGTAAAGCAGTGCTTGGGCTATGTCCCTAAATTTCATCCATCCAGCCTTCAGGAAAATCAAGACTTCATTGCCCATTAATTGTATTTCCATTTATCTGGGAATGTGGCCAGTAGATTTCATATTAATCTAATTGAATTACTATACCATATAAGATCTCAATAGTAAATGAGTTATTTTGTTATTTTGAATAGCATATTGAAAAGAAAATTAAACAACCAACCATTAAGGTTAGGCAAACGGTTCCCCGATGTCCCCAGCAGAGCGAGCCTGACGTGAACGTTGTCGATGGTAGACCAGGCCATCAACGCACATATGGAGTTTCTCCCACGAAACATGAGTTGACCTGACCGCTGGAGAGCTCGACGATATATATACTACAGAATGACGTGATAGTTAAAAGCCAGTTTCCCCTCGTGAGTTGGGAAGTCACGCAGAGGGATTCGTTTAGGGTCTGGTTACCGCGAGGTGAATGAGGTTACTACGTCGAATGCCTTCTCTGTTCCACGTCTAAAGAATTACTCGGGGGCTATGCAGGAGCAGACATAATATGGTGTGTGTGTGCGTGTTTTTTTTATTCATGCTTAAATGTGCTACTAAATTTGATATTTCGAGGCAATTTTGACATTTCCGTTCCCATAAGAGAAACAAACAGAATCGCTTTTCCATTATGTGCAAATAACTTTATTCGTTCAATTAGTTGAGTTTTCAAAATGTTCACCTTCGTTGCTTACGACTTTGTAATTTCGGAAATGCGATATTAGAGACAGTTGACTAAAGTGTAGTTAAGGATGTACTATGTGCTTTAAAAAGTTCGCAATTCAGCTTTAAAATGAAACTCGTTACTCATGAGCCAAAAAACACTGTACCCAGATTTTTCATGTTTGGCGCCGCTGTATACTAAAGTAGTATAAAAGTGATTTTAACAACTAAGTAGATTAGATAACAACGGTTTAGACGGGTTATGTAAAATAATCTGCATATTAGTAAACTCCCCTTTTTTACTCCGGTATGTGTAAGTGTAAAATGAGCAAATTGCCATAGCTGAGAGGGGAAAATATTTTCAAAATAATGAAAAATAATGAAAGTCGAGAAGTAATATAGCCTTAATATCACTTGTTGATGTATTTCTATTATACTTAATATCTGTTCTCTGGTGTCGGGTTTTCTCTTTGTTCACATATGCGTATATCAAATTGAGGAACTCATCTTAAGATGCTGACAATCCTACTGCCTTCTTTCATAATGCATAAGTGCATGTTACTGCATTGTGTGCTGAAGTCCTCAGGTTTTAATTTGTGAATAAATTTACAACTAAAGTAAACCCAAGAATATATCATATAATGGGCAGTGCAGTTCTAATAGTGGTAATATATGCAGTTCTGTTAGCGATATGAGTATATTACCGACACGAATTACTTAATTAGCCGATAACCTAGAAATATTTGCGCGAATAGAAAAGAAATTGAAAAGTCAGGAAGAAGCAGAAACTGACGCACTTCGTTTGCTTAACGATACAAACAACGCTCATCGTGACATTCCAAAATATATATTACTAAAATACATTCACGCACATGTCTCTGGTTGAGGGGGTGAATCTTGTTTTCAGTCAGTAATTTCTGAGGCACTGTATTTCTGTCAATTGAAAAGATTTATATAACTTGACAGGATCACATTTGATCTTTATTTCGGCTAAGCAGATACACTTGACGATAAGATTGTACCGGAAGGCTGAAAGAATGTCCAAGTGTGCGTCAAGATTGAAAAGGTTGAAAAGCGCTGTTCGTAGAGAACATCATTATTTTGACATACAAGGTATTTTTGAATACCATCTACCGACTGGAGATGCCGTAGGGTTTTTCTAATCAATCTCCCCCCTACACCCGCCCACTCTCTCTCTCTCTCTCTCTCTCTCTCTCTCTCTCTCTCTCTCTCTCTCTCTCTTCTCGTGGCGCATCCTTGGTTCTCGTGGCGCAGTGATGCCACTGTAGGCTCACAACCGAGGAACCTGCGTTCGATCCTCTGCGTGTAGAAAGGAAGGGAAAGGTATAAGAACATTTCTTATGCAATTCAATATGCCCCTGTTGACCAAGCAGCTAATTACGAAGATGATAATTTTTTAACGATATAGGTGCACCTGGGGTTGAGAGAAAGAGAGCAAAAAATATAAAAGACATTGATAGTTAGTGCTCCGTCAAAATATATATCATGACATAATCTAAAGAAAACACACATGAGGGCGTCGACGAGTTATCCTCACCCGACCTGAGGGAGACATTTTTCAAATATTCGTTCTCTTTAAGCGATGAGAAATTTGGAAGACGAAGCACTGAACACTCCCGGGCGGCGGAAAACTTGAGTAAGATTCACCCGCCGATTCTTGTAAGTGACATTCGTCCTGATCCAGGTCTTGAGGAGGAAGAAACGTTTTGGCATGTCTCTCTGCATTTCATGAGTGTGACCTAACATTTTCAACTGTCACATGTCAGTGGACAATAAAGTCCGAGGGTTGTTATGAGTGTGGGAAAATGTTATTAGTATTTTGTTATAAATTCGTATAATATTCGTCGCTCTCGTTCAGGTGCGATATCCCCAGATGGCCCTCTGGTTGACGTATTTTCTTCCCTCTTTTATCAGCATCAAGTGATTCATCTCTGGGTAAGAACGTGTCTCGGATGCTGAGATATACGCGCTGTAAGTATCTGGGGGAGACATTGATTTATTCTTAATGTCTTTCCATTTCATTTTTATATTGGCATAATTATTTATGCCACTGAAATGTTATAGATTGCATTCTTTCTCCTTTCAGTGTTATGTTTGATTTTAATTTATTCACACAATTAGGGTTTTTCGTGGTTGATTATATAGCTTTGTATAAAATAAGCAGAGAAAATGAAATCGTGTTTATAGAAATGCCGCTTGCTTCTTTTATCGATAAAGTTATTTATCTGCAGTATTTTATTGGTCGTTTTGTATTTTTAATAGTTATGTTTCTTTATTCATATAGAATCTTTGGTTGATTTGTAGTTTATATTTTTGTACGATGTAAAGTTGAGAGCTTGAAATGACGGTTGAGGATATACAGCTTCTATCTTTTTTAGTGTTCTGTAAAATAAAACTACTGAGAAGGCTATTTGTCTGTCCGTCTGCACTTTTTCTGTCCGCCCTCAGATCTTAAAAACTACTGAGGCTAGAGGGCTGCAAATTGGTATGTTGATCATACACCCTCCAATCATCAGACATACCAAATTACAGCCCTCTGGCCTCAGCAGTTTTTATTTTACTAAAGGTTAAAGTTAGGCATGATCGTGCGTCCGGCAACTCTATAGGAAAGGCCACCACCGGGCCATGGCTGAAATTTTCATGGGCTGCGGCTCATTCAGAAAACACGATAGTTTTTCATGCAATTGCGCTTATTTTTTTGCATGCAGTATAATTTTTATGATTTGTACTTTATTCTTTTGCATTGTGCTTTTATGTAGGACTTGGTAAATTTAGGTGTTATCTTTTTTTTATATTAATGTTCTTACTGTTGTATTTTTATTATTCAGTGTTCATGCTATTGCTCTTCTTTGTTCATTGACCAGACATTTGGTATAGTTTTAATTATTTGTAATTTATGTTTGTTTAAGAAATTAAGAACAGACAATTTGAAGAAAACTTGGAAAATCTATCACTCGCCCTTCCTTACCTCCAAGCATTAGTGACAAGTTCTCAGGGATTAAAAACCGCCGCCGAGAGACAAAGGTCGGCAGGAGCACAGGAGAAATAATTCACAGCCTGAGCGACCTGGTATACTTTTTCCAGTACAGGGAATTATTGTTGGCACCCGTAGGCGTGCTTCATTAACCATTTCTTGTTTTAGATGTATGATATTATTTTCATGTGCTTGATGGACGATATTGTTCTTTATTTAGAAAATGGCAAGGAAAATACGAGTAATTTCATGGTCAATATTCATCGTTTTTTAAAAATAAAAGGGAAAAACATCTCTGTGTCGTCAGCATTTTTCTTTATAGAGAATGGAGGCGTAAAAGGGATAAGTTAATTGCTTAATAGTTGTTATTTTTCGTTATTTCGCCTGGCTTTACTTTTATCTTGCTCTTCATGAGTCTCAATTTACATATGCTGTTATTTTAACGTTTTACCGATTTAGTTCCTCACTCTTCATTTCCTTGTAACCTAATTTCTCATTTCCTATTTCATCGAATACTTTTTCCCAGAATTTAATGGTCGCTTTCTTTGCATGTTTTTACATCTCCTTATTTCAGTTAAATTTGTATAATTGCATTTTTTAAAGTTTTCAACTTAGTTACCCTAAGGACAATGCTTATTTTTCGTTATGCCGCATTCATTTCATTTCATGTTACACTTTCCTCATTACAGTTTTGTCCTAACATTTTTTGTGCTATACAATCTTGTTTCACTTAATGCACTGATTATTATTATTGTTTTTTTTATTTCTGATTTTACTGATTTAACATATTCGGGTGCACTTTCTCGTCCTGCTTTTTTTTTTTTTTTTTTTTGCCTTCCTTTTCCATCTTGTTTCGCTTCTAACTGCTTGGAGTCGTTCATGCTTTATTGATATGTGTGCCAGGTAACATATTTATATATGCAGTTGCCGCTTACAGTAATCAGAATGTGAACCCTTAAGTATTATAACGGTTAGATAACAAAAGAAGAGTTAATGAAGAGTTGTAGGTTGATTTGTTAAGCATAAGAAATCAATAAGAGTAAGTGTGATAAGATTTTTAAGCTCTTGTAAAGCTTCCGGCGATTAAGTATGCGGAAAAACAACAAGGCGAAGATTCGCCTGATTTCTTTTGCATGTTCTTGAACTGTCTTCTGAATCTCAGTTAAAAACTGAAGAGGACAAGAAATTTAATGTCGAAAGAACAAGCGCCATCGAAAGATTCTGTTCGAGCAAACGGCTCAGCTTTCTCACGTGGTGAAATTCTTACGCCAGAAGATTACGAACCTTTTGGTAAAAAAGTTCTTTTCGCGAAATCTTTTTATTCTTCAGCTAACCACTTGGGAATTTGGCTATCCCTCTCGGATAATGATAATTAACTCTGTATCTTTTGCAGTTGGGCTATTCAAAACTGAAGGCTGCGTTTTCAATTAGTTGAATGACTTCAACTAATAGGAGATATTCCTTAAAACATGACCAGTTGGAAAACCTGTCGCTATATTTTGGATTCTAAAGACTTTTGTCGAACACTCATATACTCTTTATCTTAGCTGGCTGATAATGAGTACGCTGGAGTCGTTTTACAAGGTTTATTCTTAGGCAAGAGGCTTAAACGAAGATCCATGCTACCTTGTAGTTTTCACGTAGTGTGATAATTCATCCCTCGCCTCTTGAACGTAACAATATTGTCAAATACAGAATGAGTGATTAAACTCTGGTGTGGAATATAGTAACAGGCGCTGAATAAAATGAACAACAAACGACATAACACATAAGACTATGGATTTGTCTTTGTACATACGCTACGGAATGATATTTATAACAGTTAAGGTTTTGAGGGGCTGGAGTCGATTTAAAGTTGAACAGTAATGTTTTTTCTGCGTTTTTTTTCTTGGCTTAGCGACCACACCACAACATTATTCAGATTGTTAAGTTCTCTCTTTTACATATTCTGCATCACATTGGACACTTATGTAAGCGCCTAATATTCTTACAATAAAGAGTAGATTATTTAATCCTTCAAATAACTATTTTATATCTATTTAATATAAATTCTTTTACCATTTTGTGAAAGAAAAATGTAAGTTACAGTGGGTTTTAAAAAACCACACAGGCCTGTATGTGAGAGTTCCTCATTGAAAAGACTAATTATAAATTGAGAGGACCCTTAGAGAGAGAAAAAATGGCCATAAATCTCCTGGAGCCATTCGTTGTGAGAGAAATTACCAATTCAGATTACGCGACATATTACTCCCAACCTCCCCAGCCTCCTTAAAGAAACGAAGAAGGGAAAATTCCTGACAGATAGCCAGGAATGGTGATTATGGCCCCGTTATATTGACGGGTCTCTCTCCGAAGAATTTCTCATTTCTTAACGTGGTTTTTTTTCCACTGGTAATTAGTTTTCCAAATTATGGCTTCACTTACTTTGCATTTCATTAGCTAAACTGATTCTCTCTCTCTCTCTCTCTCTCTCTCTCTCTCTCTCTCTCTCTCTCTCTCTCAGCATTTGTATTCCTAAAACATATCTTCGAATATTTTATTTTTCATTTGGCGACTTCTTTAGTTATCTACTGACTTTGGCATGGATTTTATGGATTTTATCCCTCTCTCTCTCTCTCTCTCTCTCTCTCTCTCACAGCATCTGTATTCCTAAAACATATCTTCGAATATTTTATTTTTCATTTGGCGACTTCTTTAGTTATCTACTGACTTTGGCATGGATTTTATCCCAGAATACTCTCTCTCTCTCTCTCTCTCTCTCTCTCTCTCTCTCTCTCTCTCTCTCTCTCTCTCTCTCTCTCTCTCTCTCTCTCAGCATCTGTATTCCTAAAACATATCTTCGAATATTTTATTTTTTTATTTGGCGACTTCTTTAGTTATCTACTGACTTTGGCATGGATTTTATCCCAGAATACTCTCTCTCCCTCTCTCTCTCTCTCTCTCTCTCTCTCTCTCTCTCTCTCTCTCTCTCTCTCTCAGCATCTGTATTCCTAAAACATATCTTCGAATATTTTATTTTTTCATTTGGCGACTTCTTTAGTTATCTACTGACTTTGGCATTGAGTTTATCCCAGAATACTCCCTCTCTCTCTCTCTCTCTCTCTCTCTCTCTCTCTCTCTCTCTCTCTCTCTCTCTCTCTCTCTCTCATATTTTATGAATCAAAGTTTTGGTTCACGTTACTTCTATAATTATCGGCCTTCATTTGAATTCCTGATTAATTTCTTTTATAGCGAGATTTTTCATTTGGTCTCGGCGACTCTATCTTTCCGGTAGGGTTCAGCAGTCAGTTTATCTTCGTATATTTTCCAGATCTTATTTTATAAAAAATCGAGGAAAGTGAAAATTTTTGTCTCGATTCTAACTGTAAGCCTGAATAGGGTTGAAAAAATGCTTGTTGACGAAAAGTCAAGAATTCTGACCATATAACTAATCCTGCTTATATCAGGGACTAGGAGCAAAGTATATTAACTGTTTCGTCCGAAAAGTGAAAAACATCTTAGCATCATGTTACTGGAATGAGGATGGGAATATTTCAATTTAAGGACCAGGAAAGTAAAAAATATTACTATAAAGACCAGGAAACAAAAGTACAGTACTTTAAGGATCAGGAAACAGAAATACAGTACTATAAAGAGCAGGAAAGCAAAATACTGTAATTTCAGGACCAGGAAAAAAATACAGTACTTTAAGGATAGGGCAAGCAAAATACAGTACCTCAAGGATCAGGAAAGAAAAGTACAATACTTCAAACACTGTTTTTTGCTTTCCTGGTCCTTAAAGTATTGTACTTTGCTTTCTTGGTCCTTAAAGTATTGTACTTTGCTTTCCCGGTCCTTAAAGTATTGTATTTTGCTTTCCCTGGTCCTTAAACTAATGTATTTAGCTTTCCTGGTCCTTATAGTACTGTATTTTGCTTTCCTGGTCCTTAAGTGAATTATAGGGTGAAACAAAAGTAGGTGGACAGTAGGTGGAATAGGGTTTGTGTTAGGGTTATACTATAACGATGGTGTTTAT
>NC_089742.1:82034538-82049538 GCF_040412425.1 Macrobrachium rosenbergii | reverse complement strand
CTTTTTTTACATTAATTTAGAATAACAGTCAGTGCTGAAGCTTTTTTTAAGTCAATAACATCTTAACTTTATATACTGTGCATTTCACGGTCGTGTCTAATAGATTTTCGTCGATAAAATCTTTACAGAGCATCGGATATAGATCGTATTTTAGAAATGGCTATTTGAAGCCACACTCTAATTGGCAAAAACATGTAGTGATGTCTGATCTGGATAATTAAGGCACTTATCAGAGTAAATCAAAGAAATTTAAGGGGGAAACTTAGCTAAATTTAGTAAGCACCCAGAGAGAGGCTAGTTGTGACGTAAACTATGACATCAGACGCAATAGCAACGTTCCCAGTAGTATGATAATGATCGTAGAAACAGATATTTGACCCTCTTGCACAGTAAGCAATACCTTGAGTAGAATATGCGATAATTATCGAAACTTTATTTTCTCTATTTCCATCGAAAGTTCTTCACTTATGGGCTGCTCAAAGCGCAATTTTATATTACAATATTTGTTTTTTTTTATTTCATATTTCCTTCAGTTTCAATAAAGTTCAGTATAATCAATGGATTAGTGGATTATAAAATTTAGGACATAGCCCAATGTAGCTTGGACTATGAGTTACGAGTATCATTCAGCACTACAATGTATATTATGATTAAATATATATATATATATATATATATATATATATATATATATATATATATATATATATATGTGTGTGTGTGTGTGTGTGTGTATATATATATATACATATATATGTATATTATATATGTATATATATATATATAATAAAACGATGTAAATGAAATAATCAGAATAACTGAAAATTGAAAGAATGAGTAACTTGAAATCCATAAGAAAATAAATAAATAGACAAAACCGGGAATACATAGACTCACTGATAATCACTCAGCAACCCTACAACAAACATTAGTGTCAGTTTCAAGTAAATGAATCAAGCGTATAGAAACAACAAAACTGACACAGAGGCACACAAATAAAATAATGAAAGGTGAGTAGTGTGCCATACCAAGCACTGGATTTATTATGGGATTGATCATGCATTAAGGAAGTTAAGGTTAGAACATTTGCGTTATGTTACATTCATTTAGCAGGACTAAGCAGGCAGGTACACGTGAACCGGAACTTTTGAGACAATACGAACTAACAGAAACTGCAGGGTAACAATGGTTTTCACAGACAGTGTTACTGTAAGACTTGGTGCATATTTAAAGGTAAAGGAAACGTGAATTGCGCCATGGAACCGTATTACACTATTAATATTCTTATTTGATGCTCATTCCCTTTTAGAGAGAGAGAGAGAGAGAGAGAGAGAGAGAGAGAGAGAGAGAATGTAGGGCAGGTGTTTGAATGTGTGAAACAATATAAGAATTCCATATACTACTACTGTTGCTACTACTACCAACATCTGAGTCTTCGTTCATAAAGTATGTGGGCGGGGTGTCTAGTAAAATACGTCATACTACAGTATCAGTGAGTTGGAAGGCCTTCAGTAATGACGTTTTACTAGCCTCTATCGACGAGCCTGCTAGATTTGGCTAAGTTTCCCTCTAAATTTCTTTGATTTACTCTGATAAGCGCCTTAATTATCAGCATTAGACATCACTACATATTTTTGCCAATTAGGCTGTGGCTTCAAATAGCTATTTCCAAAATACGATCCATATCGGATGCTCTGGTAAGATTTTATCGACCAAAATCAATCAGACACGGCCCTGAAATGCTTAAGTCATATAGGTCTTAATAAGTATCATGACGCGTCCAAATTCCTTAGATATTTGTTTCACTTGTTCTTGATTTTATGTACTAGGCAATTTATCTTTGATCCACTTTCTTTTTCTTGACTTCACGTTATTGACATAATTTCCTTTTTCAGTATGTTGCACAGCTTCTTCCCACTTCTTATGAACCTAACTATACTTATGTTCTCTTCCATTACTTCATTTCTGGTTCATAACCAGTATCTCAATGGACCGAATGGACTGGTAACGAGAGAGTAATAATTTCGAATAATGGGGAATATTAACCAAAACCCTCTTGGAATTATGTAGTTACAAAGTTTCCAAGACATGATTCCATCTTGAACTTGGGTACTTAATCGTGCTTGGAACTTGGGAGGTGCCTTAGGTGAGGATGACACCCATTTTCATCTTCATTATTTTCATTTTCATGTTTTTGGAGGCTTACCAGTCGGCCCCCAAATTGACCGATTAGACGGCTCCGATTTAATTCTCCAGCCATAATTGATCATTTGCCTAAGTGCCGTTTTTCTACGTCGTAAGAAATTAGTTGTGGCTAAAGAAAATAATATGACGAATTCAACTATTATTTAGCTGAATTAGCCGAGATGTTTAGGTCTTGGGAAAAATGAGATGGTAGATATGATTTTGTTTTAGACTCACTCATGATTTTAACGCCTGGTTGCTGCGGGCGACACCACTTAGATTTCAAAATATCCTCCGACTATCTGAGACAAAATAAACAAATTCGAACCATCAAATAATGTCCGTGAAATGGCTGGCCAGTAAAGGGCAGACATTTGGAAACCGCCAAACCTAAAGCAAACGCCTTATTAATATCATGAAAAGTGTAAGAACAAAAGATGGATCACAGGCTGATTCAGCGAATATCGGGGAATTGTTAATTCAGTTGACATTAATAAGGCTTTGTCTTTTGTTAACTATCATGGCAAAGTCACGTTCACCCTAATCTCAGAGGCCGTCAGAACAAACGAGCGAGTAATTATCAGGATTCTTTCCTCCGGGGTCAGACTTTCTTTTGGGATTTTGTTGGTCGATGTGACATCTTTACTAGCTTTCGAAAGCAAACTTAAGAGAGCGGTATTGTTGACCCTAGACGTTGCGGCTCCAGATTGCTTGAACAAATTAGACAATAGTTTAACTGGGTCTTCTTGGCGTGTTTTATTGTTTAAAATTATCTTAAGCTATCTCAAGTAAATTTTAAATAGAGCGTCTAAGGAGTCTGTATATTTATAATTCTAAATATTTACCTCGCAATATCATTTAGTTACTGATGTGCAGTCTTCGATGCCAGACATTTCCTTGTTATGTCGCTGTCCAAATTTGCGATGGTGTCCCTGGTGGGTGGGCGAGATGGTCTTCTACTTTTCATTTCCGGTTCCTTTCCCTCTGGTCGCTTCTTTTCGAATCTAATTATACTTAACTTAAAACCAGTTTAATGAATTTTTTTTCAATTACTTCAAGCTCCATTTCCCGCGAAGACATTACTATTATTTTGCAAGTCCTCCGGACATTTTTCCCCCTTCTTTCTCTCTTATCCCTTCCACTTATCCTGTTTTTGGGGTTTGATGGTAATTTTTTTCTTTGGTCTCTATCTCATGAACGATCCTGACAACGATGATGACTTTTAGTATCTCATTAGAGGCTGTAAATATTCTTGCTTCATAACGAGACGTATAAAATTCGAATAGTAGTTGTAATAACAATAGGAGGAGTGGTAGAGGTCGGTTGCTTTTAACAAAAAAGAAACAGGAGTCATACGAATGTGTAAGTTATTCGAAACTGCTGTATCGGATGGCTAATAAAGCGGCTCTTTTGGTCCCCACTTTGGAATTCGATAAAACTTACAGCCAAACAGAAACCTGACTGTCTTGGGATATGCCATTTATACTGTTATGAAACGTGGCAGCTGAACTTCAAAGGTACTTAATAAGTCTTAAGGGGAATTTTAAGCAATGAGACGCTGGAATTGTAGAGATGCATTCTCTTGTATCAATTCCTGCAAATGTTTGGAGAAATACTAAATGACGAGTAGTTTGTCAGTATATGAATTTTATGGTTATTGATAAGGACTGTTTTAGTAGATAATTTTGTCATTTTGTTATTAACTTTGCAAACTGAAAACTGAAGGTTAATCTGTGCTGTGCACATCATTCGTAATACATTTTCCTAAACTTGGCTAAAGTAAACAAGTGCTTTCATATAAAGGCTGTTCAAGGAGAGATAAAATTCTCTCTCTCTCTCTCTCTCTCTCTCTCTCTCTCTCTCTCTCTCTCTCTCTCTCTCACTTGAATTGCTGCCTTTGAAGACTAGACGTTTGTTTACACTGGTCTGTGTTGAATCAGAAGGGTGATCGTAAAGATCTATGTTCACATATGTGGTTTTTGCAGTGAAGTTGAATCTTTTAATAATTCGCATTCCTCGCTCAAGAACATCAACTTTACCATTTTCTTATGCATTCAATAAGATATCAAGCAATGACCTAGTTATAATTTATGAAACACCTGAGCAAAATCATATCCTGCACAGACAGACGTTGAAAGATGACAAGTTTGTGATTTTATTGTTTCTGTGTTAACTCTTTCTCAAAACGTACGGAGCAATACCTCAAAAGCTTGAGTAATGAGATAATTGTGTACAGCATATCACATGTAATTGTATTTAGTCTATTTTTTTTAAATATCACGTGGTTAATGTGCCCATAATTTAAACAACTTTGCTACTAATATTGTGCCATTTGCAAAAAAAGAAGATGCGTCCCTCGTTCATCAGTGAGCCACAGTAATTAATCTTTAGAAATGTTGATTAGACCTTAGAAGTTGGAGCGAAATACTGATGCTCTCACGAATTGGTAGACTGGAAAAACGTTCCCAGTCATTATTTAGTTTTAAATGAATTGGTGTAATAATTTTTTCTAAGCCTAGCTAAGAAGCAGTGCATTTATTCGAGGTTATTTTTGCATAATATTGCACTATTTTATAACATAATGTTTGCCATATGCTGTCAATTTAGGAAAGGATTTTATGCCTCAGGGTAAAACACCTTGAGTTCCAGTAATTCTTCGTTAAACGGGAAACACACTTTATAGATGTGTAGGCATATCATTAGCCGTTAGAAGACAAGTCATTCGCCTTGAGAATATATATACAGGGAAAGTAAAAGTCAAAGGCGATAACTTTGATTTGCTATTATAGTATTGGCGTCAGAAATAATTGGCGAAGTTCGTCGATAGACGCGTTAGATTAGTTGAGAAATAACATAATATTGATATTTTTGTTATATTTCTCTCGAACTATGGTCAGAATGTTCCTCCTCACCAGCAAAGAGGTCGGGGGTTCGATTATTGAGCGCACCGGGACGCTGTAGATTCGTTCTGTTGCAGCCCATTGGGTGTTATTTATCTGATCAATAAATGAGGTAACTGATGGTTACCCGACTGCGATAGGTTGCAACCAGGATGAAGAATGGCCTGGGGTAACACTATCATCACAGAAGGCTTGCTGAGAACCACAAAACTAACGCCCTCTAACGCCATCTAGTCAAAAGATGAAATGGCGAATGGGAAACAAGATCCTTATGAATTCGCTTATGCCGTCGTCGAAGTAAAATAACGAAGATGATTAGATTTTTTCAAATGGTCTGGGGCAATTGCTTATATGGGCTGAAAATATAAAGATTACTGTACTTCATCATCAGTAAGGTATGATTCTAGAGACAAATAATTTCTCTTTGCCCTCAGTAATACGATGTTTACAAGAATACACTTCTTCATTAATTGCCGACAATCTCTCTTTATTTTATTGTCCGCTCCATGGTGGCGAATGACCAGCATCGTCATTAATTAAGGCGAGCCGAGACATGTCAAAATTTCGAGACGTTTAGGGAAAATCTCAGTCTCCAAACTTCGTCAAGAGCCTTTCCAGAGTTGCATTGGGGTAGCCATTGGCGAAAAAAAAAGAAATCAGGGGAGAGAGGTGCGAAGAGAAACATTCAGGAAAGAAATATAAGAAGGATAAAAGAAATCAAGTGGAAAAGAAGATGCAGGAAAGAAGTGGGTAGAAATATGCGGGGAGAGAGAAATGTAACGAGCCGAATGGATTCACTTTTTTCCCGGCAACGCCGTATAGTTGCTCCCTCGTTAATTCCCCAACGAACCTGATGGGGTTTAAACATTTCTGAAGTGAACAGAGACTAAGGCGGGCATTAGTGACCAAGTGGAAATAGCTCACTGCAAGAAATATATATTTTTTTATTTAGCTTCTGAAGTAATGCCAATCGGGCTCTTAGAATAAAACAGGGAACACAGACGAAGGAACAGAATTCCGGATTCTAAAGTTGACTTATACGTTGTTGATTAAAGGAAGCCTATGGTTATATGTTCAGAGCAAGTAGAGTACAACACGCTTACGGCAAAGTATAAGCGGATCCAAATTGGAAGTAAGAATTTAGCAATTATTTGCACAGAAAGCTTGTAAGTCAATTGTCACTAAATGCGCGGAGAGCACCTTTGACCCATGAGAGCCTTACTGGAAAGTTATGAAGAGTACTAGGCAAAGAAAGCAATCAAATGAACACAGTCTCTTCTGTCGAACTCAGAGATACAACCAGACCACTAATGATTAATAGCATCTCCCAATTATAAGTGATGCCGAGGAAGAGCTTCCGAATAGGGCTGGGAAGGATCGTAAGCGGTTTGTGAAGAGTCGAGTCATCTGCTTGTGAATGGGTAGAACGGGGGATACGGAGGTCATTAACGAAAAGACGGAGAAGGGTAGAGGACTTCTCATTTCTGAGTAAGTTTTAACGATAACTTTTGTTCTACATATATATATATATAAACTTATAAAAATGCTTTCTTATCGTTTCAATTAGGGGAAACATCTCAGGGTTATGTGATTCCCTGGAAATCTGTATCGGCTTAATTAGGTGATTAGCAACAATGAAAAGGTAAATCATTCTTGGTATCATGTCGAGGGGATTTCTACCTTTAGTGCAGCGCCATGACCATTCATGGCAGTCTGGGCGTCTTATTACCGTCAGGTCTTAGTGATGTAACATCTAGACATGAATGGTGAACTCATTCTCTATGCCAACTGTGGTTAATTGTGCAAAGCTCATTCCATTATAATAGCTGCAAGACAGTGTAGGATTACCGCAATGATTGCTGTTATTTTCATTTTAAAATGGTTATACACATTTTATCATAAAATAGTTGTTTTGTGGGCATATATATGCATTTGCTTCGTTATTTGCGTAAATATATATTTTTATTGAATGTAGGTATTTTTTCTTTATATGCATAAATATATATGCTCATTGCGTTGTATGTATGTATGTGTAACGACCCGAGTGGGCCGTTATGCAGGTTCTTTAACATACTCAGGACGGGGCTGTCATGACTGACGGCAGATGCAACAAACAAAGGAGGGGAAAACAACAAAAACAATAAAATAAGCTTAATATTAATTTATTCACAATATTTACAAGTGAGTCAGGTCTGGTAAAAAGATAAAACCATAAGCATAAAAAAACCAAGAGGCAGCACTAAACAAAATAAAGTTAAACAAACGATTCACGTCCTAAACAAAAGGTAGCTTAAAATTTTAAAAAAAGGCAAATAAAACAACAGCAGGCAGAACGAGAAAAAAAACCAAACATAAGTCCTCCATCGGGGCACCAAGACAGCCCTCAGCTGCGCGACAGGGACAAAAACCCACAAACCAGAAAACCCCGATGGAGACGTCAGGACAGCCTCACGCTGTCATCAAAGATGAGCAGCTCGTGGTCACACGACTACTCATGGTCACACTCCACCTCTACGACGTGCTCCACTTCATAGGCGTGCTCCAATTTGCTGCTCATAAACTCGACCAACGTCGACTCAAAACTGCCTGCTGCTGCTGCCACTGCCGCTACCTTTGCTGCCCTACCAGACCCGACTGAAGCAAGAAAAACGGCAGCTCACTGACGAAAACATCAAAACAAAAAAACTTGAAGGTAAGGAGGCAGCAATCCACAAAGGGAACGAGCGGGGAACCAGCAGTTCCCGCAAAACCATCACTTAACGTGACACCTCCCACCTAAAAGAAAAAAAAAGATTATTTTTTTACACTCATGATCCCCTCCATTTAACAACCCCGCCAGCCAAAACAGAGCCATCCTGTCACGGTCGCCATTGTAACGACCCGAGTGGGCCGTTATGCAGGTTCTTTAACATACTCAGGACGGGGCTGTCATGACTGACGGCAGATGCAACAAACAAAGGAGGGGAAAACAACAAAAACAATAAAATAAGCTTAATATTAATTTATTCACAATATTTACAAGTGAGTCAGGTCTGGTAAAAAGATAAAACCATAAGCATAAAAAAACCAAGAGGCAGCACTAAACAAAATAAAGTTAAACAAACGATTCACGTCCTAAACAAAAGGTAGCTTAAAACCAAAAAAAAAAGGCAAATAAAAAACAACAGCAGGCAGAACGAGAAAAAAAACCAAACATAAGTCCTCCATCGGGCACCAAGACAGCCCTCAGCTGCGCGACAGGGACAAAAACCCACAAACCAGAAAACCCCGATGGAGACGTCAGGACAGCCTCACGCTGTCATCAAAGATGAGCAGCTCGTGGTCACACGACTACTCATGGTCACACTCCACCTCTACGACGTTAGGCGTGCTCCAATTTGCTGCTCATAAACTCGACCAACGTCGACTCCAAAACTGCCTGCTGCTGCTGCCACTGCCGCTACCTTTGCTGCCCTACCAGACCCGACTGAAGCAAGAAAAACGGCAGCTCACTGACGAAAACATCAAAACAAAAAACTTGCAGCAATCCACAAAAGGGAACGAGCGGGGAACCAGCAGTTCCCGCAAAACCATCACTTAACGTGACAGTATGTATTTCAGTTGTGTCCGCATAAAAAAATGAAAGATGTTTTGGTTAGAATATGCCCAACAGTTTCGTCCTCCAATGGACCTCTTCTTGGAGCGTTTATTAAGGAAAGAGCTTCACACTAAGGAAACAGCGTCACACTAAGTACATATTAACAAACGTATATTATGTGAGAGTTAATGGATAACATTATCCAATTTGCACATGCCATGAGACGTCAGTACAAATTGCATAATGTTATCCATTAACTCATATAATATACATTTGTTAATATGATGCTGTTTCAAACGGACATATTACCTCATCTGATATTTTGGCCATTTTCATTTGTTCAGCTACTATTCTTATTTTATTGTATTATTTTACTGTTGTGTGTTTTTAGTTCAAACTGCTTTTTCCTGGTAACGGTAGTTCGTATGTTTAAGATTTTAGGCCTTTCTTAGCTACATGCGTTGTAAACTTTTTCTCTTTCCTTAACAAACGCTCCGAGAAGAGATCCATTGGAGGACGAAACTGTTGGGCATATTCTAACCAAAACATCTTTCATGTTCTTATATGGAATACAACTGAATAACACATCTTTGTGTCTAAGAAGATTACCAGTAGTATGTATGTATGTATGTATCGATGCATGAGTGTCATTTTTATATGCAATGGTAATGACCATGATAACGTGGCAATATGCTTGTAACTGTAGTAGTGATGACAATGATAATGATCAAAGGGATTCTGACTGGAAAGTTTAACAGATGATGACAAAATGAATTACAATATTCCTTCACTCTTCCTATTTCATCTCTCACTTTCTTTTTCTATATATGTGGCTTAAGAATAATTAGAATACTGGTACTGTAAATTGAAATAAATGAGAGTAAACACTAGAAAACTATACCTAGTGTTTTAATGAACCGGAATACATTGGCCATCATTGCCTCGTGTTGGAAATGACTTATTCTACAGCTTAGTAATTATCCAGATTCTAGAATAAACTCTATGTACACCAAGGAGGGGTCGGCGTTATAATCAGCTAAAAGTCTTTCACTCTTTTAGGATATTCAGAAAAAAAAGAGAATAATTTGGGAAGAAAGCAAATATTAACGTTATTCATTCTATAGACCTGTTGGCATTCATTAGTAAGAGATGATGACATCCGGTATTGGGTTCATATCTAGAATTTCAAACTGCACCGCAAAGGTATCATGATATAACCACAACATTTGTTTAACAACCACAGGTAAATAAACTTAATTAAAGGCGGACATCTCAGCATTTTAAGGTTATACTATTGAAAAAGACTGAACCTGAATAAGGCGTTTGTGAAGTTATGGTCAGTGTCAAGTGATACTTCCAGAAATTCGAAGGAGACTGGACAAGAATGGACAGGACAGAAAGACAAGGTCGGTCTGGGTACCTCTAAGGAAATAGGAATGTGAGGAGGCGGCTTTTGAATGGCAATGTTCAAGGTATTTGAAATATAAGCATAGTATCTACATATGGATGTGGAGCAGACCCACAGCCATTTCTTGAAAAAGAATTGGGAAGCTGATACTGGACCTTCGGTCGTGATTTCGTTACCTTCTTGTCTGTGATCTGTTCTGCATCAAATGCGGTACTTAGAAAAAGGTGATTAAACAATAATTTATAACTATATTTACAATAGTAGTGAAGGAAAATGTTACCCTTGTGTTTTCCAGAAGTTGGCGAAGTTTTCGTGTTCGCCTTGTTTTGACCGTCGCGGGTGGCAAGTTTAAATGCAAAGCTAAGAAATGCAAAGGATAAGATATGCTGTAAAAATACCACGTATCTGAAAGAATAAAATCACCATGTACGCGCTGTTGGCTTGAGACGACCTTTAAAACATACAGCAAAGCAAACGCTATTTAAGTAAAATGACTTTGCTCAGAAAAATTAGAATTATTGGTTAGACTGAGAGCATGATGTTTAATGCATTGGAAAAAAGCTGCTGCAAGCCCTATATCTAGCGAGACACGCTTTTCGCTGACGTTGATCGCTGGAAGTCAAGTCTGTTTTCACGCGCGAAATGGCCTCGTTTCAATAAAGGATAATACTCGCAAGGGAAGACTTGTCTTACAACGCGGACAAGTTAGCATGATGCTTCTGCCACGGTATAGGCGGCTTCCCTCCGACTGCGCGTATATTCTGACTTCAAAGGTAATTCTAAGCAACATGCTCTTGCTACCCTTAATTGCATTACCTAGTAAAATCGCATAATTTGGTCTGTCTGTTTATGTCAACTGCCGATCTTAATAGCAATTCATTGTTGAAAATACTCCTTCATTATATATCGTATCGATATATTTTTTTTAGTTTCCATAGGTAATTTTCATTTATCAGTAATTGGCATCATTGCGGGGTACTTTATTTTTTGCGTTTTTGTAGATTGCATTTTCATTTTTACGTACGTCAGCATCGCTAACTTCGGAAGCATCTGTTTGTAGCTTCGGTAAACTTCCTGAAGGTAAGAAATGTCTCTGATTGTTACCTGTTTCTCATCGGCTTTACAGAATTTTAGGATTTTTCCCTAAGCAAGACAACTGAAAGGGAAAAGCGCATAAATTTTCATAACTGAGTTATATAGTTAATGTTCAGTGCAACAATAAAAGACATTATTAGAATACAAAGCTTAGAGGTTAATAATGATATTGACCTTCGAAATACCAGTTTGTGAGCCTTAATTAAACCCATTCGGAAGACACAGTTGGGAATCTTAAACCTGTTCTGAAAACCAGTTTGTGAACCTTAGGCAAGCCTTATTAGGAGACCAGTTTGTGAACTTAAACTTATTCTGAAGACCAGTTTGTGAACCTAAGTTAAACCTATTTAGGAGACCAGTTTGTGAACCTTAGGTAAGCCTGATCAGGAGTCAATTTGTGAACCTAAGTTAAACCTATTTAGGAGACCAGTTTGTGAACCTTAGTAAACCTGTTCAGAAGACCAGATTGTGTACCTTAGTGAAACCTGTTCTGATCCCAGGTTTTGGGAAATTTGTTCAGGGAGTTCATGTAAGCTTCTATGTTGGAATCTAGCCTTTTTTGACATTCATCTTTGTTTATGTCGATTCATTTATTGATTTTTGTACAATTATGCTGTCTGTACTGAGGAGGCTTCCTTGTAACTTAAGGACCGTTTACACTTATTAAACTGTTTCTGTAATACTGGTTGTCTTCTCCTTTTGAAGAGCAGCAGCGACAAGAATAGTACTAAATTGCTTTTACCAGGATTTGTTTCAGAGTGCAAAGTTTTAAATAAAAAAAGAAAGAAGGAAGAAAATTATGAGAGAGAAATGATTATTGAAGAGCACAAATAAAACGGTTAACGAAAGTGAGTTTGTCCATTTTACCAATAACTAGCCTCTACAGTAGTATACATGTTCCTCTAGTCCTGGCAGAGTTTTCAGTGTAAAATTAGCAAGGTTCTGTACAAATCCTAATAAATAACGCATAATGGTCAGCAGAGCCATCCTTGTTATGTGGAGGTTTTGGAGCGTAGGGTTTAAACCTCCTTAAAAAAATAAAAAACTTTTCATCTTGACCTCTGATGTAAGTAAATAAAACTTGCAGGCTCTTCCTTTAAGCATATTCTTTGAAATGGAAAGCTTGAACTTTCGTAAGCAAGTCATACTCGAGATGTAATTTAGTAAGCCACCCCTTCTAGTATGCATATATTCTTTGAATGAAATTTTTAAAACCTTCGTAATAATATTAAAGTGTAAATATTAATAGTCAGGGCATAATGCTTGCAACCTCACCCCTTGTACAGTACATACATCCTCTGAAACGAAAGAGTTCAACCCTTGGAAGCTACTGTCTCTTAGGGGAAATGGCGGAGAGATGGCAAAAAAATAATCAATGCTTCCTGCAGAAAGGCGGCCACTCACAATGAGTAAAATAAGACGAATTTCCAGTCAGTTGTCTGAAGGTTCCCCATCCCGGTGATTGTTTTAGATATTGGAGGTCCAGGTTTCACCTTTATTACGGGGAAACTTAATCTCTTCCTAAGCGAGATTTTCAAAGGGGATGGAGGTTGGATGGGAATTTGAAAATTAGCTCTTGTCCAGTGCTGGAGATGATATGGACCTTGGCTCCGAGTTGTTATTAGCGGAGATGAACGAGAGAAATAGTTTTGGGATTTAAGCGCAAGCTCTCTCTCTCTCTCTCTCTCTCTCTCTCTCTCTCTCTCTCTCTCTCTCTCTCTCTCCGGCAGTGCCATTTCTTTTCCACTTCCTCTCTATCTATCTGCCTTAACCGTGTTCGTGAAGCAGTGCCGTTCTGCGTGTGCGTGTGGTGCTTGTCTTTCCCTGTGTCCTTCTTAACGTTTATAAATTCCTCCTTCCCCTAAATTCGTCAGTTATTCCGAATCTCGCCATTCATCACGCCTGATGAACTCCCCTCCTCCGGAGGAAAGTTCCAAGTCAAAGAGGCTCCAGTTATCGCTAATGATATTCAATTACTCGTCCTAAAACTGCCTTTTCCCCAACAGAACTGATTTCCTTCATATGAAATCTATCATGAAGTCCATTTATGAAATTCATCATGTCTCCCTTTTTCAACCTTTCTTTCTCTCCCTCGGTTCCCTTTTTTTCCTCCAATGCCGAGGGGAAAACACAGATTCACCAGCGTGCTACGTATTTCGGAACTTCTATTAACGCTGTAGTGATTTCTGCCTGATTTCTTTACTCTCAAGCTTGGTTGATAAGAATCTCTCTCTCTCTCTCTCTCTCTCTCTCTCTCTCTGTGCATTTTGTTTGCTCGTGTACGCTCTCTCTCTCTCTCTCTCTCTCTCTCTCTCTCTCTCTCTCTCTCTGTGCATTTTGTTTGCTCGTGTACGTTCTCTCTCTCTCTCTCTCTCTCTCTCTCTCTCTCTCTCTCTCTCTCTCTCTCTCTCTCGTTTCTTTTGTCTGTCTTATCCAAGATGGGATGCTACCGTTTTTCTCCTGACTCTTATCCTTCCCCCTTCCATCTCCAATTTAATTAAGTTTTGTATCTCTCTCTCTCTCTCTCTCTCTCTCTCTCTCTCTCTCTCTCTCTCTCTCTCTCTCTCTCTCATTTGAACGACCCGGAGCGTAATTCGAAAGGTTTGTATAATTTTTTACCCCCAGTGTTGCATATTTAAGGAATTAGTAGAAGCTATTGACTATCTGTCCCCGTCAGCTATAGTCTTTTTTTGTCTTATGTAATGGATGGACTTGTCTTTGTGCATCCTCCAAGCTGAGATGACATTTCCTGTGGAAGAGAATATAGTCGAAAACATCTTTATGTCTCCCAGGATACGTATGGCTCTCTCTCTCTCTCTCTCTCTCTCTCTCTCTCTCTCTCTCTCTCTCTCTCTCTCTGTGGACTTTCCTTTCAACATCCAAAGAGAATTTTTTTTTCCCTTAGGGCCGTAAACCAGGCGAGGTGTTTTCCTGTTTTCCTGGAATGCGTTACTCAGCTGGTTGACGAAGAGTCCGGGAATGGAACGAGAATTTTCGGACGTTTTCAACAGAAAAATAATAACAAATGGCATTTGATGAGACTTCTCTTTGTTTGATAAACACTGCCTTGGGCTCACTTGTCTCACCTCTTTTGCTGACAGACAATGTCCCTCCGGGTGAGAGACAAGAGTTACTCCGTTCTGTAATACGTGCTTGTTGTTTAATTTGTTAGTTATACTGACTGCTCCATATTCACGCTGGAATCCGGGGACACACACACAAATACATAATACATACTTATATGTGTGTGTGTATGTATGTATGCATATATACACATGTATATATGTAGATATACATATATATATGCGTGTGTGTATGTTTATGAGTGTGTACATGTAAGTGGTTATTTAGATTGATAGATAGATAGAGGAATATTATACTAATATTCAGTTTATTCACTTCTTTTCGTACTATTTCTAGTTGATTTTTCTTATCTCGAGGTATTAGAATCAGACACCATGATAAGTTCATCATATTTAGGAATGTAGAAATTAAAGAAAAATATCTGACATACACTGTAAAATTAAATGCTGAGATTAAAATGTTAAAAAACAAAAATTCTCAAGCATTCAGAAGACAGAGCTATGAAATCATCACGGTCAGAATTAATGGCATCATTGGCCAAGGGGGCCCAGAATGAGTAATTATTTCATTAGGATAATTAGCATCCGGCATTAAAGGCTCCTACTGCAACTTAGGTCTCTCATTAGCAAATACTTGAGAGTGCGTGCGCGTGCACAATGTATGGCATCTACGAATTTGAATCGTCTTATGATATCTTTCACAGCACAAGGAAATAGTGTTATATTGCTTCCATTATTACTGGGTTAATTCAT
>NC_089742.1:82027038-82029538 GCF_040412425.1 Macrobrachium rosenbergii | reverse complement strand
GCTTACTATTTGTGAGTATAACATGTATAAGTATCCAAATAATATTATATGTATGCATACATATGCATATATATATATATATATATATATATATATATATATATATACTATATATATATATATATGTGTGTGTATATAAATACATATATATCTAACAATTGTTTCTTGGTGGAGCGGCTCTAGACGTTGCCTTCTATTTTCAGCAAATATTTACTATTGTTTAATTTTTTATTTTTCTGGCCTTATGCAATCATGCTTTCTTACCCTTGGGACTGCCCTTGATGAGGTTACTAAACACACGGCCGGCCACTAATACATTTGACTTCTTATATATATATATATATATATATATATATATATATATATATATATATATATATATATATATATATATATATATATATATATATATATTGTTACGTGTGTGCTTTGGCTAATGAGTTTTTAAATTAATTATTGTAATTTATGAAGCGGGCTCTGCCAACGACACATGTAAACTGTAAATTGAAGCTAAAAGTTACCCCAAAAAGACAGACAATTACTTAATTGGGTTAGGTCGCCAGTCAGAACTATGATTGAATAATTGGCTTATTTCTATAATTCATTACTCAACTAGTCCCAACAAAGAAAAATGTGCTGTGATAGCGAGGGAAATTACTTGAATCACTTAGTCGATGCCAGACAGAGTTAATTTTCCTGGCTTCAGTACAGAATAACGCAACGGTGTTCATACACTCACGGCTACTGTACGAAGTTAGTATTGGTAAAGGATATTACGCTTCCAAACAATGGTGATGTCAGGATCCAGCGTTTGCCTGAAATTTTACTTACACTTCATTTTCTCTAATTCCTACTTACTGCACGGGAATAGCTATGCAATCTCACTAGGCAATGATCATTGTTCATACACTAGACTTCATAAAAGAAGTATAGTTATACCAGGTTCTCTCGTAAATGGTGGCTGAAGGGGAAAAATGGAAAAGAATAAGTACAGTGGAAGAGATACTAGCAAATCGACGAAAATCTTGTCAGTTCCAGACCTACCATTTACATAGGTTGCTTGTGCAATGCAACTGACAACCGAAATTCTCAAGGAACACTTATTGTTGATTCACTTAGTAAAACAACAGACAGGGAAAAGGACAAAGGACAGAGTTGCTCAGAGCACGGATGCGTGCTCTTTTTACGATGGTCGGTCTCTATCTGCCAGGTCAGGTCAGGGCATGGCATGGCTGGGCTGTTTGTCCGACACTCGTCCATAGCCTCCGGCAGTCTGAAAAATTGACAGAGACATCGCCGAATGCATAGGACAAGGAGGAAGGAAGCTTAAGACCACCTTCACTGGAGGTTACTTGGTGAAAACCCTCCCTGTTGGTTGAGGTCTCTAATGCTAACCTATCCCCTGCTGAGGGCGTTACTTTTTTGAAAACACAGCCTACCTTCCCTCACCTGTGTTCTCTTAGTTTCGACAGAGACACTTTCCTGCCTTTGTTAGAATGAAATCCCTTACTAAAATGATGCAGAGAGGGCGAACAGAAGTTATATATAATATATATATATATATATATATATATATATATATATATATATATATATATATATATATATATATATATATATATATATATATATATAAATACTTACGTATATATATTTATAAGAAGTCAAACGTATTATTGGCCGGCTGTGTGTTTAGTAACCTCATCATGGGCAGTTCCAAGGGCAAGAAATCTTGATCGCATAAGGCCAGATAAATAAAAAAAATCAACAATACTAATCTCATTCCAAAATACTTGCTGAAAACCAGAAGGCAACGTCTATAGCTCCACCAAGAAACAACTGTTTATATATATATATATATATATATATATATATATATATATATATATATATATATATATATATATATATATATATATATATATATATATATATATATAAATGCAAGCTTTGGGGAAACAGAAATTTGCGATCCTATTCGCTTCATTCTTGTAACTGAAAATGACATTTGGGCAGATCTGTCAGAATTCACGAGACAGGAAATGAAATGTTCATCGCTGCACGTTACTCCAAACTCACTAAATGCATAACATGCACACACACACGTGTATATATATATATATATATATATATATATATATATATATATATATATATATATAGAGAGAGAGAGAGAGAGAGAGAGAGAGAGAGAGAGAGAGAGAGAGAGAGAGAGAGAGAGAGAGAGAGAGAGAGATGAGTATATATGTGTATATATATATATATATATATATATATATATATATATATATATATATATATATATATATATATATATATATATATATATATATAGCAATTTAGTGAGGAGAAGGACACTTCTTTATTCCTTTCTAGGTGCTTTATTTAGCTGCTGACGTTTCAAGACGTTCAGTCCGATATTAACTACAAAGATTTTAAAATCATAGGCCGAACTCCCAACGACCAACAACTAGCAATTTTAGAATCACTTTTTATTAAA
>NC_089742.1:82017038-82022038 GCF_040412425.1 Macrobrachium rosenbergii | reverse complement strand
CTCCAGTTCCCCCTCCTGCAACTTCTTTCTAACTCTCTTTCACGCTGTCGTTTCTTGTATGTCTTATCTCTATTCGGATCTGCTTGGCATGTCCTTCTAAGCTATCCAATCGAGTGGGTTTTGTGAAGCTATAAAGCTCTTCAATTTCACCAACAACGTGCTTTGGGTATTGTCGAGTTTGCTAAAGATCATTTGGTAATGATGTTAGAAAGATGATGAATACCGTCAGAGGAAGAAGATGATAGTCGTTATTGGTAAGTAAGATGAAATTGAACGAAACAAACAGCGGAAAATAGTCTGTGATATAAAGCTCTAAAATCATTGGAGGGACTTGATTTTTAAACGAAGATATCTGTCGGCGAAAATATAGCCCGATGAATATTATTAGATGCGCGTTTCGTGATACTGAAAAAACAACTAAAGAAATCCACATTAGGTAAATTATCCAGAATATCCAGAAGAGGTACTTCCAGAAGCACAGCTAGCAAAGGAAGATACTTTGCCGACTTCTTTGTTGACCTGATCAAGCTAGAAAGATCATTCAAGGGCCCTCTGATGGCTCTGGAGTAAGCTAAAGAAACCTTGAATGCCATTAAATAATCTTATATGTGAAACAGGGAAAAGGCAGAAAGGTAATTTAAAATTCACTGATGCAGTGTGGACTGTTAGGTGGTGTTGGAAACAGGGATGAAAACTATACCAAAGGAAGAGTTTGCGGTTTCCCGAGAGCTTCTCAAGTTAAGTGATACCAGTGGAAGGACAATCACAGAGATCTCATTAAAGGAATAAAGCCAGATTTTAGAAGGATGAAATTGTCACATTATTACCAGAGATAAGAGCTCAGATGAAATAGAAATAAAACGATGAGTATGACGCTATGGTTTGGGAAGAAGAGTGGTAATTCTATGCCAAGAACAGCAAGTGATAGAGGGTCTCCGAGAAAGAGAGAGAGAGAGAGAGAGAGAGAGAGAGAGAGAGAGAGAGAGAGAGAGAGAGAGAGAGAGGGAATGTACATGGTAATGAGATCAATTAGAAGGTGGGATTCCTGACCAAATAAAGATAGAACAGGAAGCAGTGAAAGAGGGTACATAATGCCAGGAGTAATACGCCCGGGAGAGTCACAGTATTTGACACAAACTACAGAAATGCCAATGAGATGGAGGGGTCATATGAATAACAACAAAAAAGGAAAAAGAACTCAGAGGGAATGTAAACTTAGTTTATTACGAATAAGCCTGTGTAATGTGACTGTTTCTAAGAAGCCTAACCTTAGATTGGATATCTGTGCAATAAATGTCTTAAAGATACAAATTCTAAAGATATCTGTACTCGAATTAGAAATATTCCTTTTTCATTTGACCTCTATCATCTTACATTAAAGAGCAATTTTAGGTTATTTTCTGTTGAATGATGGACATTTCTTTCTTTGATTTTCATCGTAATTAAATTTTCTATAGCAGTGAAAAGTACCGCAATCTCTTTGAATATAATCAACTCACTCCAACATGAATGTAGGATATAATCCAAACTTCCAAGTTCATATAACCCTTTGTTTCTTCGCCAAGAAGCCACAGATATCAAAAGGAAACTTTGGTCAGCCAAGAAACGCTCTTCCAACACTATTGGGAAATAGAAACTTGGGTGTGATTGGAGTCCTTGTAAGATTGCACTTATAATAAATAATAATAATAATAATAATAATAATAATAATAATAATAATAATAATAATAATAATAATAATATTAATTATTATTATTATATAATAATAATAATAATAATAATAATAATAATAATAATTATTATTATTATTATTATTATTATTATTATTATTATTATTATTATTATTATTATTATTATTATTATTAATATAAGTGCAATATTAATATCCATGTATATATATATATATATATATATATATATATATATATATATATATATATATATATATATACACAGTATGTATATATATACATATAGATAAATACATAAACGGTATCAGAGTGAGAGAGAGAGAGAAAGAGAAAGAGAGAGAATATATATCAGATACCTGTTAATACTTCATGACTCGGAAACCAACCTGTAACCCGTATGACACCTCATTTCCTCTTCGTACTAATGTTAAGAATAAAAATAACCGATACGAAGAACCAAAACCAGTGCTTAAGCAGCTAAGCTTCATACACGAGCAATTCTAAGTTGAACATCATCAGTGCCTACAAATCCACGTAAGCCTGAATCACATTTCGGTTCGTTTTGAATCTTCGTCATATACTGGGTGGTACAATACACGCCACGATAACATTTAACATAATATTCGCCACCTTTTTGGTTGTTTGCTGTTACTTATGTCAAATGAAATCTACGTTTAACTGTTCAAAGCATCTGCATTTCGCCTCTGTACTACTTTATTTGGTTTTTCTCACTTTTTTGCTTCTTATGGAAACTTATGCTTTACGTTCAAAGACTTTCAGCTTGTGCCATAGTTACGTATGCAGATAATAATAATAATAATAATAATAATAATAATAATACTAATAATAATAACATATCCTGATATCCTGTTAAAAAAGATGGCTCCATCGCGCGAATTAATCTTATATTCAGTTTTCTCAATTTTTCTTATGACTCGCGCCTCTTCCACGTTAATATTGATCATCAACTGGCCAATGTTCATATGTCAGCAGACAGAAATAATAAACATCGTTTATACAGTAGTTTTATTCTCTATACAAGTGTAAATTTATGACACCGTTTTTCATTGTCTGCACTTGTATAGGGAATAAAACTGCTGTATAAATGCTCTTTATATATTTCTCTTTGTTGAAATATGAACATTGGCCAGTTGACGACCAATATTAACGTGGAAGAGACGCTAGTCATAAGAAAAATTGAGAAGACTCAATATAAGATTAATTCGCGTGATGCAGCTTCCTTTTTTTACAGAACATGCTTAAGAGAGGGTCTCCTTCCTTCGAATAATAAAAGTAACAATAAGGGGAAACCGTGTACTTGCACAAAAACGCCTCGGAATCAAAGACATCGCTCTTATACTGTATATAGGTTTGGGATTCCTCATTATTATGCGCATAAGTGAAATTAAACGTCTTTCACTTATAAATACAGAGGCACATGTAAATGAAGGAATCACACTGAACACCAGAGCTGATACTTCAGTTCTAATATATAGAAAAAAATCACGATCTTTAAATATTTCACCATGGAACATTCTTCTTCTTCTTCTTCTTCTTCTTCTTCTTCTTCTTCTTCTTCTTCTTTTAACGTGCTTTTTTTCCCATTTTGGAACATTATCGAGATAAAAAAAAAAAAAGGGTGGGTAAGATGTTTTCAGCAATCCAACAAATTAATCCGTCATTTCAAGACCGAATGAATGAGCTACCGTCTAGCAGATTTTAATACACAGAAGACAAATATCTTTGCGTTAAATAAGTGCACGATGATATAAGTTTAATGACCACGCAAATGCAGCACACGCACACTTTCTATTTATACATATACTTACATAAATACACAAACATACATATATATTTACATATATATATATATATATATATATATATATATATATATATATATATATATATATATATATATATATATATTTATGCAAATATATAATATATATATATATATATATATATATATATATATATATATATATATATATATATATATATATATATTTTTTTTACATAAATATACAGTATATATATATATATATATTTACATGAATATATATTTATATTTACATATATATATTATATATATACATATGTAAATATATATGTATATGTATATATACTGCCGACGTAGAGTCACTTACATACCAGGAACGTTTTTGAAAATTTACAAAGACCATAAATAATAACACAAACGGAAAACTTATAAGAAACAGCCACCAAGGCAAGGGCTAAAAAGTAGCTAAAAGAGAAAGAGAGAAAATAAACGTATGGAAGATACCCATATCAAACGCGGTGTCAGCAAACAGGAAATTAGACTGCAAGCAGTTGGGTAGACGAAGATTGGATATTTAACGCAGGTACATTTGTTTTATAGAGAGAGACTCCAACACCATCAGCTCGTCGTCCTAATGCTACTCCGTGACTTGAATTGTTTAATATCCCTTTCTCGATTTTATTGAAAAATTTCGATATCCTACTCGTCAGGATCAATATTATCTTTTGCGATGAACACTTTAACAGTAATAGTATATTTAATCATCATTCTGCCTCTGTGTACAACATACAACATATTTTATTCATATCCACTTGAAATATGAACGTGAGTGACTAAATGTTTGTGACCTCCTAACCAATTAATTTTGACAAACACACACGAGATGCTGCTGGCACTATTTGGATTCCGCTCAGAGAGCTAAATAAAAGTACAGTCTTGCAAAATATAAATACAAGACAAGAAAAGTTGCCAAAACCACGATTTTTTGGGTCAAATATGTGCTTTCTGAAGAAAGGGAAGGCCAGCCAATAACAGTGAGTCATGCGTGACGAAATTATGAAGAGTAGCGAGTGATTCGAAACAAAACATTTGCTTCAATAACGTATCCATCAAACAGAAACTTGCAATTAACTCTCAAACACAAATCCCCAATCAAACGGGCTCCACCATCCCTTCAAATTAACAAAGATTCATTCCCAAATCCGTCATGGTAACAATGATGTTTAAACACGGTCACAATCAGCGGAGGCACACTGACACTCCCGTCTAATATCTGTAATTCAAATCAAACAAGATATTCTTGGGTTATATTATTTACTCATATATCATATTCATTCCTTCACCTTATGAATTCGAATATCGTACTTTTGATTTTTTCTCCCCCGTAAGGGGTAGTGCCGTCAGTGCACCTCACCCGGTACACTGTAGGCATTACTTAAGGTACTCTGCAGCATTCTTCGGCCCCTAGCTGCAACCCTTTTCATTCCTATTACTGTACCTCCATTTATATTCTTTCTTCCATCTTA
>NC_089742.1:82004538-82012038 GCF_040412425.1 Macrobrachium rosenbergii | reverse complement strand
TCTCTCTCTCTCTCTCTCTCTCTCTCTCTGTGGTGTGTGTATGTGTACTATTTAATCAGCATATCTTAAATAAAACTGGCAATACTCATATCTTATTTGCCTTATCTAGCCCTAGGTAGAAGGTTAAAGATTAGGCCTTAAACCAGAGTAAGTTTAATGGTCGCACTAACGATAGACGCTACTTCGTTATTGCAGACATTAGTTTATTAGTTTTCAGTGCCGAGTATTAAGCGTTATCCATTTTATTTTCTTCACATCCCCAAATAGCCTTTTTCTTAACACCTCAGCGGAAAAGGAAACAGGAAAAATTTGAAATATGCAAATTATCTTATTATTAACGTGTCAGCTCGAAGAGAGTCTCTTATGGTTATCTGTTTGTACACTATCCCAGTGGTATGGCATGAAATTTATATATATATATATATATATATATATATATATATATATATATATATATATATATATATATATATTAATGTATGTATATATTAAATATATATATATATATATATATATATATATATATATTATATAGTATATATATATATATATATATATATATATATATATATATATATATATATATATATATATATATTTAGAGAGAGTATTCAGCATTAGTCCGATTACTGTCACAGTCATACTTTAACTCTGAACCAACCTGTGTTAAACAGGGAAAAGACTTTTTTTATTCCAAAGTGAATGTTACTTTATTGTAGCCTTAAAGTGTATTCTGTGAAATATAACCCCCGTAAAACATGATACAAAATACCATTTAGACTGCAGCTGTAAGAAAAATGATTTTATTTTTCATTTAAATTCAGCAAATCCTTGTTCTTGTTTTACATTGCAGGAATGTCTGAAACCTTCCCTTTTGCAATATGCAGTCTCCTCAAATTGAGTATATAAATGTTACATGTATTCATCCTAATAAGATTATTGCAATATTACTTAGTTATATATTTGAAACTATGTAAAGCAATAAGCGTTATTGTCGTCATCATTGCTATGTAGCACTATCTGCTGAAATATTGATGGAAAAGGTTTGCTCAAGTAAACGTGGAATTGAAACGGTCCATTTAACAGTATTATTATTGCCGTGGTTGTTACTAGGTTCTATTGTTTTCCTTTACCTATCTTTATATTTTTGTTCGCTGTTGTATTAATTTTAATCTTTCATGCTTACCTACCATATTGGGAATTACCTTTCAGAAACTAAGAGAATGGTCTGGTCTCCCCTTGCCATTATCCAATTTCAAGAAGTTCGTCCACCTTTTGATTTTATATTGGATTCAAATTCACGTATAAGAGCGTACAGTTTCTTCTTGTGCACGGCACGTTATTCTATGTCATAAGGTTTCATTAATAACGAGACTAATAATGTTCCGGAAACTTAATTTTAATGCAATTTTAAACCCAAGTTATAAACAAGATTTCCATGACGGAAGTTGAGGTAAACTTTTCATGGCCTCATTATGTTTTAAAAGTTTGAGTTTGTATCTTTTCCAAGTTTTTTCTGACAGTTTTTCCTACAACCCGACCTTCTGTTATACGTTAAACGTAATCCAACCTACTTGAACAGGAGTAATGATTTTCAAAGTTTAGTTTCACGACGTGAAGTGTTAAATCTTTGCCGTGACTCCATTCATTGCAGCGTATATAAATATTTAGAAAGCAATATGATAAAATAAGTTGAGGATAAAACTAAGTAGGAGTATATCGGTAGGAGTTACGTATATATTACAAATATATTTAAAATTAACATGTTTGATGTCTGGATATCCATAAAGTAAGGAATGAAAACAAACTTATTTGCAAATAAAATTGTCGTTATTGTGCCATTGTTTCGTTGATTTGGCTGATTTAATTGTGATAAACAAAAAGAAAGGCGTCAACCAACAAAGAGTAAAAGCTCTATAATATTCTCGTCACACTAAAAAGGAAACGAAAATTAGAGATAACATTAGGAGTTTTGGTTGCAAGTGACAGTTCCTGAATTACTTTAATGAGCGAGTATTGTATAAATTCGGAGCTTTAATTTTTATCATAAATTAACTGAGAAATTCATTGTACCGTTTCCTGTATTATGTATATAAAATACGAATTTTTATTATCGGTATTTTGTATTTTTGAGGTTCTTCGTTATTTAACGAGAAGTGTTAGTTTTAAGCTTTCCTTCTACAATAATGAAGTCCGAGTTTGATCTTGTTTGTCCTCCCACGGGTGACAGTAGGGGAGACATGACAGACACCCACCCCCTGAAAACCGGTTAGTCCGGTAGGACAAGGGGTGGGTAGGGGAGACATCCACCCTCCTCCTGCAAACCTGTTTGGCGGGGTAGGTAGGGGATCGGGAGGGTAGGGGAGGCAGCAGCGCCGGGTTCCCACGCTCGTAGCGTTCACCAACAAGCTCATATATGTATATAAATTTTTGAAAGATGAAGCTCCTTTTTCCGGCCACTTTTAACCATCGACATCCCTGAGCTTCAGTTATGTTTACTGACTTATCCATGCTACTGTTCATAGTAGTTGATTCTTCTCAGTGTTTGCTTACCTTGGAATGTGATATAGCCTGTTTACCATGACCCTCCAGGTTTGGGATGAAGTTTCTTTACTTGTCTTTCTTTGACTTAACCTTTATTTAGTTTGTGTCTGTGACAATTTGTTTCTCACCTTTCTTACTTACGGTTTTATTTCCTTTTTCAACGTATGGCCAGTCTGTTCCACGGAAGATTGCTGTCTAGCTCTTTGCTTGTTTTATAATAATAATAATAATAATAATAATAATAATAATAATAATAATAATAATAATAAACAATTTAAGAATCACCATCTCCCTCCCTCTTCTATCGCAGGCAGGATTAAATGCGGGGTTCTCGAGGTTTTGCATTTGCCCTGAACTTTTGCTAACGTTGCCTTAATCATTTCTAATAGAAACTTAGTTCATCCTGGAATACTAAACATAAGCAACTCAGACCCTACCATTTGATCATAACCTTATTAATCACAAACTAATTAGATAACATTTATCATTTAACATGATAGTTTTTCAATGTATTAGATAGTTATTCATTACTCAATTACTCTCCGAGGGTATTAGCCTTGGTGTTTTTGGGGTGGAGATGAATAGAACGGTGATTGAGTAATCAAACAGAGGGAAAATGGGAATAGGAACCAGATAGGGAGAGTAACAGGAAAAGCGAAGTATGGGAGAGGAGATGATGGAACAAAGCCACCTCTCTCTCTCTCTCTCTCTCTCTCTCTCTCTCTCTCTCTCTCTCTCTCTCTCTCCATTCATGATTCGTTAAAATGTGCAGTGGAATCAATACCTTTATGCTGAATCTCTTTGGAACATTTTTTGTATTTTTTTCTTTTCAGATTCATTATTTTAGCATTATAAACTGTTTATTCTTGATGATGAAACAACGATAAATGAACACTGCATTATGTCGAATTACTCATTCAACCTGGATAAAAAAAAAAATTAATAAACTCGTCTGTTCAAACCAATCATGAATTAATTGTGGCAATATGGGAACCTCGTGGACGTTCCCTTGAAGAAAACTGTCGTCTTCTCTTGCAGAACGTCGAAAATACTGGTATGGCAGGACGCCCAAATGAATAGTGGGCCGTATTCAACCACGGCGGTGTACCTTTTTGGCATGAAATCCGCATGAAAGCGTTCCACCTGAATGCCTCCGGAGTTTTATCCATAATATAAACATATTAATATCTGATTCTGAATTCTGTCCATTCATAGCAGCGTTCTTTGAGCTCCGGGTGATTGGAAATCAGTCTCTCGGAAGGAAACGCATTAAGGTGAAATTATCATCGTGTCGGATTCCAAATTCACTTTTTTTTTTTTTTACCTCTTGTGAGCGAGGAAGTTAGAATGAGCGGTCATCAGTCGATTTCAAACTGCCATTACTCGTTGATTTTGGTTGGTGATTTATAGTTATGTGCGTGTGGGCGTTCCTGTGTATGCTTGCTCCCATCTTTATGCCTGCATGTAAGGATAGTCAGCCAGTATGATTGTCTGTTATGTTCTCATAAGTTCAGTTGGTAATAATATTAAATCTTTTTTACTTATCGCCTAGTCCTAGATGTTCATGGGTTTTTAAAGTGTGCAGGTAAGTCAGCTGTTAGAAATGCTGAGCTTGTGAGGAAAACATCCAGTAAATGCGCTTTTCTGAAAACGTGAATTTGAAAAGGCTTTTCATGCTCTGAATTGACTTTGAATTTTCATAGAATGCTATTATACATTGATTAGACTCACATTCAATAGATATTGAACATAATGATAAGTTATTTTCTTATTTCTTCGTTACTTACATCCAGTAAATTAGTGTAGATGTATTTGTGCAACTCGATTCAAACTCCAAATTCAGCAGACTTGATCTTTGAAATCGACAGAATATGAAATATTCGAACTGGTCCTTTTGGCTGAGCCATATTTGCCCTTAGCTGATTAATGGTGCTGCAATGAAACATTTCGAGCCGGAATATTCGTTAATTAAGGCCTCCTAAGAAGAATTTCACGCTGAGCTCGCTTAACCTCGTTTAATCCTCAGTTTGTCGAATGCATTTAGATGCGTTAATGAACTGGCGGAGTTATTTGCTGCGAGAATAGTTAGCGATTGCTCCTCCTCCTCCGCAAGTTTCTTTCGTCCGCTCTCGGCGAACTTCTTGTGCCGGGCTGCAGTCAGTCAGTCACTCACTCAGAGTCCCGTGTTATCAAAAGGTACACACCGGGTCGGGACTTGAAAGTGCGCCAAACGCTTTCAACCATCTACTGTTTGGATGTTTTCGGGATAATTTTTTCAGTGGGATGTATCATCGTTATATCTGAAATGTCCAGTCTTCTGTTCACATGAGACTATAATCATTCCGTTGTTAAAAGGTTATTTTATGGATTTTACCTTTTTAGATGACTGTAGATAGATAGATAGATAGATAGATAGATAGATAGAATATAAGATTTAGGCTAAAGGCCAATCGCTGGGACTAGGGTGGCCAGACGTCCTGCTTTAGGAAGGACAGTCCTGTTTTTGAGCATTCTGTCCTCTGTCCTGCTTCACCTTAAGAAGGACGCTAATTTGTCCTGCTTTTTGGGTCTGTCTAAAAAAATATATTAATATTAAAAATATAAATACATACAAATACATATACTAAAACAGTGAGAACTGATGGTCAAAATAACCATTGATTTTTTTTTCATTAGGCCAATAATTTTATAAAGTGGCTGTTGGCTCAGTTAGGGACACTAGGCATGGAGCCGCAGTTACTGCCCAGCCATGTACAAAAGACTTCTAGCCAACAGAAAACTCTTAGAGATGGCAAGGGAAGGGGCAAAATACAAATATTAGATTGCTAATTCCTTTAGTTTCTGAAATAATGTTAATTTTTTCACCCCAGTTATGTACTAAATTGTTCCATCATGAATAAAATTGAATACTAATTAATTTCAATTCTTTATTCATACACTGTTTGACATTGAAACACTCTAGTCAAGATATATATATAAATATATATATATATATATATATATATATATATATATATATATATATATATATATATATATATATATATATATATATATATAACTTGACTTGAGTGTTTCAGTGTCAAATAGTGTATGAATAAAGAACTGAAATTAATTAGTATTCAATTTTATTCATGATGGAACAATTTAGTACATAACTGGGGTGAAAAAATTAACATTATTTCAGAAACTAAAGGAATTAGCAATCTAATATTTGTATTTTGCCCCTTCCCTTGCCATCTCTAAGAGTTTTCTGTTGGCTAGAAGTCTTTTGTACATGGCTGGGCAGTAACTGCGGCTCCATGCCTAGCGTTCCTAACTATGCCAACAGCCACTATACAAAAATATATATATATATATATATATATATATATATATATATATATATATATATATATATATATATATATACATATATATATATATATATACATTATACAACATTTTATATTTTAACTCCTCAATAATCATGTTTAATTTATGTTAAAAATTGGTGTTGGCAAAAAAAAAATTGTCCTTCTTTTTGGGAATATGGAAATGGCCACCCTAGCTGGGACCTATGAAGTCATTCAGCGCTGAAACGGAAATTAACAGTAAGAAGGTTTGAAAGGTGTAAAAGGAGTTGCACTAGGAGACAATTCTTAGGAGAGGGTGGAAATTCAGATGGAAGAAACAGAATATGAACGGAGGTACAGTAAAAGGAATGAAAGAGGTTGCAGCTAAGGGCCGAAGGAACGCTGCAAAGACCCTTAAGTAATGCCTACAGTACACCACGTGAGGTGCACTGATGGCATTACCCCCCTACGGAATAGATGACTATATCAGCATTATTCTCATGACAAAATTTTGCCATCGATGACGCGCTCTGCAGCCATCTTTACTATTCGCCGATCCCTCGAGTTCCATGTAACGATCATATAAACATTTTATTTTCCCATGTATCACTGTCTCTCGTGCATGAAAATTAAAAACTCATCTTTTTCAGATACTCTCTCTCTCTCTCTCTCTCTCTCTCTCTCTCTCTCTCTCTCTCTCTCTCTCTGGGCGGAAGAATATATTTCTTCAAATCAGGATGAATGTATTAACGCGGGGTACATGACAGCCCATCCTCTTTAGGTTGAACTAATTAAATGATCTCAAAGAATGTTAAACAGTGTTGTACACCACAATGCTGGTGGTCACTACAATAGATAGCTCGGATTATTATAATCCAAGGATCTGATGGTAATATGGTTATAACAGGATAACTTCTGATTGTTATAGTGCAAAAATCTGATTGTAACAATGCATGGATGAGATTGTTATAATGGAAGAAAATCTGATAGTTGAAACATAGATATCTAATTGTTAACGTATTATCACGTTCCGAGTCAATGTAATAGCTTTGTTATAAACTAAGATACTCGCCATTCGTTTCAGCAAATGCTTTGACAATAATCGCTCAAACTAAAACTTGTATTGAAGTACTGATATATTTTGTAAATAAAGAATGATATCTATAGCAGTAATTTGGCGTTCTTCATGGATGGTAAGTGCTGGAATCTTAAGGTTAACTAGGAAAACGAAAACAGTAAAGGAGAATAAGATGAACACCGCGTATGTCTCTACTGACATGAGTCTGTGACAGCCAAGCTGTGAATTATTCCTGACACTTGCTTCTGAGACTTCTCAACGGAAACAGGATCTTTTTTTCTTGTTTGTCTATGGTAAAGAAGAAAAAAAAAAAGTATACCTTAGTTTAACCAGACCACTGAGCTGGTTAACAGCTCTCCTAGGGCTGGCCCGAAGGATTAGACTTATTTTACGTAGCTAAGAACCAACTGGTTACCTAGCAACGGGACCTACAGCTTATTGTGGAATCCGAACCACATTATGACGAGAAATGAATTTCTATCACCAGAAATAAATTCCTCTAATTCTTCATTGGCCGGTCGGAGAGTCGAACGCTGGACCAAC
>NC_089742.1:81997038-81999538 GCF_040412425.1 Macrobrachium rosenbergii | reverse complement strand
GTCATGATCATTTATTATGGCATCTGTACCACGTTTCGAAATAAATTCTCTTGGGCAACTAATCATTTAGATGATCTGTTGTTTTACAGCTGGTCGTTTAAAGTAACTTTGGGTATGGTCACTATGTTGACAGGTGACAACTCAGGAATGCCAGATGCCGTCGGCACATAAGCCCGTAAATAAAAAGCCCGCGATCATTTTCTAAGATGTTTCCTGGATTTGTGGCATATTGTTACATCTATCCTTACCCCAGCCTCACTTCATCGATCCATCAGACACTTCAGTCTGTCTGCTAATTCTTGGTGTTTGTTTCTCCATGTTTCTTTCACCGCGAACTTTTTCCGCTGGTCTTGTTTGCAATCAGTTCGCCTAGTTCACTCTTCTAAATATATTAGCTACAAAATTCCTCAGTCTTTTAAATTCGTTTATTCATGATCTCCAAGTGCCTGAGCCAGAGAGGCCAACGCTGTATACCTCTTCTGACGGCCTTATTCTTTAAATTGTTAATGAAAACCTTAGCTGGTAACTTTTTCCTTCATGTGGAGGTATCTTTTTTTCATTGGTGATCTTGATATCATTTCTAATCACACTTTCTAGATCATCATTCACGTTCACTTTCTGTTGCCTTCCTATTGATAAGCCTTTATCTGTCCCGTACGACGGATCTCATTGATCTGTCTGTTAAAGTTTATAGTTTTCTTGCATATTTTGTTCTTCCGCGTCATAACCGATTTTAATGTCTCCTCTGGTTTTACATCAAATCTCATTTCATTTTTCGGATTTCGTGTGATGCTAACGGAAAGGCCGAGGTGGTACACCTTTAAAGATTCCCATGCAAAGGCCAAACATTTTATCTGGGGAACACTTGCTTGGCAACAAACATAAGGAGCTTAAATGAGTTGTAAAGAAAGCACTAATTTATTTTGCGTTAATAACGGTGGCGAGTATGGTCTGTTGATTTATAAAAGTGCCTCTTACACTTTATAGCTTCAGGTGCTATATGCGACATTTTATAGTCAAATTTGGATGTCATTTTCTGTTTGGTGGCAACAGGGTCTGTTAGAACAGAGTTTATTTTATGTTTGATTTCTGTATAAGATTTTTACCAAAGGTAAATCGCTGGTAGCACTGCAAAGTAAGTATTGAATGTTTTTCGAAAATTTGTGCTCATTATTTTGCCAAGAATACAAGTTTTATGTGTAGGTGCGGAATAAGTCATTAATTTTCTCATGTGAAATATATTTAACTCACTCTAGCAAAACAGCTTCATCGTCTTATTTCACATACGCCTCGTAGGTTGTGCATTAGTAACCTTAACCTCTGCTTCTTAGCAGGAATATGGTCACGGAGTGTAGCAAAGTTTTTATTTTTTATTTTTTAAGTACTAATTCCATTTTAATGGCAAAACTGTTTGGTAGTATAATTCGGTTTTAACTTGGAAGATTTACTCCCCTTTCATATTTGGTTGTTTTTTCTATTACCCATTTTCTTTCACTATTAGAGATTGTGCTATATATATGCTTTGCTACGTTTAGGTAACTACAAAGTGTGTTACAGAATACACATGTGCATGTGCTTTTATGTACACGTTCATGCGCATGAGTGAATGAATACTACATGATGCGTACCTCCGTTTATTTGTACTCCCAGACGCCATGTTTATGTATGCATCATTTACGTGGTTGCTACTAGAGAGTCACGGACGGCATATTGTCTTACCTGATAAACACTTAACTCCCCGTCATCATTTCAGTCAATATTCTTGACCTACTTTTGTCAGCATTCTGACTTTTTTTTTTTTTCCTCTCCGTATCTTTTAACGTTTTTCCTTTAATATTCCTGGTCACTTTCTTTAATATTCTTGACCGCTTTCTTTGAAGATGATGACCTTCTCTTTGAATATCTTGACCTTTTTCTTTCGATTTTTTTTTTTTACGTTTCCTATGAATTCTTTTGATATTTATACTAGGTTATTCTAGACCATTTTTCTTTATATTTCCAGATATTTTTCTTGAATACAGTTATATAGTTTATAAAAATTTTGTCATTTTAGGTCTACAGATTATTCTTCTTCGTGAGCCGTTTGGCAGTCAGCTCACCATTGTTGTCAATTATGCTTGAACCAAAACCCTTAATTTGTTGCTACTTTTTCATCTTCATTGTAATTTTGGTTTATTTTTCAAGTTAAACCACCGGAAATTGAAACAAATATCCACCTTGTTATGTTTAAATTTTCTAGTGTTTTTACTATGACATATATGTGACATGTTTCCAATGGGGAGTGACGCCTGCTCATTTTTCGGGAACTGACGATAAATATCCACAGCCAATATCGTTAAAGCAAGTCGTGATTGGTGGAAGCTCACAGTAATCGCCTCCCACTAGAGGCTATATTTTAGACGCATTGACTAATCAGAAGTAAGATAGAAACTTGGGTGACATTGGCTGCAAAGTAACAGAATATAGTTACATTTTCTGATGCAAGTGCCAACAAGAGTGC
>NC_089742.1:81974538-81992038 GCF_040412425.1 Macrobrachium rosenbergii | reverse complement strand
AGCGCTTTAGGCATAATGATTCAATAAGAAAGTTTCTGAAGAAGTTATTAGTTCTAGGTCTCTGTTTTGTATATCTTCCAACGCCACCGGTGACCAACTTTCACTTTTCCCAATATTTGTTTACTTATTTCCTGAGTCTATATTAAATGTATATTTTAGCGTTGAAAATAACACGAAAAATATAGATTCACTGGGGTATACTGTTAAATCTCATTAAACCGAGTTTTAATATGCATGCTTGTTCGAGAGAGAGAGAGAGAGAGAGAGAGAGAGAGAGAGAGAGAGTGACAGACAGACAGACAGACAGACAGACAGACAGAGATTCAGCCTCAGATTACAAAGTGAAATCTGTAATAAGAAAAAGTCAGTCCTCCGTTGTAAGTACTAATTAGCTGAAATAGTCAACTTGTATTGCAGAAACTGATGTCATCTCGCTGTCAACTTTGGCAGCCTAATGAGGGTCATCGTTTTCTCGAAGGTATTCAACTTATCAAAATCGTATCTGGTTAACTGACTTTCATTATATATCTGCTCTAATTTTTTCTTGTCCAATTCTGTGGCACCCATATTAACATTACAAGTGTAAATGTTTGTCCAGTAGAATGGTTTGAAGCTACTGACACACACACACAGGCATGCGCGTGATAAATATATCTTACAGTAGCCTACATCATGTCCTAAGGCAAGTTCTCTTAACGAAAACCTCTTTACAAAAAGCATATTTTCATCATTTCTCTTTACTGCCCCTGAGAACAGCGTCCCAAATCACAAAAGTGTTCGAGAGAATCTCATTGAATTTTATGGCGATGTAAAATCCCTCAGGAATGGCTGAACGAATAACGAATCGCCTCATGCTACACGACATATGAGCAGAAACGACTTGAAATGTAAAGTGATCCAGTAATCCCGAGTAATGTCTCATGATGGTGTTTATGTCATCAGGAAAATATGATGAAAGTCTGTGTAATTTACAGCTATTTCTGATATACTTTTAATGAGGATTAAATTGTTCATTTGGGTTAGAAGTTTTGGGAAACACGTTTGAAGTCTTAGCAGTAAGGTGTGAAAGTAATGTGCTTGTTTGGTAAGAACTCCTTGTATCTATTTGGATATCTTATGCATCTTATAGCTGGTTACTAAATAAAGAAAAAAAAAAGAATCTCTAAGTAGCATCTGTGCAAATCAGAAAGAAACGCCGGCAGCGAGCCGTGGAATGAAAAGAGAATAAAAAGAGAAGTGACGGTCGAGATTAAAGAGGAATGTGTCTGAATCGCCGGGACCAGAACTTCCTTGGAACTTTGCAGTAGTGAAGGAGGATTGTCCAAAAAAGTGGGCGCTGGAACGTCTCAGAGAATCTTTCTGCCAAATGTTTCTTTTATGAAAAGGTATAGTGTATGAAAGAAATAGGTGGTGGGGGCTTGACGTGAATTGTTTCGTGTACCTACCGTCCAAGTGTTTTTTTTTTTTTATCTTTATACGAGAGCCCTCTGTGGAGATATATGAATCGAGTCATTTATTCTGTGTACACACACACACATATATATATATATATATATATATATATATATATATATATATATATATATATATATATATATATATATATATACACACATATATGTATATATACTTTACATATATAAATCGCTAATTTGCAAAATATTTTCTTTAGTGAGATTGTGAGTCTCTTGTCTAATTTCGACAGAAGCTAAGTAGGATTTACTTAAGCAAAACCACCCCATTTGTTTGTAGTTGTATATATTTCAACTTACTATTTTATTTTTTCCCATTTCGGAATCGTTCTCAATAATAATAATAATAATAATAATAATAATAATAATAATAATAATAATAATAATAATAATAATAATAATAATAATAATAATAATAATAATAATTTTATTATTATTATTATTATTATTATTATTATTATTATTATTATTATTATTAATATAAATGCTGCATCAGTTGCTACCAATTTTACCATTAATAGAGTGAAGTTCTGCTCGATATTCTAGCACCTGTATCGCTAAATTTCTTAAAAATGTCAACACATCATTTCCCTTAAAAATCCTAAAGAAATATAGAATATAAACAGCCCATAGAATTTCTAAGATGTTTAACTGTGAATCTTTCATTCACTGTTGTGCCTGTATGCCTATGTAAGTTTTATGATTTTCTTCATGTTAATTATTCAAACCTGTGAGATGCGTATTAAGACTCAGCGCTCTGAAATATGTTTAATAATGATTTCATGATAAATGTAGAGTGGACTCCTCTACTTCCTCTACACCAGCTATTAAAGCTACATGTACAATGCCTCCAAGAACATTTACAGCTATTGCTACTACAGAAAATACCAATATTTGCTACTAATGATCATGATGATGATTATTTTATTCACGTCTTGACTGCCAATGATTTTGTTCTTGTTGTATGAGCGAGAACCACTTCAGCTCAGTCTGCCAAGAAAGAATATATGTATCTTGCTTTTTTGTAAATAGAGAGCAGTCAGGAAATTTCCAAACCTCATTTTCACAAGACACTGGGCTAAAGGTCAACAGACATTAATTAAAGAACTGCAAAGTCTTTCAGAGTGATTCATCGTTTTCAGTTCTAAAGATATTGTGCTGATAATAGTTTTTTTAACGTATTGAAAGCTGTTAATGCAGAGGTGTGTGCTTTAGTCTTCCGAATATAGCTTCTTGTTCACCTTCCTATCACTATCTTGTATATTATTTTTTAAAACTGTAGTTCTGACTCAAATGCTATGATAAATTTTTAAAAAATACATTAACGTAATCTTCATTGGAAGTCGTAAACAACGAAATTCATTTCAGCGTTGTTATCAACCAAAGATGTGTTATTACTCACCATCCACCCTGTCTGTCACTACACAAGAAGCCTTGGGCGTTTCCACAATAGGTAAGCACTTATGAAGACGGTGAAGTTTCCCCTTAGAACCTTTTTTATTTATTCTCCGGTCCTTGTTCCGGGCGACTACATTTGGGTGGAAATGAGTGACCCCTTTGTTGATGTTTACTGAAGGTTAATCTCTCTCTCTCTCTCTCTCTCTCTCTCTCTCTCTCTCTCTCTCTCTCTCTCTCTCTCTCTCTCTCTCTCTCTGAAATCAAACAAAAGCCACATGCCATAAGAACAACTGTACTGCACATATACATGATTGGCATTCAAACCAAAAGCCCTCTCAGAATAATATCGAAAATCTTTGTGTCTGAATATTTGGCTCCTTTTCGCTCGAAAAGCAGAAAGCAACTTTCGCTGGCATTCTTAACTTTCTTCACAAGCAGCAGCCGCAAGAGTGCGGTGCCCCAGACGGCTCTCTCTCTCTCTCTCTCTCTCTCTCTCTCTCTCTCTCTCTCTCTCTCTCTCTCTCTCTCTCTCTCTCTTTGTGTGTGTGTATGTGTGTGTATGTGTGTGTGTGTTTATTAACTGGAAACTAGTTTATGGTTTTCGCTGGATCGCCAATAGTAATGAACTCCATTATTGGCTCCAGTGATTACAGCAGAAAATCAGTATTAAAGTTACTGCTGCCTTAAAATGGACAGACCACAAACTATTATAAGTTACATTTGTCGTAAAGATTTCATATGTTTATGCGGATATGTTTGAACATGTGTCCGGTACTTGTATGCCCATATATTATTCTTACGTACATATAGCGCATAAGTTTATCTACGTGTACAAATTTATATTTTTTCAAGAAGGAAAGTGATAACCAGAAGGAAAGCGACGAAATAAGAGCGGGCTTTACCACAAAGGAAGCTGATGACCAGCATCTCTGAATGAAAGGTTGTTGTAGGACCTAGACCGTGGTAAGACCTAAGATAAACTGAGGATGGTTTGATTGAATGGTTAATTTATGTAATGTGACGATGACACAAATGTGGTCATGCATACTGGACCGAAGTTGGAGAGAATTCTATTGCACGGCTGTGGGTGGGAAGGAGCAGTCATCGAACTGAGTCATACGAAGGTAGCTGGGTTGAATTAGTGTACAGCGAGTTGGTTTGGCAGACTGAAAGAAAGACTCAAGGGCGCCGTGACCGAAATAAGACAGATAAAGAAGAGACATCTTGCATCAGAGAATTGAATCCAAACAGAGACAGATGGGCTTGCTGTAAAACAAAAGTGATTTGCATGAGAAAAACATACAAGATTGAGACTAAACCTTGTTGTTCAAAAGACGATTTAACAGTTTTGAAGTACATAAGCGATCTTCCAATACAAAGAGCAAAATATGACTGCTGAGTTGTCATCTATAAAATAAAATTTAAAGAAAAAAGCTAGTAATTCGACTGAAAGAAGTAGTCTTCACGTGGAATTTTAATGCAAGGCTTCATATGGCCCTTTAAGCAATAGATGAGTTTTGCTTATCAAAATTCCGGTTTATAATGCCCAAAGCTAAAATTGAAAATATAAATTGAACATACCTTAGTATAATGGTTTCTAGATGTTCAAAAGTATTTCTCCTCTGGAAATCGAGTGTCCATAGCAACAAGTCATTGTCAAGTACAACTGAAATGTTACATAGTCTCGAAATGGACATTCTGGAAATCTGGTAGAAGAAAAGGAGTCGAAGGTGTTTAAGACAGTGAGAGCTGAATAAAGTTTTGAACATTTTAACGATGGCAGAAGTTATTAGGATATTAATTTGAAGGTTACTTAAGGTTCTTTGCAGCATCCCTACGGCCCCTAGCTGCAACCCCTTTAATTCGTTTGACTGTACCTCCATTCATATTCTCTTTCTTATATCTTGCTATCCCCCCTTTCCTAACAATTGTTTCATATTGCAACTGCAAGGTTTTCCTTCTGTTACACCTTTTAAACCTTTCTACTCTCAATTTCCCTTTCCTTGCTGAATGGCCTTATAGGTCCCAGCGCTAGGCCTTTGGCCTAAATTGTATACATTCCATTAATTTGAAGGATCTGACTGGTTATATTGTGGAATGGTCTGGCACAGTGAATGCTTCTATTAGGAAGGGGGAGGGGGGCGGTGCAACCAGAAATTAGACATGAAAAGGAAAGATGACAAGCCACCACAAGGAACTTTGCCAGCAAAGTCCTTACTCCGAATAAAATGTAATCCTGGCCATATCTCATTATTAATGTTTTCCAGGACGAAAATCATCTCCTTTAGATTATAAATTGCTATCTTGCAAAATCTTATCTACCACATAATCTCAATATGGTCTTGATATTCTCTAAAAGACTTTAATACTGTTTGAACTGAAGAGTGTAATTTTAAGGGGACAATGAAACCATAATTATGTTGTACTGAACGCAATCCTGAACCTTTGCCTTGTCTCCACTGAAAAAATCTTTTCCTCAACCAATAAGTTCAGTATCAACTTATAATAATAAAACTGTCCTCTTCACACACACACTATATATATATATATATATATATATATATATATATATATATATATATATATATATATATATATATATATATATATATATATATATATATATATATATGTGTGTGTGTGTATATATATATATATATATGTATATATATATATATATATATATATATATATATATATATATATATATATATATATATATATATATATATATATATAAAAAACAGCCCCACCAGCTGCATTTGGGATATGTAATCAGCCACCGTGGCTAGGTGGCAAAGCTCTTGGCTTTACGTTCGAAGTGTCTTTGAACTACTCCCACCATACTTGCCAGTTTACCCAGAGGGAAAAAGGCAAATAATACACAATATTATATACATATATATATATATATATATATATATATATATATATATATATATATATATATATATATATATATATATATATATATATATATATATATATATATATATATATTTCTAATGAGGTTAATGGCATTGATCACCAATAATATATTTTTATCAAGACTGCGAATCAGTCTATGCTGCTTTTCTCTTCAAGCAAGCTTCAGAAATAAGGAAAAATCATTCACGATTCTTTCCATTTACTTATTCTAGTCAGCGGACCGTTTCCTCGCTCATCGGTGAAGTCTTCAGGACTGAATTACAGTCTCGAAATGGTCTGTCAGCTAGAATAAGTAAATGGAAAGAATCTTGAATACTTTTTCCTTATTCCTGAGAAACTTGCATGGAAAGAATCTTGAATACTTTTTCCTTATTCCTGAGAAGCTTGCATGGAAAGAATCTTGAATACTTTTTCCTTATCCTTGAGAAGCTTGCCTGAAGAGAAAAAGAAGAAGTATAGATTGATTCAAAGTCTTGATAAAAAGATAGTTTCCGCAAACAATGCCATTAACTTCAATAGAAATTGCATAAGAGAGAAATGTGCAAATAGCATATATATGTATATATACATGTGTTTTATATATATATATATATATATATATATATATATATATATATATATATATATATATATGTGTGTGAATGTAACTAAACTTGTATGTATGTAAATTTGTGCTCCATAGAAATCCGAACCAGCTTGACCAATCTAGACAAAATTTTGCATGCGGCCCTCATTTAACACAAGGAGGGTTTTCATGTGCGTTTCAAACCCATAACCCCGCCCTTCAGGGTACCATATTTACTGTGGGACCTGGCAAAGACCCGGTCATGGGATAACATTTTGGACCGGTGTGAATGAAACATGAAGGGTCAGCAACATAGGTTCATACACTTTTGTAACAACCGTGCAAACTAGCGAGAATGGGGCTCTGCAGCAGTGGCAGGCCAACATGTGACTCGCCGTGTCAGGCCAAGTAACATGACTGGAATTGCAGTCACTCTTGGAAAAATTTTCCTGCATCTCCTTTGAATTCTTTTTTCGTGTAAAGTATGTACAATATCATTGAAAATGCTTTTCTTTCCTGTGAATAATAATTCTGTCTAGAATTCATTCCTTTAAATAAACACGTTAATCAAAACAACACCATGTGTTACTTCTTTTCTAAAGTAAATGATCGGCTGTCATTCAGAGTTTTCCCTGGCAGCACTGGGTTGGTCAGCTAGTATATATCTATACATATACATACACTTTAGGAACACAGTTTCTATCTTATACAATTATGATTGATTATCATCTCAAATTAAGCACCAATAATTTTATGGTATTAATTTTCGATTTTATGTAACTTTCTCTTTGTGTTGTCCGCTACTGTTTGATAAAACGCTATTTTTATTTATCATTTCATTTTACATTCTTTTCGTTTACTGATGCCTCTTTTTTATTCTCATTTCTTTGTACAGTATTGTTTCTTAAAACCAGGAAAGTTCTTGAGAAACACCCGAAATTATAATTGTCACTTCTTTATTTACACTCATAATAAGTACTTATTTCAGTGACAAGCACACCGTCCTGAGGTGAGGCTACAACTAACTCTTCATACTCCGTACAGTGTTATTTATCATAACAGTTAGAAAATTTATTCAGTGACGTCATACATATTTTACCCAATTAAGTACTAAACTAGACAGGGCTGCTGTCTACTGATTGGTTGCTGCTGTGCTTATCGGGTAAAAAAAAAAATGTTCCGTCTTTAGGGTCATCGGAAACCCCGTCTTGCTACATAGGGCCCTAATCCCACATCCAGCACCCTTTGCCTCCGTGTGGACGGTAGGACGTAATGTGATGCCGTCGGGACGTTTAGGGTGGGTTTCTGTAATTTCATCGATAGTGCTTCTACTGTCATGAGTCTCCGGTTTGTATTTTCTTATCCAATTATTGCCGTTGCTTGTATTAATCCGACTACTGTTGGTCGCCTGTCACTGGTCGCCTGTCATGTCGTTCGGTGTCATGTTGAAAAATGGCACCCTGGTTCCTGTGATATTTGATATTGCAACCGCCTCCTCAGGGTAGTTGCAGTATATATATTATATATGTGTATGTATATATATATAATATATATATATATATATATATATATATATATATATATATATATACATATGTACATAAACATTTGCATGTAAGTCTTTGATAACCAAATTGACTTCTTAACTTCTCGACTTCATCATCCTATTCTTGAAGACGATTTTTACTATAATCCTACATCCCGCAGATTAATACAGTATATATATATATATATATATATATATATATATATATATATATATATATATATATATATATATATATATATATATATATATATATATATATATATATATATATATATATATATATATATATATATATATATATATATATATATATATATATATATATATATATATATATATATATATATATATATATATATATATATATATATATATAGCCTTAATTGACAGAATTACGTGGGTCTTAGGTAAAGCAAGGCAAGATATATATTTATATATACATATATATTGTTACGTGGGTCATTTGGCTAACGAGTTTAATAATTAGTTAGTTGGATTTACTATATCTTGCCTTGCTTTACCTAAAACCCACGTAATTCTGTCAATTAAGGCTATTAGGACAGGACAGATACTGAATAGATCAGGTCGCCAGCAGAAAACTAGTTAACAAAGCATAGAGGTTTATTTCATAACCACAGCAAACTTACTGGAAAACTAGTTTCAACAAAAGTGAAATAAAATTAAATGGATTATTTACAGGAGCTGACAGCAGCTCAGAATATTAGTCCTAAATCAGACCTCGATGCTACATAGAAATGAACGCAACAGATTTCTGTGGCTCTCAAACGCTTTATAAGGCATTTAACTGCAAGGAACGTGTATTGAGGCTTCTGATACTGATGATACAGATTCTTCTCCAAGAAAGAGGATTTGATCAGGCCCCAGGCCTACACACTTCTGGAAAAGACATATTCAGATAACAATCTTGCACCACAGAATCTCTAATTCGTCATTACTTAGTCACAAGGGAATGATTCTTATGTCAAGAATAATACTTTTAACACCATGGAGGATAATTTATGTGATTTCACTAGACAACAATAATTGTACTTAATAGATGACTTCATAAATGGGATATGGTTTACTAGGATTTCTTAATCAGTGACTGTTTAAGAGAGGGAAATTTGAACAAGGAAAAATGAGAGTTTCAGTTGCAGGGAAAGACCTGCTGCTGTTTGAGCTAATGTAGTGATCAGTTGCATAAGATTCCTTGATCGGTTTAGAATAACAATTTTCTCCCTTATGTTGAACAAAGAGAGACAAAGCGTGTTCAGAGAGAGAGAGTCTCCTGACGCTGAGGCAGCTTCTGGCTGTTTGCTTCAAAACTCCTCCTACCCAGGGTCTGTCCTGAAATGACAATAGACTTGCCAGTGCACAGGTCACAGAAAAGTGGATAAGAAGCAAGGAAGGGAGGTCGAACAGTGAATATTTATATAACATAAATACATATATATGTATATATATATATATATATATATATATATATATATATATATATATATATATATATATATTATGTGTGTACATAAACATTTGCATGTGAATCTTTAATAACCAAATTAACTTATTGACTTCATCATCATATATAAGCGAAGGAGCACCACCTTCCAGGTTCAGGGAGTAGTTGCAGATGTACTTCGCTGCGAAGACGAATGAGTCTAGTTCAGCTCAGGCATACCTGTATGATGAATGTAGACCTATTTCATTAAAGTCTGCTAGACCCATTAGCACCGTCATATCATAGTACTTTGCGGTTATTGCTATTTAAACTGAAACAGGTATATAGAATCTATTGCTGACTCTTCCAGATACCTCTGCGTTTATTTCCCTCTCAAATATATGGCATATGGAATATAGTATTTTGGCCAAAGGCCAAGTGCTGGGATCAATGAGGTCATTCAGCGTTGAAAGAAAATTGATAGTAGAAAGGTTTGAAAGGTATAACAGGAGGAAAACCTTGCAGTTGGCACTATGAAACAATTCTGCCCTAAAATGGAAAACTGCATTATCAGCAAAATTTTCGAAATTGAGGTATTCACCTGTTGGGCTCTCGAAACACTAATACACAAGTTACTGCAGTTTTAGAATGATTCTTCAATGCTTTCCACGAGTATTTAGAGGGTCCCATTTGCAACATCTGCAAAATCAGTAGTAAGGCAAGGGAGTATCTACCATTTTCCTGTTTAGTATTTTTGCAGACGCTGCAGTCTTCCATTCTAGGGCAGAATTGTTAGGAGAAGTTGGAAAATAAGACGGAAGAAAGCAAAGATGAACGGAGGAACAGTAATAGGAATTAAAGGGGTTGCAGCTAGGGGCCGAAGGGACACTGCAAAGCCTCTCAGGTATAGGCTTATAGTAATAAACATTCCTCCCCCCACAAAAAAAGGCGAGAAATTCGTGAATTTAAGAAGTCACTGAAGCCATCAAAAGTACATGTATATCTAGTAAAAATGACTACTAGAGTCTACGTACATGTATTTCAGCTAAAAGCTATAGCTGACAAAATATTAAGATACAATGGTGCAAAGGGATCGAGTTAGCTCTAGAAAAATATCTGGATTCGGCAGACAAACAGTATGCATGCATGAACTTAACTAAAGACATATTGGGTTTCCAGCAAAGTCCCAGTCAGATATAGCTGTAGTGAGAAGCAAATCCAAACCAGGTGATGTCAAGAAGTTAAGAGGCAATGTATATATATTAAAATATAAATATATATATATATATATATATATATATATATATATATATATATATATATATATATATATATATATATATATATATATATATATATATATATATATATATATCATGATGTTGATGTTGCCTTGTAATATGTATATCATCCCATAATTTTGATATATTTACTCTTCTATTTATCATGTGTTATGTGTAATAATAATAATTGTTGAAATATCATATGTAGTGTAATGTCAGATCTCAAAAGGGTTAGTGATTTAGATAATAACAGTGTGATTTAGAATTAGTGATACATTTTAATAGTAACATAGTATGTGATTGCACATTTTGTCCCCTAGCAACAAGTGTTCTGTGCTCATGATTTCATATGTCGTGTTTTGGTTGGGTTGTTGTCGTGAGAAATGAGGTAACGAGCGAGGGAATGGCAACCAAGTCGTGTGAGGTTTTGTCTTATACGAGAAAGGATGAATGATTTCGCAGTGTTTCATGTACTGTTCTGAAAACCAACTTTGGTTCTTCATCTTGTGAAAGCGTGCTGTTTGTGGCTGCCAGCTGCCGTCCTCTTGATTGTATTGAGATTTCGATAGCAGCTTTGTCCCATACTTTTTCTTGTTTAATTCACATAAGCCTTTTTGAGAGTAAATGCATGTATCTCGATCGATTACGTCATGTTTTGTAGGATTGCTTTGCTCTGATCACATATTGTTCTGACGTCGTCTGATTGTTTCATTTCCCACTGGAATCCTAAAGTTTGCTCATTCTGATTTCAGAGAGTGTTTTTGTTGCTTCTCTCTCTCTCTCTCTCTCTCTCTCTCTCTCTCTTCAAAAGAGAGAAGTTATTAATGTAGAATATTCATGTGGTCACTGGTATTAATCTTAGCTTTTTAGATCTGAATTTAGGAAAACTGTAATGGTGCCATACAAAAAGTGTTTTTGTAAATCTCAAGCAGCTGTGATTTTGCAAAAGTTTTCACAAGTGTGTGTAAGGTAAAGTGAATTTTACTTATTACTGCCATGGTATAATAAGGTATATTAGGGAAAGTTTGCCTTTGTGAAATTATTATTGATAAATCTTTTGTGTATTTTTGTGTTATTGTGTTTGCAATCTCTTGATTTTTCACACTTTATATATTGGTGATTTAACATTTATTTACTTAGCATTTTAAATATATCTTGATAATTTAGCATTGCATACTTGATTTAATTTTCATTTCTTAAGAATTTCTTTTCAAATCTTGAGTAATTCTTAATAGTTTAAATTTCGCTTGATTAATTTAATTTCTTGATAAATTAAAGGTTTATGATTTAGTATTGTCTAATAATTTAACTCAAGAATTAATTAAATTTTGTGTTGTTTTCAAATAATAGTAAATTTTTTCACATTGTGAATTATAATTATAAATTTTGAATTTAAAAATAAATTTTTATATTTAAAATAAAAAAAAAAAAGTTTCATTTATTGACCACCAGTGAATAGGATTAATTTTGTGCATAAGACAAAGTGATAAACATTTTTTGTTCCTTTAGTTTTGCTGAAGTGAATTAAGACCAGGAAAACAGTTTAAAGTTGTTTGATGGAGTGATGCCCTTTTACTCTAGTATGTTTCTTGTTTAATTGTTGATACCTCACACTTGTTTTGATAAACTTGTTCGATTTTTCACGTGATTAATGAGCTTTTTAAGGGATCACTGTTACCTTTAGAGTACACAGTCATAATTTTTATTGTTATGACAGTTCAGGTATCTGGCTGAAGTTAGGTAAATTTTTTAATTCTGTGATTAGTTGTGAAATAACCAGGTACTTGGTTCGCTTTGTGACAATAGAATAAATTTTTGGTGCCCAGACCCAGGAACAAAACAAAATATCACTCTGGTTTATGGTTTATACTGGTGGTGTTAGGGATATATTTTGATAGAAGAGTGACCACATATTTATTTTTGCATTATATTGTGAATTATTTAGTTGAGCAACTTAGAAAAAATGACTCTGTTCAAAGTTCAGAAGTTTTTAGCAGCTCCATCCATCCAAGAGTTATCTGAATCCAACCTGACTAAGGCACAGTGGACTGCTTTAGCAGTGGCATGTAGGAGTAATGTGTCTAGTGGTATGATTAAGGCACAAATCAGATGTATCGCAACCGAAGCATTGATAGACTCTGGTAAAATAGATGAAGAGTTAGGAGAGGCACAAGAATTGTTGAATGCAGCTGAGACAGAATTCATAAATAAGCAAGAAGAAATAAAGAGAAAAGTGATGCAGCGTTAGAGCTTAGATGCATAGCAGCAGAAGAAAGTTTGATTAAGCTGAAGATGCAGGCTGAAAGAGACAGAGAAGACAGAGAGAAAAGAGAAAGAAAAGAAAGAAGAAGAAAAAGCACTAGAAGAAGAAAGAGAAAGCGCAAGATAAGAAAGAGAGATGAAATTAATAGAAGCTCGTTCCAAGTTACCTGTAACACTGCCTAACCCTATTCAAGGTACTCAAGAACCTGTATTTGATGTGGTAAGAGTGCAGAAGTTAATTCCAGGGTTTACAGAAGAAGCTCCAGATTAGTTTTTTGATCACTCTGAAAAAGTGGCTTCAGGTATGGGATGCCTAGAAGGTAAATGGTCTGTCTTGATACACAGTGTTCTCATTGGTAAAGGAAGAAGTGCCTGTTTAGCCTTATCAGCTGATCAGTGTAAAGAGTACAAGGTGCTCAAACACAATGTGCTACAAGTTTACCAGATGACCCCTGAATATTACAATGAAAGATTCAGATCTTGGAGAAAGGATGACAAGATGACTTTCTTGGATTGTGCTTACAAAATAAGATGTTTGAAACGATGGTTGGAGGCTGCTAAAGTTAAATCTATGGACGAACTTGAGGAGTTAGTAGTCCTAGAGCAATATCTTAGAGGAATTTCTTAACACTAAGAGCCTATTTAAGAGAGAGAGAGGTTAAGAAACTTGACAAAGTTGCTACATTGAGTGAAGATTACAACATAATATATTGCAAAAGGAATTATAGTGTCAAGTACCAGAACCAATAACGCACAGGTTTCAGGTCTCATCCAAATTTTAGTAACACTACGACTGGGAATCATTCTAGTGGCAGTGCTAGTATAAAGCCAGGTAATACCCTTCAGCAATCGAATGTTAAATCCTCATCATCTAGTTTCTCAAAACAGATACAGAAGACTAATGTTGTCTGCTTCAAGTGTGGAAGAGTAGGACACTACAGTCGAGATTGTTATCAGACACAACAGCAGACCAAGCCAGTTGGTCAAGTGGTTAAAGGTAACCAGGTGAAGCAGACTGCAAAGAGCAGTGTGGGGAAGACAGACAGTTGGGAAGACTGAGACTAAACAGACAGAGTGTTTAGCAACCGGTGGAAATGTAACTTCAAGCAGTGAGTGGCTAAGCAGCTTGGAGGCTTTTAAGCCATATGTCTATGAAGGTACTCTGACAATTCAAGGAAGGAGTGTGCAGGTACCAGTCAAGGTATTACGTGATATGGGGAGTTACCATAGTGTGGTAGTTCGTGGTGCTCACCCACAGTTGGAAAAAATTTCACAGGAGATTCAGTTATTTTTAAGGGTATAGGAGGAGAAAAGGTAACTCCTGTATGCTGCTTGCACCTGTCGTGTGAATTGGTGACAGGGAATGTTGATTTTGCTGTAAAGACTCACTAGCCGTTGAAGGTGTGCATGTTTTACTGGGTAATGAAGTTGGTGATGCACCATTTGTTCCTTGTCCTATAGTGTAGTGACAGACAAACCGTTGAGGATTAGTCCTACGGTAGATCTAGAGAAGAAAAACCCCACCTGTTTCCAAGTTGTGTAACTACCAGGAGTATGAAGAGAACTACGTCTGCAAGTGAAGAAACAGGTTTTACCTGCACCAGAAGGATCAAATGAAGGATCTTTGAACTTAGAAGAGATGTTCCAGGAAAGTGAAGTTTCCCCTAGTGTTAGTAATGGAGATATTTCCCAAGAGGACGAGGATCTTGTTGTTTTTGAAGACTCAGAGTAGTCAAAGTGTTCCTGACGATAGTAATGAAACTACAGAAGCAGAGTTAGCAGATATTGAGAGTTCAGTCCTTGAAGGTCGAGTGACTAGAGAGAAGCTAATGGAGCCGCAGAAGAAGAACACAATGTTGGCTGATTTGATCTTCAGAGTTGTTGATCAAGAAGAGATACAACAAACTCATACCTGTTATTATCTAAAGGAAGGATTGCTAATAAGGAAGCACTGACCTGCAAATATACCAGGAAATGCTGAATGGGGTGAATATCATCAAATTTTGATTCCATATCCACTGAGGAAGCAAGTGGTAGCAGTAACACACGAGTCTAGACATATGGGGATCAGTAAAACTGTTGAGAAGATTATAAAGTATTTTTTCTGGCCTGGACTTCACAAAGATGTTAGCAGGTTTTGCAGAGAGTGTCACACGTGCCAGATAGCTGGAAAACCGAATGAAACCATTGAGAAAGCCCTCCTACAACCCATAGAAGTTAGAGGAGAACCCTTTAGCAAGGTAATTATAGATGTGGTTGGGCCGCTTCCAAAAACAAAGAAAGGAAATTAATATCTGTTAACATTAATGTGTCCAGTGACAAGGTATCCTGAGGCGATTCCTGTAAGAAGTATAAGTGCAAAGGTAATTGCTGAGAAGTTGGTGGAGTTTTTCTCCAAGTTGTTCAGGATGTGATACACTTGTTAGGAGTGAAGCAACAGTTATCAACTGCTTATCATCCAGAGACTCAAGGAGCCTTGGAAATGTTCCACCAGACATTGAAAAGTATGTTAGCTAAGAAAATATGGAATGTTCACCAAATGAAATGATTTTTGGTCGAAACGTGAGAGGTCCATTGTTATGAATCAGGAAAAGAATGAGATGCTGGTTTACCCTTGACGTTGTTTGAAGTTAGGAATGCTTATTAAGAAAATATGGAATGTTCACCAAATGAAATTATTTTTGGTCGAAACGTGAGAGGTCCATTGAGGATTCTTGCAGAAAATTGGGAAGAAAATCAAGAGGAAATCCAAGGAGAATATGTGAAGAACTTGAGGGAGGAAAAGGTTCAGAGAAATTAGAAAATTCTCTTTAGAAAATCTGAAGTTAAGAAAAAATTAAAAGGAAATATGACGTGAAGACTGAGCTAAGAAGTTTTAGTGTAGGACAGCAAGTTCTAGTATTCTTACCAGTGAAAAGATTTCACCTTACCAATAAGTTTCAAGGTCCTTATAGGATAGCAGAGAAGTTAAGTGATCGAACTTATGTGACTGAAGCACCAGGAAGAAGGAAACGACAGAGAAAGATACATGTGAATCTTTTGAAACCTTACTTCTCAGAGACTAAAACTGAAACAGTGTCAATAACACAGACAACTTCGTCTACAGAGGACGATGATGGCTACGAATTGGGAGCTGAAAGCAAGATGAACAATTCTTCAATATTGGAAAATGTGGAAGATAAACTAAAACATCTGAGTGGTGAGCAAAGTAATGAATTAAGTGAGTTGATTCGAAGTTTCCATGAAATTTTTGCAGATGTGCCTAGCGTACCTATCTGACAAAGCATGAGATAAAGATCAGAGAAGATGGAAAACCTTTTAAACAGAGAGCATATCGCTTATCACCTTTTCATCGAGATGTTTTGAAGAAAGAAGTTGAATATTTGTTGCAGCATGGATTAGCAGAACCCAGTTCAAGTCATTATAGTTCTCCTTGTGTGTTAGTGAAGAAACCAGATGGCTCATTTAGGATGTGTATTGATTATAGGAAACTGAATTCCATCAGTGTGGATGACAGTTATCCCTTGCCTCTTATTGATCAATTACTTGATAATATTGGGCAAGCCAAATTTGTTTCCAAGATAGACTTGCTGAAAGGATATTATCATATTCCCTTAAATGAGAATGCTAAGTTGCTGTCACCTTTCATTACTCCTTTTGTACTGTATCAATACTCTGTTTTTCTGTTTGGCCTGATGAATGCACCTGCAACATTCCAACAAGTGATGGATCTACTGCTAGGATCTATAGAAGGAGTTGGTGTATACCTTGATGGACATTGTGATTTATTCTAATACATGGGAAGAACATTTGAAGATTTTAAGGAAAGTTTTCAAGAAATTACGCGAAGCAGGACTAACAATCAACTTACAAAAAAGTGAGTTTGGAAAGGCAACTGTTCAATATCTGGAATTTGAAGTCGGAAAAGGCCTTCTTGCTCCTGTTAACACTAAGTAGAAGGTATCCAAAAGGCTATCCCCCCCACCCAACACTACCAGGAAACAACTACAAAGATTTTTGGGCATGGGTGGATTTTATCGACGATTCTGTCCAAATTTCTCAGCCGTAGTAGCTCCCTTAACTGACTTAACCAGTCCGAAGACAAAGTTTGTTTGGACTCCAGAATGTCAAGAATCATTTGAGAAGGTTAAAACCATATTAACTTCGAGACCAGTGCCTCAAGCTCCAGACTTCAATAAGAAGTTTGTAATACAAGTTAATGCATCTGACTGTGGAACTGGAGCTGTTCTACTTCAAGAAGATGACAGCAGTAATCTGCGTCCAGTGTGTTTCATGTCTACAAAGTTGAAAAAGCATCAGAAAACTTACTCAACAGTCGAAAAAGAAATGTTAGCATTAATCACAGCATTGAAAAAGTTTGAAGTGTTTGTGAACCAACCTTGGAATGAAGAAATTTTAGTGTTATCTGACCACAACCCTATCTCATTCATCAGTAAGATGAAAAATAACAATCAGAGACTGACCAGGTGGTCTTAATGACTGCAACCGTATAATGCAAAAGTGAAACACATTTCATGAAAAGATAATGTCATAGCAGATTATTTATCCTGCTGTGAATTGTTGGATTCAAACCCAGGGAAACTA
>NC_089742.1:81962038-81964538 GCF_040412425.1 Macrobrachium rosenbergii | reverse complement strand
GTTTATACATCCCTTGACTGATATTCATATTAAGGTTGTAACTTTCTTTTATGAAGCTAGATTCAATGATGTTCCTTTCCAGTGCATTATTAGAATATACAATCCTTTTGCCCCTTCCCAGTTGATAGCATGATTGTTCTCACTAACATGTACAAATATACCACTGTTCCTTGTGCATATCTCACACATTTCTTATGTTGTTCAATTCTTTTTCCAGTGCTTTCCTGGTTTGGCCAATATAAAAGACAACACAAAAAATTTGCTTGTTCTGCCTTATAATAATAGTATGAAAGATATCCCTCATCTTCTTAAGAATTTTGGTGTTAATGTCGCATTTAAGAACAATACAACAATGAAAATGTACTTATCAAGAACTCCCCAGACAATATAAAAGGGTGTGTATATAAAATTCTATGTAAGTCTTGTGACAACTTTTATATTGGCCAAACCGGGAAAGCACTGGAAAAAGAATTGAACAACATAAGAAATGTGTGAGATATGCACAAGGGAACAGTGGTATATTTGTACATGTTAGTGAGAACAATCATGCTATCAACTGGGAAGGGGCAAAAGGATTGTATATTCTAATAATGCACTGAAAGGAACATCATTGAATCTAGCTTCATAAAAGAAAGTTACAACCTTAATATGAATATCAGTCAAGGGATGTATAAACTTGATCCTTTAATATCAAAAAGAAATTTGTAAATTGTTTAAACTTTAAGGTAGGCAGTAGAGATGTATGAAAATAGGATTATCATATTTGTAAACACAGTACGAGGGTAGTAATGTTAATGAGTTTCCAAACTCCCACCTCCATGACACCTGTCAGGTGTGGATCTGAGGTGGGGTATGGTCTGTTTATCAGCAATGTCCCCTGAGAGTCTATTGTGATTTTTAGCCAAATGAGTTTTAAAGGCCACTCCTACCTCGACACCGGCCTGAGTGGGGATATGGAGCCTCTAACGGTTGTGTATGTTCGTCAGTACTGTTCTTGTAGTATATATATTTGTGACTTCTCACACTCTGTATCAGTCCTTCGTCAATGGCTTGGAAATAAAGTCGAAACCGGTCAGGACCTACACCCTGTTTCTTATTTTTCCTGTGGTAATGTGTGATATATATATATATATATATATATATATATATATATATATATATATATATATATATATATATATATATATATATGTGTACTGTTTGTTCATTTGATGTTTGAAGAATACAGTACCTTAGTGATTTTTGTTTTTTAAAAAAAGGAAGTTACATTAAGTAGCTATTTCACTGTTTGAATCAGAATTACTATGGAACTTTATATCGATTCTATGGTTGTGGTATTTTCACCACAGACGAGCGCGCCGCGTGCACACACACACAAACATATAAAATATATATACATATACATATACATATACATATATATATGTATATATATGTTATATATATGTATATACTATATATATATATATATATATATATATATATATATTATATTTGTGTGTGTGTACACGCACGTGCGCTAGTTTGTGATGAAAATACCACAACCATAGAATCGATATAAAGTTCAATAGTAATTCTGATTCAAACAGTGAAATAGCTACTTAATTTAACTTCCTTTTTTAAAGAACAAAAATCACTAAGGTGCTGTATTCTCCAAACATCAAATGAACAAACAGTATATATATATATATATATATATATATATATATATATATATATATATATATATATATATATATATATATATATACATACATACATACATACACACACACACATATATATATATAGTTAGTTAGAGAGAGAGAGAGAGAGAGAGAGAGAGGGAGAGAGAGGGAGAGAGAGAGATAGTAGCACCTCAACGTTCTAGATAATGAAATCTGCTTCGGGGCAGAGACCCGCAGCATAGCTTGCAGTTAAAAATTTACTTCAAGTTATCACACAGCTAACTGTAATTCCACATAATTTATAGCTTAATCTAAATTATACTTAAGACTTACAGTTTGTCTTAGCTTAAGCTGCGTCACATCTAAAAAGGTTTAGCTTTCAAAAACCTATCTTATATTGTAGGTGGTAAGGAAGTATGATAAGTACACTGCACGTGAAAATCTGGTATGAGTTCTGGAAAACTATTCATAGACTTATTCTTTATAATTAGCGTGATGAAAATTATTTTCTGGTGATTAATATTGATAATGCACACAAGAAAACGTAAAGTAAACAAAGATATCACTTATTCTGAAACTACATTGGCTGAATTAATATTTTATGTAATGTAAGTCTAGTGAAAAATAAAAATGTGAAAAAATTATTTTTTTTGTAATGGTGCAAACGAGGGTATCATGTATGCTGAAACGTGATAATGATTAGCCGGTTATGGATAAAATATTGTTATATATCAAGCTAAATTTAAGAATGCACTTTAGAAAAATGAGAGAAAGTAGCTTTCATTGTCAAAAGTAACTCGTACTTAATAGCGATACATTAAACAAACCACGTA
>NC_089742.1:81779538-81957038 GCF_040412425.1 Macrobrachium rosenbergii | reverse complement strand
TCTACTACTGGTAATTACATCTGATTTTTGACAACTGTTGCCTCACATTTATGTAGGCAGTTGCACATGAGTGATTACAAGTGTTCGGTTACGCCCACCACTGATAATTATGGCAGTGTATGTAAACAAACTCGGCAATTACGAGTATATGACAGTTTTGGGCATTATAATTATACCAATGTCTTGGTAACTATACATTTGCAGGGAAAGTCGTATAGAAGAAAAGTTATTTATTTTTGAACGTAATAGTCGTAGAAGTTGACCAAATGTACGTTTTCCGTTCTGGTTGAAAAGAAAAACATATTCATTTGCGGTTGTCTCTTTGTTCACAGTTCTGAAACAGCTTGCAAGATTGTTAAAAACATGAGCCCTTGTGCCGCAAGGAGCTGAAGGCTGTGTCACTTGTTTTCTGCAATGTTATTATTATTATTATTATTATTATTATTATTATTATTATTATTATTATTATTATTATTTCGGCAGATGAAAGCTTATTCACATGGAACAAGCACACAGGGGCCATTGACTTGAAATTCAAGCTTCCAAAGAATATTGGTTTTAACCTCGCATCGCAGACCCACACTGCAGAGCCAGTAATTTTTCATCGCCCTGGGGGAGACGCGAACCCGCGACATCTGAGTGACATTCCACGACACTTACAATTATATCAGCGTAACTTGATGGTGAATATTTACCTGGTATGATGTACAAGATCAAGTGTGGTAAAAAAAATCATTGTAGAAATGATGCTCACACAGCAGCCGGCTTCGGCAAACCCTGAAGCACTTGTGATCACCGTCACTTCTTCGCAAAAGTGCTCGTCACGCTCTTGACGGTTGTCACAAGATCTGTTACACTTGAATTAGCCTTTCTTAATACCCTGCTAAGGAAGTTTCTTTCTCTGTTCCCACATCTGCTCCCTACGAATGTTGACAACAAACATGACTAGCATGGTCCATGACGACAAAGTTTCAGACACTGGTGATTCTTACCACGTGGAGTCCATATATTCCCTATAAATCATCGTCCTATTTGCTTTAGTGATGTTTGTCCTTCAGGACAATTTTTAGATAAAATTTACATATTGTTGATGAGAACCATAATCACTCTCACGGCGGATCTCCTTTCAGAAATGGTTACCATAGGTCAGTGCGTGAGAACGTGTCTCTTTCTAGCTAAAATCCGTGGTAGAGGAGTTTTCTTTTGCACAATCAGTATCCTTCAAGCGTTTGTTAGGAGGACATACAGTGTTAACAATACCACCACAGTCATCACGTTCTCTTTCGTAATAGTCTTTGGTACCTGTGAAGTCCGCATTTCGTGGATTTATTAGAAATGCACTTACAAGAAAACAAGTCTTTTACACATAATATTTCCTGTATTGGACTCACATTGAAAAGAGGCATAGACTGTTGCCTAACAAGAAGAGCAAGGGCTAGGGTGGCAGAGTTGATTGCATATGTGTGAGCAGAGTCTCTCATTTGCCTTGAGATTGATTTGGCACAGCCCATCGCAAAAATCGGTGAGGATTTTTTCCAGTCACAAAAACAAAAATATTAACTAAAAGATCTTTTGTGCTTCTCACTTCATTGACGATTTCGACCAAAGAAGAGTATAGGGTAGATAGAGATTGTCATAGCTGTGCTAGCAGGCTCCCACTTCACTGTATCGATTGGTTTGTTCCAGACAAATGTCACAAGTATGTCTTACTAAACATTTAATTAATCAGCAATATTTTTTTATAACCCTTGACTCTTTACTGTGTCTCTTTTTAGTAAGCTCTTTGTATCCCCCCTACCTCTGTATATCTATTTTTATAGCCGCTTTCATTTTTAAACTTTAAAGATCTTGTTTCTGCTGTTGGGCAGTGGGTGGGAAGAAGTCTTTTCATTTTCCTATCCCTTTCTTCCAGTCCTGAAATCTTACAGGGGAAGATTGTCTCCTTTTCTCTGCCCTTCCAGTACTGGGTACTAGGAGGTGGAGGAACATATCTTTTTGTCGTTCCCCCTTTTCTTCCGACACTTAGTAGTAGGAGGGGGAGAGACGTCTTTTTTTTATCTCCCTTCTTCTGGAATTTGGCTGCTGAAAGGGAAAGGACATCTCTTCTCACCCTCATCTCCTTCTATATCACCTCATTTCTTCCTGCAATGGGCAGTAGAAAGAGGGTGAACGTTTCCTGTGTCTCCCCGCTTTCTTCTTGCATTGGACATTTGGTGTAGATGTACGTCCTCTGTCCTTCTCCCTATCTTATAGCATTTGGCAGTAGGTGGAAGAGGGACGTTTCCTTTAGTCTCTATTCCTGTATTCTGGTACTTAGCAGAAGGGAGGGGAGGGGAGAGGAGGGACTTTCTGCCTTTCTTCCATCACTGGACAATAGGAGGGGTGGGGATACAGGTATCTTGTTTTCTTTTCTTCTGAAGGTTTTCTGTTGAGAGAGGGAATTCTCCTTCTCCTCCCCCTTTCCACCAGCTCTGGGCAGCAGTATCGGTATTGACGTCTCCTGTTTTTTCCCTTTTTCTCTGATGACACTTGGCAGTGGGTCAGGGAAGGACGTTTCGTTCTGTGACCCTTCATTTCCATTTTAAATTACGTAGATTCTTTAGTGAAACAAAATTTCTTCAATCCTCTCCTCATAAAGGACAGTAGATTAGGTAAGGTATTCTCCATCTTTCCTGGTTTACGTCCAACTCAATTATTTTTCGTTTTTTTAGAATTATCTTCCTGTATGTATTAAACCAATGGTAAACTTCGCCCTTTCCTCGCTGAAAAGGTGTAAATATTGTCTCATTTCACGTCGTCTATATTGTTATGAGACTCAACAGAAATCCAGAACATCTTGAGTCTTGTCACGGAGATCTTCGTGCCTTTTCCATGCACCCACTCCTTGTGCAATCAGAATGAGAAGTTGTTCTTGAGAAAGCCACTTTTATTTTCAAAAACTAATTCACTGAAAATCTGTAAAAACTTCCTTTTTTGTAGTGCCACATTTTCAGTTTTCTCCTGTTTCCTTCCCGCAGGAGCATAGGCCCGCCACACTCAATAGCAATTGTTCTTGTTGCCTGCTGTGCTTAGCCTTATCCCCCCTCTCCATTATGACAGGTGACATAGACTGAGTGGGCTTCTGTTGCTACTGGTGCTGACAATCCTGCATTTTCATTGTGACCCGCATTAAAATACCACATCGCTACCCGTGTTACGAGGCATAGTGTGGACTATGTTTAAGAATAGTTGAGTTTCAGGTCCTCTAGATTATAATTCAGCTTACAGCCAGCTTTTTCGGAATATGGAAATTGGCGGGAGCATTGGTAGTTCAGTTTGTTTTGTCTTCGAGATATCAGTATATTGTTCCAAGCGTGAATGAAGCTCGTGATACAGATGAGCAAGGTTTGCAACTTCTACTTACTAATTCCAGCAGTAGTATCGGCAGTAGTAGTGAGATCTCATAACACTCGTCCCACCTGTGTACTGAAAATTAGCTCCAGTATTCTGTGATTGTTTTTATTCATACCATGGTACAGGTTTTGTTGGGGGTTCGAGAAATAGCGTTAATAAAACGTCATTAAACATCTTGTAGTTATATAGAATAAAACTGGCGGTAGAAAATGTCAGGGACAAGAATGATTAGTAGGTCGTACAACCCCTATAGCTGAAGCAGCTTTAGCCACCACGTTGCGGCCTGTGCAACGAGTGGCTCCTATATTGTGTGGGCATCTCAAAAGAGCAATATAACGCAGTAAAAAAAAAATGAAGGACATGAGACGTTTTAGTGTTGCTTATTTTTGTGTATTTAGAAATAAGTCTGTCATCTAGGTAAAGAGAAGTAAACGAAATGCTTAAAAAAAAAGAATGCAACAAATAAACTATATTAAGAAGAGTGCTATTAACGAGATAAAACAGGAGCTGTATACCGATTCAAGACAAGAAATACAGGAAGAAATAAGATAAAGGGTCACAAGAACAAGGAAGAAGAAAAAGTCAGCTAATATTCAACTTTCCAGAGGGTCAGGCAGAGAATGTTGAAGAAAACCAAAACGGAGATGAGGAAATTTGCCTGGAAACGTTTGAAAATTAATTAGGTTTGAATGTAAGAGAATCGAAAGTAGAGGGATTTTTTAGGGTGGGAAGGACAAAACGCAACAGTGAAGATATCCATTGTTCAAGACCTGACTGCTTAATAAGAGTGAGAAAAGGAAAAAGTTAAACGTGAAGAACAGGGCTGGTACATCAGTAGAAGAGAAATAAAACGATGAAATTTTCTGCAGAATGTAGTGATGGTGATAAACAGAGAAGTATAAATGCATGTGACAAGAACTTCAGTGGTGGGAATAACAGGAGGGTTAGGCGTTACAGGAATTTTAGGTAATACAGTAGCTTTAAGAACAATGAGCAGTTTTAGCTATGTAGATAGACCAGTAGGCTTAGATGTAAGGTGCAATTTAAGTAAGATAGACAAAGGATGTTAGTGGCAGTTTCAGTAAAAATCATAAAGATAGGAGACGGATGGACATTGAATATTACTAACAGGCATATCAACAAACTTCGTATGGAAGAACCAACCAAAAATTCAACGTGTTGAATTGTCAGAAATAACACAGGAAAGCACGACCTTGTGTATTAATGAAATCCAATTTAAACGCCAAAAGTTATCCATTCCAGCTGGTATTGGTTTTGAACTCTAAGAGACAATTAGAGACAATTATGACAGTAAGGGAGGGCCTTATTAATAAAGACTTAGAGAGATACTGATTACAACATCTATATTCAGCGTTTTCATTGTATATGTCACCTACCAATAAAGAAAGAAACAAGAAATAATCGATGCCTCATACGAAGCTATATAGAAAGCCTTAAACATGCCACGGATTATGCTAGGAGGTTGTAGTAGACGTCTAGGCTTTATAGGTAATTACAGTTTGGACGAAAATAGCAAATACATTATGGATGCCATTGAGACATATGAATTCAAACTACTGAATAGCGACCTTTTAAGACCTCACACTACTGAATAGTGACCTCTTATGACATCACACTACTGAATAGTGACCTTTTATGACATCACACTACTGAATAGTGACCTTTTATGACTTCACACTACTGAATAGTGACCTTTTATGACTTCACACTACTGAATAGTGACCTTTTATGACATCACACTACTGAATGGTGACCTTTTATGACATCACACTACTGAATAGTGACCTTTTATGACTTCACACTACTGAATAGTGACCTCTTATGACTTCACACTACTGAATAGTGACCTTTTATGACATCACACTACTGAATGGTGACCTTTTATGACTTTACACTACTGAATAGTGACCTTTTATGACTTCACACTACTGAATAGTGACATGACACACTACTGAATAGTGACCTTTTATGACATCACACTACTGAATAGTGACCTTTTATGACTTCACACTACTGAATAGTGACCTCTTATGACTTCACACTACTGAATAGTGACCTTTTATGACATCACACTACTGAATAGTGACCTTCTATGACTTCACACTACTGAACAGTGACCTCTTATGACCTCTCACTACTGAATAGTGACCTTTTATGACTTCACACTACTGAATAGTGACCTTTTATGACTTCACACTACTGAATAGTGACCTTTTATGACTTCACACTACTGAATAGTGACCTCTTATGACCTCACACTACTGAATAGTGACCTTTTATGACATCACACTACTGAACAGTGACCTCTTATGACCTCACATTACTGAATAGTGACCTTTTATGACTTTACACTATTGAATAGTGATCTTTTATGACTTCACACTACTGAATAGTGACCTCTTATGACCTCACACTACTGACTAGTGACCTTTTATGACTCCACACTACTGAATAGTGACCTTTTATGACATCACACTATTGAATAGTGACCTTTTATGACTTCACACTACTGAACAGTGACCTTTTATGACCTCACACTACTGAATAGTGACCTTTTATGACTTCACACTACTGAACAGTGACCTCTTATGACCTCACATTACTGAATAGTGACCTTTTATGACTTCACACTACTGAATAGTGACCTTTCATGACATCACACTACTGAATAGTGACCTTTCATGACATCACACTACTGAATAGTGACCTTTTATGACCTCACACTACTGAATAGTGACCTTTCATGACATCACACTACTGAATAGTGACCCTAACTGCAAAGGAGAGACCACAGGAGGAAGCAGGAGTCGCTTTGTTCTGATCAACCAAGAAATAAAAACTGTAAGTCCATGGATACTGACAGGGGTGCTATTATGCGTGACTGATCTTTCCATCATGTAATAAATGGACAATTTAAATTTAAAACAAATACAAGGAAAACATAAATATTAGTAAAATGGATGAAAATATTTGGAACAGACAAATCCACACAGAAGATACCTACAACCAACCCATCGTGAATAAGACAAGCATAAATTGTAGAACACTAAAGAAAGATAAACAAAGAGGGCGGTAATGCTAGGAAAGCATGAGTAGATAGAATGAATGGAGAAACAAAGACATTCCAGTAAGAAATAAGCCAAATGAGCAGTTTTAATAAACTAAAGAGAAAGGTAGATATGAGGAAGCATACTGTATGAAGTGATAGAAAAGGAAGGCATAATGAATAACAGAAACAAACAGAAAAAAGCTGGGAGTGCAGACGCACTAAGAGGGAGGAATCATTCAGAAAATGAATGGATCTAGATATGCAATGACCCCGTAGAAGGATAGCGCCGGCATAGAAAATCTTCGTGGATCATCAAGACAGAAAGAGGGGCATGTTAAAACCCTAAGGAAAACACATGAACTACGATTAGGTCTTATTGCACTAAAATGACATAGATAATTTGGATATATTAGAATACTGCGTGCAAGAAACATAGATAACAAATGATTACGCTTTAAAGTGAAAAAATGCAGTATCTAAGATCTGTACCAATGATTAAACCACACCATAACTCAACAGCAATATATAACAGGGAGATTCATATCTGATAAACGATATTCTCCTTAACATTCGCATACTTGAACTTAGAACAGCCAGAGGATTTTGAAATGAGCTCCTTGGGGTGTCCAAGGAAGATGATGTATTGATTCCGAGTCATTCTTGAGAAGAGACAACAGAGGACACGAGAGTTCTTATGAAAATATCTAGAGAGTTTTTATTAATATTTAGTGCCTGGTACAATATTGATGGTGTAGAAGGTATTCGGTATATAGAGGCCATATATTCAGTGGCTGCTTTCGGGAATACGTGCAAAGCGGCCATATCAAAGCGAAGCAGATGGCAAATGAGGGAAGTTCCATCATAAGTAAATATTGTAGCGAGTTAATGATATTGAGGTTGTGAGGTTGTATTGGAAAGGATTAGCACTGCCAACACTTATGCACATCATTGACACGATAAAGTTAACCAAACGAAAATAAAAATATACAAAAAATAAAAAATACAAAAGAAATTGATTATATAGAATAATACCAAAAGAATTAAGGTATTTAACGTGCTGTGCCCTAAGTCTGAGATCAGGGCTTTGTCTAATTACTCGGCAGACATGAAAAAACAAACTAACTTATCATTAACAGGAATAGTCGGATTTAGAAGAGTTACATACACCGGTAACACACAAAAGAACACTTGACGTTATGGAACTTAGGGAGTATGTGAAAGACTAAGACCTAATTCCAAGTAAGACTGACCGGCTTACAGAAAAACAGTTAAAAGAAATCGTAAATAGTTTGGGCGAAAGTGCGTGCGGAAGGAAAATAAGTCAACCTAGGCTATTTTTATGAGATTTGAAAAGGTCATCGAGGAAGAATCCCAGTATGACACCGAAAAGACAACGGTAGGAGTAGAGCTACGTCGAATACGTTAGAGCTGAATGATTTGAAAAGACTGAAAGGTGAACGTACCAAATGTTTACAGTGGGAATAAGTAAAAGGAAATTAAAGAATTGTTACTTAACTATAGTTATAAAATTATATTAAGAGCAGATTCCGTTTCATGCAACAACCATACCAAGAAGATATAACCAAATGAATAACTAGCATTCCTCTTTACACAAATCTTTCTATAGAAAAACTGAAAAAAAAGACTTTGTCAGAAGCATATATGATACCACTGAGAAATTAAACCTCAACGAGGACAAACACAGCTGCCTAGAAAGAGTTGGAGAGGTTTCGACATGCAGTCATGCAAACGCAGATCCGTTGTTTTATTCATGGTGACAATTAGGCTTCATTCATACAACTTCACAGTTGCTCGCGTCTGAAACTAGAAAGTTCTATCACCAGTATTGGTCCTTCACTCATACTGTTCAATTTAAAATAAACAGGGGTCGAATAAATGATTTTGATATTTTTCAAAAGTAACTGGTTATAACAATATACCTTCGCGGTCTATACGCAAGTTTTCTGCGCCATCACTTTAATTCGTAAATGATGCAGTTAGAAATATCCCAAAATAACTTGGCTCAAGATGAACGTTAGCTTTCTTTGCTAATTCACATTTAATCAGCCGGCGTCTTGGCGATGTAAAAGTGGAAGATGATAATGATAAAGGAAGCAAATATTGTTTGTTTTACCATCTGCGCCGACTCTTAGGCAGGTACATAGCATAATTATTGATATTTTCTTATATATCGTGCATTAATTCAAGATGGAAATTGTAAACTTCTTCCGATTTATGACCCATTGTAACCTAATTTACTTTTCTTTTTAGGATGACAAATGGCCGGACTCTTGCATAAATTTCAGAGCGGAAGTAAATTAGCTTTATTTGCATTGTAAGGTTATTTTTGCACTACTTGCCTTGAAACTGTAATTCCATCATCCAGATTTATTTTTGGAAATCACCCTATTGAGCCATCTTTCGGCCTAGTTTATATGTTCATTACAGTTTATATTTCCTTGAATAACTTGTTCTTTTGTGTCATAATTGGTAATATGTCTTCCATATCATCCTGAATGCCTCTAAGTCTTCACATCTTTTTAGATCTTGGACATCTCCCAGGATGTTCTGGACGTGAGCTCAAAAGTCCCTCGGTGTATGATAAAATTCATGGATAGTTGATATAATTTTTTAATCTGCCTTTCATGCCATTGTTTAACTAGTGGCCTAGTGGTATATTAGGATGATTATTGATAGTATCCTCTCGTATTTCAGTCATTTAGTTTCGCAATGTGTGATATTCAGAAGACCCCAATTTTAATTTATTGTTGTTCTCCATGTTCATGTGTACTTTTATCCTTGCCGCTTCTTTGAATTTTTGACAAGTACCTACTGTTTCATGGGTGAATCTAACAGAATACACGCTTTGTCTTTCAACCTACGGGCTTTCCCGCGTTATCAGTAAACATCTGCTATACAACTGTCCTGTTTATGCCCAGCTTTCTGGCATTTATAATAAGATATTGCGTGATATCTGTCAGAGACACTGCAACATTCACTATCTACAAATGATCGTCATCCCGTATGCATATGTTCCTTTTTGCATGTTGTCAACATTTGGCGATGTCGTGTTCCTTACCTCTGGTCTTAGATTCTAGCATTGTTCCTTTTCCGAGTCATTTTTTACTAGACCTTCTAGCCATGGTTCTAGTCTTTGTATATACCTTCATCTCCATAGACATTAACAATATATATATATATATATATATATATATATATATATATATATATATATATATATATATAATACATATAAATGAAGCGATCAAGATGTTGTCTTTGTAAGCTAAAAGTAATTTTTTTGTTTTAATCGTTGCACTCTCCGTGTTAGTATCCCATCATTCCCGTCGCAATATTTTTTTTTCACTGACGCTAATTATCAAAATTCTATACTTCTGGAGCCAACTTTCAAAATTAACTTCATTTTCGCTATCATTATTCAAAACTTGTATGAGTTGTTTTTAATGCTATAGCGATGAGTGATGCAAAATATTTAAAACGAAAATGGCTTTCTATCCATTTACTCTTTTATTTCCTTTTTTATCCATAACAATGACACTTTTAGAAGCGATCTCTTTTTAAATCGGCATACATTCAATATGCGATTCACATGTTGCAAAATTTTGCTTTTTCCGCATATTGATTGATTCCCAACAAAAAGCTGTGTGATTTTCCCGTTACAATTACTCAAGGGCACATTATATTAACGACCGCTGTGCCCCATTTGTAGTTTGCCCTACTTTCATATGAGGAAAATTTGTTTTCAAATTTGTCGCTGAAATGGTCTGCTGTGTTGCCGAAATATTTGTTGTTTAAACCGATTTGTCACCGAAATGGTTTTCCGACGAAATGACTGTATTTTTCTTTATTACTTTTAAACTTGTCTTTATAATTAGATTCCTCTGACACTGAAACCCTGTTCTCAACTTGTTTATGATCTCCATAGTTTCATTCATATCCGTGAACTCGGTTTGTCTCCAAAATTCATGCAATTTATAATTACTGTCATGTTGTGAGTAACACCATTACACGCTGATGCTTCAAAGAATCCATTGCACTGATTTCTGACCTCGCTCCAGCTGCCAAACTGTCCTCAAATTTTAGAGATTGCCGATTGTTCTCTACCTCATACACGTTGCAAAATTTTATCACGTAGGCTATCATCAGCTACGATGATCAGAGGTAGTGTCTTGTAACGATAGGCAGACATAATCTTATCTCTAACAGTAGCATAGCTTTCAGCGGTGGCAGACAAGATGACGTAAAATGATAAGTGAAAATGAAATGAAAATTCAAATGCAAAAGAAGGGACAAGAAATCTTCATAAAGATTTGGTGTTGTCATATCTGAGCTTTTCGGCCTTTGGCCATTGTGGTTTTATTTTCCATTTACCCATTGTCATCAAATTCGTTTATCGTGTGCGCAAATAAAGCAATCCCGTATGAGGTTTTCTGCAGATGCGGCACATATATACTTTAAATATCGAAAACAACGTAATGCAACTTCGCTCAATTTTGAAATCATCTACTGCGCTAACCGTTTTAGATTTATTAATAAAATCATACTGGTATGCAAATTCGTGTTTGTGTCCCTAGACTACCATTCACCTTCAGGAACCTCTTTTTTAATATTAATTTTCGATAGAAATTAAATGCCTATTACGAAAGAAATATATGCTCTGTCTGGAAGATAACGTCAACATGCGTCTGTATCGGCGTTCCTAAGTTAGCTTTGCGTGATTATTAGTATTAGGGATATTCACACCACTAGAAAACTACCTCCAATCTTTACAAAGTAATTAATGAAGTAATGGCAGAATAGAGGCGAGAGAAAGTTCACTGAAATAAGGGAAAAATGTTTACTGAATTGCTAAGATAGTTTTATTTCGGTTACCCCACTGTACAAGGATAAAACAAAAGATAGTATTCCGTACACTGTTCTTCAGAAAACAAGTAGCCTCTGTCCAAAAGAATTCAAATAACTTACCAACCCAACGGACCAGGAGTAAAGACAATACATTTTTTGCAGCCTTTTGTTCTTTTGAATCGCCGTAATATCATTAAATCATATTTATTTGGCCAAGAAAGTTGAGTACAGAAAGATACGTCATCTAATTACAAATCAGTGACTATCACTGAACATAAATGGGTACATGGCTATCCCCCAGGCCGCTCCGCTGTATCAAAGTGAGGATTCAGCAAGGTGCTTTCCCAGTTTTAGGTTTTACAAAGCACAGAGTGCAGTATTTCGTGTTTGTATACTGCACAAGAAAACTACAGAATAGTGAATTTTAAATATTGAACATTCTCAAGTTAAGTCACGCGTATCCTAGAAGGAAAATGCTCTTTAATTTGAAACGCGCACTTAATAGTAGTGTTAAGTCTCTAGAATCGGAATAATAATTGTCATGGTTGCGAAAATATGGCACATTTGAGTGGGTGGATCGAATTCTTTTTGAAAAAGGTCCATTGACGTATCGCGTTCAATTATAACGAACTTGTTCTCTTATGGTTATGTTCCCTTCAAAAGTTTAAATACAGTGACTAACTAGTGACCCTCTGAAAGTATTGTGCGATGATAATATTTAATTTATATTTTATTTAATTATAAATAAAAACACTTATTAAAAATATATATTATTTTTTTATTTATATATTAAAAATATGGAACTTTAATAAAATTGCAGGTGGAAACCAAGCCTAAGATCGCTCCTTGAACAGTGCTGCAAAGGACGTCAACTGAAGGTTATCAGGATGTAAACAAATTTTCGCGCCAAATAGTGAAAAGCTTCGACGAATCGCTCTTCCGTGTTATGTTATTTGTTCAGACTTGATTTCAGTGGTGTTAATGAAGTTTATCTTCGCCGTAAGAATAAGTAAGTTTCAGTCATTGTTTATTCAGCTTGCAATGCAATTCTTTGTTATATTTCAGCCAGATTTTCATTGACGCAGCAGGGGAATCGTGAAGCCTGTCCGTAGGCTATCGGTAGCCCAGTGATACATGCTGGTAATTTAGTCGGTAAGTAATTTCCAGTAAACGTGATCAGAATGTAAGCATTACGGAGTACCGTAGGCATACCCAGGTAGCCTAAGGCTAAGGCTGTAGAGGCCTGAGCAGTACGAGGATAACCATTTCTTAATACTGAACCATAGGCTAGGTAATGGTATAGCTTATTTGTTAGCCAGATAGATGAACCGTAGGTAATACAAGGCATATGATAAATTGGTAATTCTGTATATTAGCTCCGCGCCTGTTTTTACCTTTTCAACTGGTTTTTTGTACACTTTGGGGTTCTGATACTGGGGTTGTGCATTTGTTTGTTGTCGGCCAAATGGAATGTCCCTTCACCGTGTTTAGTACTGGCCTGGGGGGGGTTGGGTACCCATACGTTAAGTTATTGCACTTGCTGGACGGGATATGAACCGTTCGAAACAGACATACCCGTGCTCTGTCTTGTGAAATTCGCGATGGAAACCCCTTGTTGGATGGACTTCGGGGGTTAATTACAGGTTAATTAGACTCGAGCGCCAAAAATGAAAGGTAAATTCATAATTGGCAACCGAAAAACTATAGAAAAAGCCAAGTTATAAGGCCGTTGGCGACGCGGAGCTACCCTATGGTTCTACCGATAAATTACATATCCTATCCAAATAGGCTAACCCTACAGGAATCGTATTTTACCAGCAGGTTACTGTTTATTTTAGGCATTTCTGACATTTTATTGGTGCAGTTGGAGCCACTATAGTTGTATGGGGCAGTTACGAGAGGAAGTTTCAGCCATAAAAGCATGAAAATTGTGTGGTTTCTCTAGGCCTATTACTATAGATAATGAAACTCCTTACAATTTTGGGGACCACTGTGGATAAGTGAGGTTTTTTTGGGGGGGGGGGGGGGTGGACACTAAACTGTGACAAGGCTGTAGGTCAGCCTGTTCTTAGTCTATAGCCTAGCAGGCATTCTAGAGGCAATACAAGCTAGCAAGGTATAGCCTCAGCTAACCTTACTTAGGGCATAGTGCCCTGACCTGGCTGGGAGGGTTTTGCCCCCCTCCCCCCCAAGCAATACTCAGCATACAGTTTAATGTTGAGGGAAAAGCTTTGGTAAAAGTCCGTTTCCGGTATGAACTCCAATTCCACATGAGGGTTAGTACTAAACATGTACACTGTTTTGCTGTGTTTAGCACTAGCCCCGGGGGGGTTCAAATGTATTTTGCCATGTTCAGTACTAGCCCTTGGGGAATCAAATGTCCCTGAGAGCATTTTGCAAAATTGAAACTTAGAAAAAATCCTCAATCATTTACATGTATTTTATTTTTTATTGTGATAAATATTAGGTTGCGAGAATTATGTATATAGAATATGTTTTTCATTTTTTAATGAAGATTCGAAAGATATAATAAAAAACTGAGTAGGGATGTTCGGACTGGAAACAAACATTATCCAAAGTTTTCACTTGAACATATGGCCTGGCTTAGGCCAGTGCTTGTGGGTAGTAGGTCAAAATCATGACTGTTCATCATGCAGTCCTGCCAAGAAGCAGTAAATAGATAACTTACCTCAGACAGAACTGCCGAGACTTAAGTTGTGGTGTGAATTTCTTTTGAAAGTGCAATCATTGCAGTACCATGCAAACAGGTTGGTTAGTATGACTGTGTTTTCCTCCAGAGTTAAATCTCATACTTCTGATACTACACAGCACAAAGAGTGACTTAATTCAAATTCCACAGATCAACATGGCCACTCTGCTCTTCTTAAGTTCTGTGCATCCTCTGATTTTTTCCAGCTAGTTAAGGAACCCACACATATTTCTGGTAATAGATTAGACCTCCTACTCGCAGATGTTACAGCTATAGTGGAGTATATAGGCACTTCTGATCACTGTGCCACTGAGGTGGACGCATCTGTCAATCAGTATATTTCTAATTCCACCATTGGTAAAAAGGGCTTGGCTGAAATCTAGAGCCGATTGGGTTGCATCATTGAAGCATGTCAGGCACTTAACATTTCAGATGCTACATCTGATCCGGATCCCGAGAAGAAGTTAAATGAAATGCTGATGGCTATTTTTTTAAGGTTTGTTGTAGAAAAGTCATTAAATTTAGGACAAATGACCAACCATGGCTTGATGATACATGTAGAAGAGCTTACCATGACAAACAGATCAAATTCAACACATGGAGATGAAATCGCTCACATGAAAATTACACCATTTTTTGTTGAGTCTTGTCGTGCTGCAAATAGAATTTATCATATACCTTAGAGAACTGCTTCATCGATCTTTTAAAGCTAAGCAATCAGTCAAGGATGTCCCTCTCCCTGATAATTGTCATCTTGAACTTATTCTTACAAAATTTACATTTCATTTTAAGAGTGTTAAGAAGATTCTTGATAATCTTGATAGCTGGGGTGGAGAAGGTCCTGATGGTTTCTTCCCTTTTCTTTAAAAAAGTTTCTAGCGTGTTGTCTTCCAAGATTTATAGCTTCTCTAGATTTTTAGGTTGGCGTAGTATCTTTGTGAATGAGCGCAAGTTTAGCAATGCAGTGCTTGTTCCAAAGAATGACATTTGTTCCTACACAAAACCAGCCTTCGGTCTTTACATAGGGATTTTGCTTTCGAATGCGAGCTGGAAAAGGCATTAACTTTCAAACAAGGTCGTTAGCTACCAACGATGTCAGTCTGCACTCCACTTTGCTTTTAGCTGCTGTCATGTAAAGAGTCTCTACACTTCTCTGGCCGACTGCTGTTCACTTTCATTTTGTTGTTTCTTGTGTATATGATTGTGTTTATTTGTTTGTTTTATATTTATAATGCAAACCCTTAATTTGCAACAGCCTGGGGAGAGGAAACCTTTTATTATAAGGCATTGCCCAGGAAAAAACAAACCTTGTAATCAGTTCCTCTCCTCTTTAGAGATACAGTAAACCCCTGTATTCGCAGACTCACATATTCACGGATTTCTGTGTGGAATGTATCAACCCATTATTCGTGGAAAATTCACCCATTTGCATTATTTTTCACTGAGAAATATTCACTAATTTCTGTATTTTCATCTCATTTTTATGACTAAATGCACTTTTTGTGATAAAACTATTAAAATACTCAGGTAATGCTCGAGTTACGATAATTCACCTTACGATAATTCAATTTTGCAATGGGGTAAGCAGTTAAGACCAGTAGACAATATTATTTATACAATATTTTAAAATTTTGCCCGGGCACAGGCAGCAGCATATTCAGGCAGTGAGAGAGACCAAATTAAATAGAAAACTTTTCCTCCATCTCTGTATCCCTTCTTCTAGTTAAAAAAGTAAAAGAGAATGATAAAAGTATTGTTAGTAACGTTATACTCTTGCGTAAATGCTTACAGCCATAAACAACCGAACGAGAAACTGTTGTTTTGCTTATAACCAAATCGGATAACAACAGCTGTTTACCTTGTATTTCAACCATCGTACGGTAATAAACAGTTACCGTAGCTTATAGCACAAATGACGTTAAGTAGAATAGGACTAATATATTTTTACATTATACCCTTATTCTGTATGGATAAAAGATCGTCAAGGAAATATACTGCTAAATTTAAGCTGCAAGTTGTAGCTGAAGCTGAGAAAACACTGTTCAAGCTGCTAATGAATATATAGTAAATTATCGTGCATTGGCAACATGGATGAAACTCGATCGTAATTAAAATTGGAGAGAAAGTATTTTAATCAAAACTACTGGGCATGAAAGAACACATGACTGTTATTTTTACGCTGACAAACGATAAATATGGAAAGCTCGTATTATGATGAAATCAAGTGAAAATAGCGAACGGAATCTTGAATTTTTTTTACACAAAACAAATGTCCCCAAACGGCCATCATCAACTGTTAACGAAAAAATGGATAAATTAATTTCACAAGGAGATGTATTTTAGTTATATTTCAACTTGAAAACACTTCTTATAACAAAAAATAACCTTGTCCCATATAAATAAAGTATCTAGAGATTCATTTATGCTAACTAGAAGCAAGGAAAGTGCTCTGAACTGGATTAAATACGGCTAAATAAACACCACATAAACTGTTTCCAAACCAAAACATTGATTGCTGTGACCGCATTTATAATACAAAAGCAATATAAGAATATATACAATATTATTGGATACGGTTAATTAAGGCATAAGTAAGTATACAGTACCTAGCTTAACCAGACCACTGAGCAAATTAACAGCTCTCCTAGGGCTGGCCCGAAGGATTAGATTTATTTTACTTGGCTAAGAACCAGTTGGTTACCTAGCAACGGGACCTACAGCTTAGTGTGGAATCCGAACCACATTATAGCGAGAAATGAATTTCTATTACCAGAAATAAATTCCTCTGAATCTTCATTGGCTGGTTGTAGAATCGAACGCGGGGCCAGCAGAGTGCTAGCTGAGAACGGTACCCACCCGTCTAATGAGGAACTAAGGCATAACGTTTTAAAAGATGCTTATTCATTATGTTTCGATGTTTTTATAATACGATACGTGAATAGAGTACAGTATAATGTAGGCTACGCTACCGTATATGTATACAATGTACCATAGTGTAGGCTAAGCTAATTCTTGTTAGTCAATTTCTCTTTGCACTGAATTACCATAAGTCACTTTGCATGAACCTCCAGAATTAGCTGATGTTAATAATTACTATACCATGTATGTATAGAGTATACTTTATAGTGTAGGCTAGGCTACCATATATGTATACATGGTACTGAATACCCTAGTGTAGGCTAGGCAATGTTCTAGATGCAATTTGGTATTTCTTATGTTTTTTCCAACAAACGATGGTTTTTTTGGAACCTAAACCCATCATAAGTAGGATAATACTTGTATAAGAATTTTTAGTTTGTTTTGTGTGTGCTTGAACTATCAAAATAGGCAGTTCTAAGTATTTTTAGAAGGGTTCTAAGAATTCGCTGGTTTTAGCTATTCGTGGGGGGGCGGGTTGTGTGGTACGCATCCCCCGGCAAATATGGGGGGTTTACTGTAAAGCCTCATACTTTGTGTACGTCTTGCAGGAAACATGACTGTAGTCAAAATAGCCTGTGTAGTGAGTGTTGAGTCTGGCCTTCTGAACAGTGGGTGAACTCTGCTCGGAAAAAGAAGAAAGTTTCCTGGTATTATCGGAGTGCAGTACTCCACTGGCGATGCCAAAGATTCTGTCTGGTTCTTTCTTGTCCCCGGCCAAGCTCCCACCTGCTGTTGCTACTCCTAAGGGAGCAGTTTCTCCTTCGCCATCTCCTACTGTGTAGTCAGTAGAGAGCCAGCGTAGGGGAACTGTTGACCGGTTTGACTACTCTCCAGCATTCTCCGTTTGCTTGGAGGGGGAGTTGTCCTCAGGAGGACACTCCTCCTTAGGGTGAAGGAAGATCCGTGGTACTGATGAGCGACAGTACCACAGTAGTGGTATACGTCAACAAGCAGGGGGGTCTGCTATCCCTCCCGCTCCACCAGTTGATGATGCAGGTGCACGAGTGGGCGTGGCTCGCTCGGTAGAGCTGTCAGCCAGGTACATTCCAGACAAGAGGAATGTCATGGCAGACAAGCTCAGCTGCCAGAATCAGATGATCGGAACTGATGGTCCCTTCACTCGGAAGTCACGGAAAGGCTGTTCAACCTGTGGGGGCATCCAGTCATCAATCTTTTCACCACCTGGCACAACAGAAAGCTCCAGGTCTTCTGTTATGTCGTGCCGGACCCATGGGCTGCTGCGGAGGACGCGTTCCAGCACTAGTGGGACAACCTTGACGTCTAGGCCTTTCCTCCATTCTGTGTGATTCGCAGAGTGATCAACCAGGCGATGATCACTCCAAATCCCAGAATGATTCTGGTATCCCGACCTGCTAGCCCTCCTTTCCGAGGTGCCGAGAGAGGTTCCCCCCTGGCCCAACCTGCTGTGTCAACCCCACGTAGAGCAGTATCATGGCTGGAGGTTATCCACCATCTGCAAGTGAGAGGCTTTTCGCTTCACGCAGCAACAGGGATGACCGAGTACCTCAGATGATTCTCCGCAGCGGTATACCAGGGAAAGTGGTCCGTCTTCTGTGGTTGGTGTTGTGGACGGGGTATCTCTCTGGTCAGAGCTACTGTTCAGCAGGTTGCGGACTTCCTCGTTTTCCTTCATTGAGAGAAGCTTCTCTCCATTTCAGGTGTAAAAGGCTACCACGCCGCACTTGGCCTAGTCTTGCGGCTGAAAGGAGTAGATGTCTCCTCTTCTTTTGAGATTTCCCTACAGATGAGGAACTTCCAAAGGTCTTGCCCACCCAGGGATCTCAGGCCCCCTGCGTGGGATGTGACTCTCATTCTAAGGAGCCTGACTCGTGCACCGACGAGCCTTTATGAGAGTCGTCAGACAGGTCTGACCCTCAAGACTGTCTTCTTGCTGGCCCTGGCATCGGTGAAGAGAGTTGGCGAACTTCATGGATTTTCCTTTGATGTTTAAACACTCCAGGGGATGGGGATCAATTACGCTCGATTTCATCCCATATTTCGTGGCAAAGACTCAGAATCCTTCGGTCCCTGACGCTTAGTTCAAGTCTTTCACGATCCCCTCCCGAGAGGACTTTTTAGGTAACGAACCAGACGAGATGCTACTGTGTCCTGTTTGAGTGCTGTGGCGCTACCTGAAGAGGACTTGACGTCTCCAGCCTGAGTGTCAACTACTCCTCGTTAGTACTGGCTCGACCAAGAAAGAAGTGCTCAAGAACACAATCTCTTTCTGGCTTCATGAGACGATAAGGAGAGCGTATTCTGGTTTGTATAGTTAGGAAAAATACAATTTACTTTAAAAAATTGTGATATTTTTAACAACCAGTAATAAACGTATTAGTGACAGTAACTGACATCAGCAAACAGCTGTTTCTCGATTTGATTGTTCATGTCAGTACTTGGTGTTGTTTATGCCAGTGTCTTGCATGCAGTCGTAAGTGATTGTTGATTATGAGAAGTAGTAATTAATTCTTAGACAAGTCACAAGGATCATAAGCCTGATTTATTGTATGAAGATTTGCAATTAACCTAATGAACTTTTGCTTCTAGGCCTATCTATTAGTTAAAACCTAACTCAGATATACTCCTTCTTCATCAAGATCCCATCTTGGCCTGGAACATCCTTTGTCTCCTGAAGGTGCTACGATGGCTCCTAGTAGACATTCTTGTTGGACTGATCGCTCAACACTGACACCTGGGCGCCAGTTAGACACCGCTTGCTGACTTGGTGCCATATTAAACGACAATTAGCTGACCCAGTGACCCAATGTCATTCTTGAAAAAGAACCCAGCTCGCAAAGTCGAAAGACACATCCTTGTCGCCAGTTTCTTCCGATGATGGAGTAGGACAGGATTCTTCCCCTTTGTCATCTTACTCTGCCTTATCAAGATATTTTCTGGACTTCTTCACTCCTGCTGCTCTGGTATCTCCTGCTTTGACTTTCCTGATGAGGAAGCTTCCCTCAGACAATGCAAACCTGCCAAAATTAGTGTTCCCTTCATATGCAAAAAGGTGCTTCGAGAAATAGACGTCTGGCTGGTCTCGAAGAGGGATCAGGGAAGAGCAACTTTTGCTTCTCTACCCTGCAAGTTGGTCAAGAGAAGCTGCTGTTTTTATGAAACTGGAGAAGCTCCTTCTCTGGGAGTTTCTGCTTCCTCCCAGAGCGACTCTGGCCTAGTAGATGCAACACATCTGCAGCCTTTTCACGGCAAAAGCAATGTTCTCGTCCCCAGAACCAGACCATCTGACCAGGAACTTATTTAAGATTTTAGAGGAGAATAGTTTCCTCGACTGGACTATAGGAACATTGGCCAAGAAAATCGAGGACTGTCCTTCACTAGCAGAGGATTTCACGGCAGACTAAGAGGGAATTTTGGTGTTCATTTGCCACCAAAGGAGTGACCACTAATCAGAAATCGGCTCTGTTGTTCTCCCCTAGAAATAAAGCTCATTTGTTCCCTCAAGACTTAGTGCAAGAGATCTTGACATCGCTTCAGAAGTCTACAAATGATGTGCTGACACAATCTACCAAATGTCCCAGAGACTCCCTGACCGTGACTGTGAAGTCGTTCTCTCCCCCCCCCATCTCAGCCCTTTCGTGGGGGAAGACAGGATCCAACCCAGACCTCGCTCAAATCTGCAACTTCCTGCAAGATTGATTAAGAAGTTGTCCTTCAAGCCAGCAGCCAAAAAGTGAAGTTCTAGTACTTTTGTGCTCTGATAGAAGCCAAACTGTGCCTCTTTGGGAGAGAATGGAGTCAAAGAGGTGTGGATCCTTGGGTGGTCAAGGCATTGAAAGAAGGTTATGCCATTCGTTTCAAGGAGAACCCTCCTTTGGCCAAATCGCCAATCGTATTACCTGCGTACTCGGTGGACTCTGAGAAATTTGTGGCCCTTTCGCGAGAAGTAGAATCCCTTCTGTTCAAGGGGGCAGTGGAGTTGGTCAAGAATCAAGGGTCTGAAGGGTTTTACAAGAGACTCTTCATGGTCCCCAAAGCATCAGGTGGCTGGAATCCCATCCTGGACGTCAGTGCTCTAAATCAGTTTGTTGTAAAAACGAAATTTCACATGGAGACAAATCAGTCAGTCATGTCGTCCATCCAACAAGGGGACTGGATGGTCACACTGGACATGCAAGAGGCTTGCTTTTGTGTTCCAATACATCGGGACTCCAGAAAGTTTCTACAATTCATGTTTCAAGGAAAAGTTCTCCAGTTTTGGGCCCTGTGCTTCGGCCTGTCCACAGCCCCATAAGTTTTTACTCGAGGCCTTGCCCCTCTCTCCAAGTGGCTTCACCTTCTCGGAATAAATATCTCCTGTTACTTGGACGACTGGCTTTTCAGGTCTCCTTCAAGAGAAATGCTCGGAGGACTTAACGAAGACTCCCTGCCTAACGAAGGAATTAGGCATTCCGATAAACATTCAGAAGCCGCAAACGACTCCAAATCAGCGAATTATCTATTTGGGAATGACTGGACTCTCTGACTTTTTGGGCTTTTCTCTCCCCCAGAAGAGTTGCCAACTGCCTTCAATGTGTCAGAGAGTTCCTTTCTCTTCAGTCATGCTCAGCGGCTCAATGGATGAGTCTCTTAGGATCGCTAGCCTCAGTTGAAAAGTTTGTGAAATTGGGCAGACTTCACACGAGAAAAAACACAAGCAGACTCCTTCGTTTTTCCGATCACAGCAGAAATCAAACAAGACCTTCAGTGGTGGTTGTACGAAGACAGACGTGTCGTAGGGAAGTCTCCCCTTCCAGTGAGCCCAGACCTAGAGTTATACTCCGACACTTCAGATCTAGGTTGGGGAGCTCATCTTGGGAATCAAGAGGTGTCGGGAACATGGTCGGAATTTCTGAAAAGTTCACATATCAACATAAAGGAACTAAAGGCTGTTCATCTGGGTCTCCAGTCACTCGCTATCCTGGTGCGCTGGAAGACAGTAACGATACATGCAGACAATACGACAGCACTTTCATAATCAGAATGCAGGGGGGTGACCCTCTTGTTCTTTCTTTACAAGGTTGCGAGGGAACTTCTGCTCTGGGCAGACCAGAAACGGGTATCGTTATTGACTCAATTCATCCAAGGGAAAATAAACGTTCTGGCGGACAGCCTGAGTCACCACAAACAAGTCCTGCCAGTGGAATGGACCCTGGATCCTTTGGTTTGCAATGACCTATGGAGGTTGTGGGGCACACCATCCATGGACCTGTTCGCAACTTCAAAGAACCACAGGCGTCCTCACTTCTGTTCCCCAGTCCCACACTCTCTAGCTTGGAAGACAGATGCGATGCTCTAGACTAGACAGGCCTCAATGTCTGTGCCTTCCCACCCTTCAGCATGATAAGGGAAGTACAGTGATCCCTCGTTTATCGCAGGAGATAGGTTCCAAGACCGGCCGTGATAATTGAAATTCCGCGAAGTACGAACAGCATATTTATTTATTTAACGTGAACAGTATTTGGACTTTTTAAAACCCTCCCTGTACTCTTAACAATCCACCCTTTACTCTATTAATAACAGGGACAACTGTTAAGCAATATGACTTCAGTAGGTAAGTTTACAGTACCATATAACAGGCTAATTTACTGTGGTAAAGTAGCTATAGTATATGACGTGATCGGCAAGCTTTAAATTTTAAAGAATACAGTATACATTCAGTAATAATATATACAGTAATACAATACAGTATCATGTTACTGTACTGTATTACATGTAATACAGTACAGTAACACTTAACGTTAAAAAAAAATAAAGATTGTTAGTGTACTCACCACAAAAGAAGTTGAAGTAAAACTTGAATGAAGATGGTGAGGAATTTGCTGCGCAGTAAAAATGATGACGATGAAGGTGATGATGACTTTTACTGCGCAGTCAATGATTGTATTTTACGTCTCTTCAGATGGCGGTGCCATTTCCTGGGGTACCTCTTCCACTTCTTCCGCGGTTTTCGAAGATGTAACCGTAGTAGCAGCAGCAGGAACTGGCTCTTTTTTGCGAGGCTGCAAAAACATTGTGTTTGGCAGTTGCTGCCGATGCTTCTTTTTCCGGTCGAAGAGCATCTTGTAGGGGGCCATAACGTCATCGACCATGTTGCAGAATTGAACCGATCGAACCATATCGTCGTCCCATTCCTGCAACCGCTCTTGCAGCTCCTTAGCCAGGTTGCAGAGCCCGGCGAGCCGTTCCAAAGTCAAGCCAGTTTGGGAGACAACTTCTGTTTCTTGCTGCGCTGCTGCTTCTTCTTTTCGAGGTCTTCGTCAGTTAGTGGCTGGGAGTGGCAGTCTAGAAGTTCATCGACGTCGTCTGTGGTCATGTCTGCAAAGCCCTCACCTCCAAGGATCGCAGCCAACTGCACAGCTTTTGTACTGCAGAGTGTTGGATTTCGGCAGGTGTAAATCCTTTGTTGTCGTAAACAACCGCGGGCCACAACTTCTTCCAGCTGGCGTTAATGGTGGCAGGCTTCATTTCTTCCAATGCCTTGTTCAAGGGTCTGGAAACTGGGTGGAGATTCAAGAAGAGGGAGAGAGAGAAAAAAAAAACAAGAAACAAAAGAGAATTGAGATGGGTGGGTGAGGCTTGATAGTGACGTTTTCGTGAAGTCAAGGTCACTCGTTCGGATTGGTATCATCGTTGCTGGAATTTCTCCTCATTTTCAAGAACAGACTGACTTAACTGTTAACTTTTGGTACTGCACTATGCTAACAAAAATTACGGCAAGTTGTGAATAAGACTCTGCCAAAATCTCTTACTGATCCGACTATTCTTCAAGAAGTTATTCTAAAAAAACCATGACTTAAGGCGAGTGAAATGCATAGTAGTAGCTTTACACTGCGTCACTTATTGACTGTCTCCAAGTAAGCTGGTCATTAGGGTTTGGTGTTTCGCTTTTCTGGGCTTTGAAATATAAATTATATTTATAAATTTTTTGCTATTTTACGCTTGTTTTGTTGTTTTTAGACCAGGAAATACTATTTATTATTAATATTTTAATGGATTGATGAGAAATTTTGGGTGTTCATATATCACGATTTTTCTAGAATTTTCCAGAAAATCCGCGCTATGTTTTCTATTAATATATATTAAAAACTCCGCAAAGTCGTGAATTCGCGATAATCGAATCGCGAAGTAGCGAAGAGGTCACTGTAATAAACAAATTAATGTGTCACCAAAATGTCTCATGACTCTAGTCGCCCCCTTTTGGCTAAGGAAAGAATAGTTTCCAGACTTGATATGACTGCTAGTAGACTTCCCAAGGCTCCTGCCACAAAAGCAGTCGCCGCTCAAATAGCCCCACTGCCTCAGATTCCATCAAGGATTGCCCACTCTGGCCCTGACAGGCTACAGACTGTCGAGCATCTCGTCAGAGCGAAAGGGTTTTCAAAGCGAGTGGCAGAAGCTATTGCAAAATGCAGATGCCCTTCTTCTGACAAGCTCTACCAATCAAAGTGGGCAGTCTTCAGGGGATGGTACAGACACCATAATGTCTCTTCTTCTGAGACCTCTGTCAGTCAAGTAGCTGATTTCTTACTGCAGTATATCTGAAGTCATCCAAGAAACTCTGTACCTTGACTATCGAAGGATACAGATCTATGCTTAGTTCTGTTTTTAAACATAGAGGATTGTATCTGTCCTGTAATCAGGACCCATCTGATCTCATTAAGTCTTTTGATTCCATCAAGCAACCAAAATCAAATGTGGTATCTTGGAATCTAGATGTCGTCCTGAAATGGATTTCAGGCCCCACTTACAAACCTCTTCACTCTGCCTCTCTGAAGGACCTAACCAAGAGAACTCTCTTCTTGGTAGCGATGGCTATGGCCAAGCATGTTGGTGAAATCCAAGCGATTGACAAGAGAATTGGATTTTCAAAGGGGGACTCAGTTTGCTACCTTTCGCCTGGATTCCTTGCCAAGAATGAGGACCCTTCTGACCCATCCGTAGCCCATTTGTCCTCTATGAAGAATTTAATAGATGTTCTTGGACCAGAGTAAGAGGAGAGACTTCTATGTCCAGTAAAGAGCCCTAAGATATTACCTTCAGAGGACTGATAAAATCAGGGGTCCTTTGAACATTGTCTGGTGTTCGGTCAAAAATCCTTCCTGCCCTCTCTTCAAGAATGCTCTTTCATTTTTTCTGAGAAATCTGATTACTGTACCGAATCTCATTCCCAAATTCAAGAAGCTTTACAGGCTTTTAAAGTAAAAGCCCATGAGATTAGAGCTATTGCAACCTCTCTTGCTTTCAGACATAACATGTCTCTTTCGATTTGCCTGCAATCTACCTTCTGGAGGTGTCATTGTTTGCTGCACACTATCTCAAAGACGTAGAGATCGTTTTCGAAAACTGCAGCACGTTAGGATCTTTATCTGTGGCTGGCATGATTTTGGTAAAGAAAGCATAGAGAATCTTCTGTCCCTCTGCTTTCTTTGCCTTGAATTAAGGTGTTGAGTTTTGGGAAGCGAAGCCTGGAGCCATGCTGTGTCTGGAGTGCCTGCCAGCTTTTTATGAGTGTGGGTGGTGGTTTTTAAATACGATGTAGGTATTAGTGTTATGGTCCTATTCTGGTCTACGCCCAGGGCAAGGGCATCTTTTGTAACTTTGTGAGCTACGGGTTTACTTTCCTTGCTGCAAAGTTTCCACTCAAGCAGGAGTGACTGGGCTCTACAGGCAAGCTTGCTGCAAGACAAGAGGAGCACCGACCAGAGGCAATACCTATATATAGCACTCTCTTGCTCGGTAAGGAACAACAAGCTTTTTGCTTAGTTGTTCCTCACAGTCCCTGATAGTTGGTGGGGCATGTACCTATGCCGGAACAAGCACTAGCGCTACCACGAATTTTGAATTTTTAGGCTGCCGTAGGTAGGAAGCTCATAGCTATGTGATTACTTGGTAAGAATATATGAAATTATTTTATCGTAAAACTGGCATTTGCATTGGCAGAAACAGTCCAAAGCAATACTAACCACCTATATTCTGATGGTTAGTTTAACCTCTGTTTCACTTTCACTTCAGAAATATATAGCAGAAAAAAGAATCTAGTGCTGTAGGACAGTTAGGCTGTGTTGATTTCCAAGAATAAAGATAGCATCAGTTAATGATGCTCCCCACTTTTGCTGAAAGTCGATCAGTTCATATCGCATGCCATTAGGACAAAAGTATGACGAAAGTTGCAGGGATTCCACAGCCAAACATTAAAATCTTACAATGAAAACATGGGTTGTTGATCTGGCTGATTGTCTTTTATCACTGTTTTGAATCCCAGTGAGATCAAAGAAAATTATATTTTTATATAAATAACTTAACCCAGTAATTACATAGCTATTAGTTTCTTTTAACCGGCAGCTTAAAATTTTGAAATTGTGGGTCACACTAGTTTGTTTTGGTAATGGAGACATGCCCTGCCCACTTTCAGGGGAAAAGAAGGTACAACATAGCAAAGAGCTTCAATTTGTTTCTGCCGGCTGTTTGAATTTTGAAATTTATACTTTGCTGGTTGTTTGCTCTGTCTTCGATTGGTGAAGTATTTATTTTCGTAGCCTTTCAGCATAATTAAGATAGTATTAAGCGAGTTTTGATCATTGGTTTACGACTTTTTGCGCATTTTTTGGACTTGTCGTAGAATTTTCCAGGATGTCTGACACTAGTAGTTCTAGTACTGTATTAGGTATTGTAGCAAAGGCTGCAATACTAGACTGACTGAAGAATCTTACAACTCTCACACTGTTTGTGTTCAATGTAAGGGACAAACGCGTTCAGTGGATTTACGTTGTGAGGAGTGCAGCGACTGGGATTTAAAGAAGTGGAAGATTTTAGATTCATATCTTAAGAAACTAGCTAGAGATAGGAAGAGGAAAGCTAATGCTAGGGAATCTAGTAAAGCTTTAGCTAGTCAGGATTCATCCACTAAGTCGGATGCACTTGCACCTGTAATTTCTTCCGATCCCGTTCCATCTCCTCCACCTGTGCAATCCTCTCCTTTAACTGGCTCTCACGTTTCCAATCCCAGCACCATCGTCAGTCTGGAGTCGAAAATCGACACTCGCTTCAAGTTAATTGTGCCATTGATCGCTAAATTAGCATCATTGGTGAAAGTGTTAATGGATAAGAGTGAGCCAGAGCGCCCAGTGGTAGTGGAGGAGGTGGCTGTTCGGCCCGCCGATTCTCCTAGGCCAAGGTCCCTGACATACTCCCCAGCACCTGGGAGGAGTCAAACTGGTAGCCTAAGGGAGGTTGGTGGGGTCTGCCCCCCGAGCAGTCGCCCCCTCGGTTCAGTCTGTTGATGAATCCCAAACTGCAGTCAAAGGCCATTGGAAAGGCCTTCAAGTGAGTGCTCACTGTATGTCTTCCAGCTCTGAAGAATTTAGTCCCAGGCGCGCACGGCGCTGTGCGGACAAGTCACTCCCGCTGAAAAGGTGTGCCGTGGATTTTGAGATTTCTTCTCCTGTTCCTTGTAAGAAGGGCAGTTCAGCGCGCCCATTGTGCAGTCACTGGGATAGCCCAGAACAATTCTCTTCAGCTTATCTGACAACGGTCGTAAATTGGCGCCAAAGCGCCTTGTGGTGCATAGACATTCTTCATCAAATAAAGGAACTGCTTCATCAGGAGTTGCTTACCCAGCACCTTCATCTCTACAATCAGCGCCCAGCAACTAGCATCGAAGCGCCCAAGCTCCCGTTTGCAGATGATAATACAATGAAGTTTTATATGTACTTACCAAGTAATTACATGATTGGAGCCCTTCTGCTTACCCTCTGATGGGCATATGACATAAACAGACTGAGGTTGTCTGCTAAGTCGTTCCGGGTATTCCAGTGAGCAGGTTGGACCAGTCATCTGCACTAAACTTTGGAGCGTTACCCTTGAATTTTTTAATTTAAGCTGCCATGCAAGAGGAAACTATAGCTATGTAATTACTTGGTAAGTATATATAAAACAATTTTATTAAAAAAATGTCATTTTTCCTTACATACAAACCTGAAGGTCTTAACATGTACGGCCCACCTCAGCCACCCCTCATTTGGTACCTGAGCCGAAAGGCGAAGTGGTGCAGACCGACGAGTGGGCGGGGCTTCCCCCCCCCCACCATCAGTAACCAACAACCTTGTTTGAAATTTAAGCCTGTGTTCACAAGCAAAATTCTATGTAAAGACCTTCAGTTTTGTATGTTTGGATAAATACAAATTGAAAATTTGCAATTTTTCCTGAAATACAAACCTTAAAGTCATTACATTTACAGCCCACCTCAGCCACCCCTCATTCTGATACCTGGGTCAAAAGGCAAAGTGGAGTGCAGACCAACAAGTGGGAGGGGCTTCGCCCCTTTACCATTGGTAGTTAACGACCTTGTCTGAAAGTTATAAGGCCATTCCAGCTCGCGTCTGCAAGCTAAATCCTATGTAAAGACCAGGTTTGTATGTTAGGAAAAATGCAAATTATTTAAAAAATTTGCTATATTGCTTGAAATGGAATATCAATACAGTGGTTCCCCGCCCATTTGCAGTCCTGGATTCATGGCTTCACCTGTTTGTGGGTTTCTCTGTCGAACATGTACACATTATTCATGGAAAATTCGCCTATTTACGGTATTTTTCATAGAGAAATATTCGCAAATTACTGTATTTTCATAAAATTCTCGTGACTAAATGCACTTTGTGGGTAAAATTAATAAAAGATTCAGGTATAAGCATTTTTAGAGGGTTTGGTGTTTTGAACTATGAAAATAGGCAGCTCTAAGCATTTTTAGAGGGCTTTTAAGTATTTGTGGATTTGAGTTATTCGTGCGGGGTAGTGGTATGCATCCTCCGCAAATATGGGGGGGTTGACTGTTGTGTGTGCCTGTGTGAGCAAAATTTTGAAAGTTTTAGGAGAGCTGAAAATTTTTTTGCATAAATGGTAAAAGAAACCTCAAGGACTGTGAGATATGCCAGTGTCTTGTGTTTTCAAGGAAAAACTTTTAAGATTGTGAGGTACTGGATCATCAGTACAATAATTGCTTCATAGCTCTTGAATTGTATAGGCAGTCCCTGGTTATCGGCAATCCAGTTTTACAGCGCTTGTCCAGCGACGACAATAACTGGATTTTTGGCACCAATCCCCACCCAACAGCAGCATCGATCCCCGGTTATTGCCGCTGATAAGTGCTGTTATCGCCGATTTTCAGTTATCACCACGCCATCAGGAACGGAGCCCCCACGATAACTGGGTACTGCCTGTGTTCACATTCATAGGTACAATTCCCCTGCTCAAGAGTTTCCTCCTCCCATTCCCTTTGCTGAAGTATACTATAGATCTCTGGTCTTGTCAAGTTAAGAAATGATAGCTTTTGGCAAGTGAGATTGTGGCCTCCCACTGTTAGAGAAGGCTTTTTAAACTTTTCTAGATATTTATCCCTAGGTTTGGCCTTCTTATGTGGGATTTACCAAAGGATTTAATAAAGTTACTATGATGTTTGGTTTTTATCTGTGAAACAAATTCATTCTTCGTTTTTATTGCTTCATAAGAAGGATTTCAGAATTTTGTCCATGTCAGCTGAATTTTTCTTTAAAGTATTTAGGTATGCCACATTATTATTAGTTTGTTTTAGGGTTGGGGTTAGTTTCCACAATTTTTCAAGTTGCAGGGTGATGTTCAGTTTTAAGTAGCTAGTGTTCACAATTTTAAGAGTTTCAGGTAGTGTTCATAATAGGTAGGTTTATTATTCTGTAGAGCTGTAAATAATTCTCACAATTTTTTTAATGCAAAAGTTTCAGTGTAAATATATGTACATTGGATCATCCTATAGCAGATATTAAATTTAAGCAGTCATTTACTTTGTTTGTACCATGAAGTAGCCTAGTACAAGCATATTACAGTTGCTTTTTGTGCTTTAATTTCAGATGTTGATGTTGCGATGATTCTTCTATGATGCCAGCACTTTAGTAGTAATCTAACAGAGAATAACCATCATGCCTAATGAGGCTGAGAGTCAGGTTGGTTTCATAATATTTTGTTTTATTCTATTTATCTTGATCAGATCTGTCAGCTTTCAGTCAACCAGCTGATTGATATTATTTAACATAATCGTAAAGGTGTCCAAGTTTGTGCATACTTTTTAAGATAAAATGCAGGGTACAGATTATTTGTTTCTATGGAATAGAAATTGTCTCCATTTGTCGAGTAGTATCCCCAGCATGAGCTGGAGCAGTTGAAATTGATAAATTTTCATTTATCCTTTGTGAATAGTGGGCATCTCGCTACAGTGCCTTTCCTCCTTGATCATAAATAATTAGGGAAGTGTTTTTTCCTTTTGAATATGGAGAAAAAACATGAACAATGTTGCAAGGGACATAAGTGTCGTTATGGTAGCTTCATGTGTCATAGGTGGTGGTTTAGTCAGTGAGACTCAGTTTCCCATTTTCTTGTTTATTACAAAAGTTTAGCAATAGGGTGCTCATTGAAGTCTGACAGCCCATCTCTCACTCACACTATTTTACACAAACTCCGTGCACACAGGGTAACCCGTTAAGGTTTTCCGCTTCAGTATTGATGTGTCAAGTTTCTGCCACAACCACCCCTTCAGCATCTGAGACCAGCAAGACCAAGAGAGGTATTGCAATACACTCCCTGGACACCTGAATTAGCCCTTAATCCCACTAGCCCGAACAACCTTAATTACCAATCCCCCTATTGGGAATTTTAACAGCCAGCGTTACCGACGCTGCAGGTAAAATCTTGTCACCGAGCTACCACAACAAACAGTTGGTAACACTAACACAGGTGTGTGCCGACACATCCACTTTTCGTCAGTTGCTTTTTGTTCGCGCTGCTGAATGGTTGTTCCCTTCAGCAGGGCGAGATTTAATCCTATTGCTCAACTCCTCTTTGGTATTTGAGATTTCTGTACTGGATTTACTGACCTTTCTCCCAGACTTATGACCTTCTGCTTTGATTTACTGACTGCCCCTGGATATATGACCTGCTTGGATTTCTCAGCCTTTCTGGGTATTTCATCGTGGAACATCTTTAGATTTGGGTTCACCAGTTCTTGAAACTTGATTGATCATTATGGACAAGTCTTCCTCTTCTCCTGCCACTACCGCGCCTTCCACCTTGACTTCGTCTGTCCCTATGACCGTGGATGCCAACGCCCATCGCTCCTGCTCGTCTTGCAAGAAATGGATTAGTAATTTGAGACATGATAGACACTCCATTTGTCAGGCATGTAGAAAGATTCAATGTAATGTACAAATGCGTTGCAGTGAATGCTCAGATTGGACATTAGAGCAGATGGAAGATCACATTCGCCATCGCAAGTCGTTGGCTAGCAAAGGCAGCAAAAGCTGTCGGATTCTTCATTGTCTCAAGGACCTTAGGCTTCAGTTTCAGATTTAACGAGCTCAGAGATAGTTAAACAGTTAGAAGATAGGATTACGAGTACAGGCAGTCCCCGGTTTATGACGGGGGTTCCGTTTTTACACCGCGTCATAAACCGAAAATCGTCGTAAACAGAAAAATAGTCGAAAATCTTTAAAAATCCTAAGAAAACCTTACTTTTAATGCTTTGGGTGTATTGAAAACAATGTAAACTGCATTTTTATTGAGTTTTTCATTAAAAAAACTCCAAATTTTTATTATTCTGCCATTTTGGAGCCATATTTCTTCCGTCGGATCGGCATACAACGCGTCATAACTCCGGCACATGCGTCGTAAACCAGGAAATAATTTTTGATGAATATATTTGAAAAGCGTTGTAACCTCGGAATGTCGTAAGCCGGACCCGTCGTAAACCGGGGACTGCCTGTAGTATGACAAATTTAGTAGCTAGTCCTTTCCAACAATTTTCAAGCAAGGATAGTAGTAGTGTTAGGATGTCTAAGCTTTCTTCTTTTTCAGTTCCCCTGTCTGTTCCAGAACCAGCCCTAACGGGTGCTGATGGTAATGGAGAATCTCAAGCCTCCGAGTGGGTAGGTTCTGCTGGCCCCCTCGGCGCAGAGTAGACAGTGAAGTACCCCCCCCCCCAAACCCCCTTGTAGTGTTGTTGAAAAATTCAATGTTGAAAACATTAGGCAGGATCAGGAGCTAGGTATGACTAAGACGGATAGGTCGGGATTAGATAGTGAGGAGAAGGATGTGCAGATTCATTCTCCAGTTGGGGTTTTGGTTTCTAGTGGAATTTGTGCTCTGGGAAAATTTTTGCCTTCATCGCTTCTGTTTCGATCTGGCGCAAGATTGCCTCCATCTAGTAAAGTGGATTCGGGTGTGCCTCTTTCGGCTTCTAAGAGTGGTTCGCGTGATCGGTCTGGGGATGTAGCAGAATATAATGCAGATTTGTTGGGTCTGTCTAAAGGGTATAGACTTTTGGTGAGAGGTTGTTTGTTGAACTGGTTTTCTAACATTAGAGAATATGTGACTCAGGAGTGTCCGGAATTTATGTCAGACATGCTTCAGGATTATCAGGGAGGGGCGGATTTGGTCTACCTTCTGTCCCTTCGTTCTAAGGATTCTGCTTTTTCCTCTGGATTATCTGTAACTTCACCTTCCTTGCCCACATTCTCTGTTGCTCCCCTTTCAGTCTCATCTTCGGCTTCTTTCTTCTTCTGCCCTTCCTGTGGCTTCCACATCTTCTGCTTCCCCTCTTTCTACGAACCCCAAGATCCCCCTCTTCTCAGGTAACTTTTTCTTCGTACACCATTCCTCTGTCTTCCGCCTTCCCTTCCGCAGTCCAGCCTTCTTTGGTAGGAGGATCTTCCGGTCAGTTGAGAACTCAGCTTCGGCAAAATTTGGCCTTAGGTGCTTCAGGTTCATTCCCTTCGGGTATACGCAACCCCTTGCTTCTACTTGAAGCATTAGGTATTCCGGGTATTTTCCAGAGTTTGCTGGTTGCTTATAGTTCAGGTTTGCGATCCATGGCTCTGACTGGGCTTGCGGTACCTTCTCAGATCGGTGGGAGGTTTTTATCACCCACTTTTTCCGCTTTGGAAGCTTTGTTGGTACCGTATTTGACGGCATATAAGACGCACTTTTTTAATAAAAAAATGGCCTAAAAAATCCCCTTGCGTCCTATGTACATAATGTAGGCTCAAAATTTAAGAATTTTGGGCTGAAATTATACATGAACGTCACGTAGATGTTGTAGCCTAACCTAACATTCGGTGTTATCCTAATAACCTATTAAAAACCAAAGTTTATTACAATTATTTATCATTATCACACTTAACATCACCGCAATTACTACTGCTAGTATTATAATCAATATCTACGTTGTTGTTATCAATATTTTCATTAAAATGTGTTAATATCATTATCGTCGTCTACAGCGGATCGCCACATTCCACATTTACAGACTTACAGTACGTGTGCTGCCACCTATTGGTGATTATCTCGAGAGCTTTACAGATAACAAGGCTTCGTTCAGTTGGTAGTTGGCAATTCCTGCTAACATTCTCTTTACGCATAACAACATGGCTTCGATCAATTGGTGGTTGACAATTCCTGCTACCATTCTCTTTAGGCATAATAACAAGGCTTCGTTGAGATGACACTTCGTAACTCGTGCTAGCATTCTCTTTTAAGAATAATAACATGGCTTTGTTCAGTTGCTCACGAGACTCGAGCCGTTACATAGGAAACATTTTTATTTATTGGATTTTACCCTTTGATTGCATACTTTTATAATATATAATGGATATATATAACATATATTACCGTAGGTAACATCTTTATTAATGTTTTTGTTGATTCTGCGGTAAGAAACAATGTTTACAGATGAATGTGTTGCAGTCTATTGGTAAACCTATGAGGTAGCTTTCAGCAGCAGACGAAACATTTGATCGTAGTAAATGGCTGATTGTATAATACATATTTTGATAAATATAAATATGGTAAATAACTTCTTTATTAATGTTTTTGTTGATTCTGTTGGTAAGAAACAATATGCATATGATAACCTAATACTACAGTTTTTACTTACCAAAATCATATGAGTATAGGCTAGGAAACCTTATTTTTTTTTCCCTCAATGTCCTGCTGAAATTGGGATGCGTCCTATGCAGACATGAGTCTTATAAGCCATCAAATACGGTAATTCCTACCTCTTTCATTCTCCCTTCTTATTCTTCTTCATCTTCTTCTGTCCCTCCGCAAACATTTTTGCTGAAGCATCCTCCTGCAGGGTTTAGTAACGCGGATTCAGCTTCTCACTTGGCTCCCCTTTGGAAGCAATGTGGAAGCGGTTCCGGGTCTCTTGGCTCCTTCCTCTCTTCCTCCCTGTGGAATCAACAATTTGGATCCAGCTCCGGGTACCAGGTTAGGTGTAGGTATGCAGCATTCTGGCTTTGGCAGTCTGTTTGTATACCCTTCGTCATCGTTTGGGCGCTGTTCAGCTCCTCCTCCTTCGTCTGTCTTGGACCGTTCAGACATGGCAGAACAGGATTCTCATCCGGAGATTCAGGAAATTCCAGAGGATTCGGAATGGCCTCTTTCCAGTGGTAAGGACTACAGATGTATGCTTGAGTATGTCACTTCCTAGTACCTCAAGCAAGAGCTCTGGACCAACCGCATGCATCAAATCAGTCTCTATTCGAGTCATTCTATGCCACTAAGCCAACTCCTGTTCCCTTTTCGAGCAGACGGGTTTGGTTTTATCGAGTTAGGCAGGCCTTGGAGGGGGCGAATGGTCATCTGGCATCGGTGGTGACTTCTAATAGGCAGGACATTTCTCTTCTTTCCCCTCACAAGGTGATCTATTCAGTTCGTGGTAATCCTTTGGCAGGTGTCAGGTTGTCACTCAACGAATCTGTTGAGGCAATCCTGTCTAGGTCTCCGGCATCGTCTCATGTTGTAGGGAGTTCCGTTAGGGAAGCGGCGGCTCTAGAAGACATGTTACGTAATCAGACCGAGGCTCTTTCGCACTCTCTGTGGATGTTGTCAGGGTCAATGGATTTCTTAAAGAATGATGGATATATCCCTTTGGATCCAGGACTGTTTGACAGTTTAATAACTTCCATATCAATGGGTCTGGCTCATCAGGCTAATGCCTTGGCTTCATCGACAACTTTTGTGAGTAAGAAGAGGCGGGATTTCTATCTTAGTCATCTTCCCCCGCATTATCCGGACGTCCATAAGAGGGTTCTCCTCAGAGCTCCTTTAGCTTTAGCCAATTCCTTGTTCAGGGAGGAGGATGTGGCTAGTGTGGTAAATTTTGCCGCCACCAGTTCAGCCGTTGAATCACAGCAGGCTATGATAAGGGTAGCAGCCCAGGGTTCTCGTTCCCCTAGAAGTGTTTGCAAGTCTTCTTTTTCCAAGAGAACATCTTCGAAGTCTCCCCCTAGAACACCCAAGAGGGTGCGTTTTGCAAACAAGGTGGCATCGGTGTCTGCTTCTAGACCCTCATCGTCGTGGGATTTTACCAAGTAGGAGATATGTCCCTCGTCTGTTCCGGTGGGAGGTTGTCTCGCTCAGTTTTGGCAAGTTCAGAAGGATTGGGTTGTAGAGGTCCTGAGGATGTGCTATCGAATTCCTTTCTATTCCCTTCCTCCTCTGTCCTCCTCCCCTGTCAACCTTCCGAGTTATTCCCCGTCTTCCATCAGGGGGAATGGCTCTAGCGAAGGAGATTCGGGCCCTGTTGGAAAAGGGGGCGTTGGAACCAGCTCCTCTCTCTCCATGCTTCTACAGCAGAGTCTTCATTGCATCAAAAGCCGGAGGTGTGTGGAGGCCCATTTAGACCTTTCGAGCCTTAACCGTCGGGTGGTAATGGTGAAGTTTCTTATGAGACTTCACAGTCGGTGCTGCGGTCAGTCAGGAGGGGGATTGGATGGTCATGGTGGATCTAAAGGACGCGTACCTCCAGATTCCTGTTCATCAGGATTCTCGGAGGTACCCCAGGTTCATGTCTTCCGCCATCACCTTCCAGATCAAAGTTCTCCCCTTCAGGCTGACCACATCACCACAGGTCACGTCTCCTGTGTCGGCAGTTATGCATCGTCAGGGATACAGGATGTTTGGATATCTGGACGATTGGCTGATCCTTGCCTCCTCTCTAGAGGAGATAGTAAGGGCGAGGGACTTCTTTTTAAAACTGTGCAGGGTACTAGGAATTCAACTAAACCTTGCCAAGAGCTGCCTAGTACCAACTCAATCCATGACTTAGGGATGAGGATTCCTTCACTTCCTTTGAGGGTTTTCCCAACCTGGGAGAGAATACAAGCGGTCCTACAACAGGTAGAGGTGTTCCCGTCCAACAGGCAACAGCCGGTATCACCTTGGAGAATCCTGTTAGGGAGAATGTCTTCTCTCTCTCTCTCTCAATTCCAGGGTCTCTTTGCCAGGTGCGTTCTCGTCAGGTATGTCTCAGGAATCACTGGGACTTACGCAACGGGAACGCGTTCATAGTCTGTAACAATTATTGCCTGTTGGATCTTCTGTGGTGGTCAGAAGAAGGGAATCTGCCATCCGGAAGGTCTATCGACTCCCCTCTTCTCGATGTTCATCTGTACAAAGATGCCCCAGATCAGGGAGAAACCTTGGAGGAAACCCAGGCTTCAGGCCTTTGGGGGGGATCGGGAATGAGAGGAATCAATCAATCTTAGGGAACTCAGGGCTGTAGAAGAGGCCCTCAGGTATTTTTCAGATTAGTGCTCAACAGAGTAGTGGCTCTGTTTTGCAACAGCATAACTGCCGTGTCGTATCTGAAGAGCTTGGGAGGCACGAGGTCGACAGATCTCAATATTGTAGCTCAGAGAGTCCTGAGATGGTGCAAAGAAAAGGTTTCTCTCCTTCCCCAATTCATATCGGGGAGTCTCAGTGTGCTGGCCGATTCGTTAAGTTGCTCTTGTTAGGTATTGGGGGGAGAGTGGAATTTGGCGCGGGACGTAGTATGTCAGATTCTCCGGAAATGGCCTGCAATGGTAGATTTATTCGCGACGAGATAAACCATCCTCTTCCAGTGTACTTTTTACCAGTGGCGGACTCCATGTCAATAGGCACCGATGCGATGCTGCAAAATTGGAATCAAATGCAGGTACAGGCAGTCCCAGGTTATCGGCAGGGTTCCATTTCTGAGGGCGAGATGATAACCGAAAATTGGCGCTTTTCCGGTGATTTTCGGGGGTTATCGGCTCCGAAAAGTGCTGATTTTCGGTTATTAGCGCCTCTGTTAGGTATGTTTCAGTGCCAATACCCAATTATCAGTGTCGATAAGCGGAAATTGGCAATTTTCGGTGGCGAAAATTGCCAATTTTCGGTGCCGAAAATTGCCAATTTTCTTTGCTAGACAAGCCCCGTAAAACCAGATCGCAGTTAACCGGGGACTGCCTGTATATGCCTTTCCTCCATTTGGGCTCATTCATCACGTAATCAGCCATGTGGAAAGATCTCAGACAACTGCATTTCCATCATTATCACGCAAACCCTCGTGTGCTGAACCTAGTTGCATGGCGACTATCGAGCGAGCAGCTAGACAAACCGGACTCTCTAAAGCTGTGGCTAGGCAGCTTTCTTTCAGCTTGAGAAAGTCAACCCGCAAACTTTACCAAGTCAGATGGACAATGTATAGAAGTTGGTGTCTTAAGGAAGGTCACTCCATTTCTAGACCTTCTATTACTAAGATAGCTGATTTTCTGTTATTCCTTAGAAAAGTCAAGGGACTTTTGTATTCGGCTATTACTGGCTACCACTCGATGCTTAGCTGTACATTTAGCTTCCATCTCCCAGAAATTTCTACTAGCAAAATCATCCATGATTTATTGCGTTTTTTTAAGATTGAAACGTCCTGTTTTGCTGAATCGGGCTCCTCCGTGGGATTTGTCGGAAGTACAGTACTTCATTTTCCACGTTTCCATGCTTTTGAACCCATTGGAGCTCTTAACTTTAAGACAGCTGACTAAGAAGGTGCTTTTTCTTATGGCCTTAGCTACAGCAAAAAGGGTGGGTGAACTTCAGGCAATTTCTAGGTTGGTTTCTTATGCAGGAAATGATACGCATTTGTCTTTTCTACCGGAATTTGTGGTTAAGATAGAGTCGGAAGTTAACCCTCTTCCTTGTTCGTTCAGAGTTCTTTCTCTGCAGGAGTTTGTTGCTGGCGACCTAGCGGAGATGGATTTATGCCAGGTGTGAGCATTGAAAGTTTATTTGTCAAAGGTGGAAAAACTCCATCCTCGTCCGCGTACACTTTTCGTCTCTCCACGGACTCCTTCCTGTTCGCTGTCGAATGTGATCAGTTACTTTCTGAGGGAGGTAATTTCCCAGGCCTCTCTGGGTTCTTCTTCTTCTTCTTCTTCTTCTTCTTCTTCTTCTTCTTCTTCTTCTTCTTCTTCTTCTTCTTCTTCTTCTTCTCTTCCTCTTCAAGCCCTGTCTTACCCCGAGCACACAGCTTTTGAAGTATTGCCACTTCTATACTGGAAGTGGCTACTTGGAAATCCATCTCAGTATTTACTTCCTTTCACTTAAGAGTTGTTCAGTTCGCCTCGTCGGAGAGGTATTCGCTTAGTCTGTGTGTAGCGACTAACTCTAGGTGCGTTCATTTTAACTGAGGGAGTATTCTCTTAGTCCATTAGTGGGACTAACTCTATTATCTAGGGTGTGTTCCGTTTAACCGAAGGGATATTCTTTTAGTCCATTGGTTTGTAGGTTAACCAGATAGAAGAATTCCTTTTTAGGCAGCAGTGATAGCATAATCACAGGGAATTAGATTTCTTTAACTATTGTAGTCTGATAGTTTTCCCTACGAGAGTCCAAGGGGGTGCTCAAGTAGGTTAGGCTTCTTGTTGACGCCGAGATACTTCGTCGCTGGTCGGTCGTCTGACCCTTGCTCAACCCAGACAGGTTACCTGGAGGGACAGCGGCTCTGCACACTGCTTCACTTCCCTCCATACATGAGAGGCTTTGAATAGCCACATGGGAGGTTGATGGACGGAGACAAGACTGACCTGACTGACGATCAAAGTACTCTCCAGTTTGTCTCTTCACCAAAAACATCGATAGTTATGGTGAGTGTAGAAATAAACAGATAGCCTATGCAGAGCAGATTGGTGAGCTACCATCTCTGCGTGTAGAAATAAACAGATAGCCTATGCAGAGCAGATTGGTGAGCTACCATCTCTGCGGTTGGTAAAGGGGGGGTGCAATAGAATTGATCCCTCCTCCTCTAAATGTTGTTTATCGGGCTAATTCAGGTGTTCAGGGAGTGTATTGCAATATGAAGTTTTCATAACAAAACTAATACTGTAATACCTACCAGAACACCTGATTGATTCCCACCCTCCTTTCCCCACATCAATTTGACCTTGAATAAAACAATTGACGAAAAGTGGGTGTGTCGGCACACACCTGTGTTAGTGTTACCAACCGTTTGTTGTGGTAGCTCAGTGACAAGATTTTTCCTGCAGCATCGGTAACGCTGGCTGTTAAAATTCCCAATGGGGGATTGGTAATTGAGGTTGTTCGGGCTAGTGGGATTAAGGGGTAATTCAGGTGTTCAGGTAGGTATTACAATATTAGTTTTATGAAAACTTCGTACTTAATGTAATATACCTGCTGTACTTTGGTAAATTTATTCTTTCTTCAAGATTTCCTTACAGGTAGGCAGCAGTGAGTTGCTGTTGATGGTATCTTTAATGAACCAAGACCTATTGTGTCTGGAGTTCCACAGGGTAATGTTCTTGGTCCACTTATTTTTTGGTGTATATGCAAGTGATATGGTTGTTGGCCTGGAAAACAAGATTGTTCAGTACAGGCAGTCCCTGGTTATCGGCATGGGTTCCATTCTAAGGGTGTGATGATAACCGAAATTCAGCGGTTTTCGGTGCTCTTTCAGCGATTTTCGTGGCTTATCGGCAACAAAAAGCGCTGATTTTTGGTTATCGGCGCCTCTGTTAGGTAAGTATTGGTGCCAGTACCCAATTATCGGCGCCGATAAGCGGAAATTGGCAATTTTCGTCGCCAAAAATTGCTGATTTTCATCACCGGACAAGTGCCATAAAACCGGATTGCCATTAACCAAGCCCACCATTAACCGGGGGCTGCCTATATGCCGATGATGCAACACTTGTGGGTGTAGTAAAGTAACCTCTTCTAAGAAATGAAGCTGCCCTCAGCCTCAGTTGGTACATGGATCGGATCAGCAAATGGGGTATTAGCCTGAACTCTAGTAAAATGAAAACACTGTTGATTAGGAGATTTCTTACAGATTTTCCACCCCATCCTCCCTTTCAGGTGGCTGGGACTTTGCTGAATGAGTCTTAAGCTTTAACTATTCTAGGTGTAACTTTTGACTCGCATCATACTTTTGAGAAACATCTAATGAAAGTTTCAGAAAATTTTGCATGAAAGTTAGGTATTGTTTGTAAGGCCTCATATATTTATAACAGTGATAAAACCTGTTTCAGGTCATTTGTGATTCCTTTACTGGAATACTGGTCACCACTGCACCTGTTGCTGGTGTGAGGGTGCAACCACTACGAAGCATTCCCTGGAACTCAGGCGGACAGGTGCTGGCCTGGCCAACCAGGTAGGCCAAGCTGGCCAGGGTACCTATACCACCCTCTGCCAGTAAGGCCCTACATGCGCATGCAAGAATTAAACAAGCAGGTGTTCGTGATCATCATCATCATCATCCCCATACCCCCTGTTCTGCCATGAGAATGGGTTAGGGGCCCTAGGAAAGTGACATGGCCCAAGCAGCGTAATCACCGAGACCTAGTAAGAGGGGATTCCCAGTTCAGCCTTCCCTTCCTGCAGAAGCTTCAGCTTCTCAGAAGGCTGGGGCATGCTTGCGGGACAGCTCTCATCAATGATTGAGGGAATGAGCCTGCTCTACCCAACCCTGTGGATGTTGTCACCATGGGTTGATCACTCACGTGGTAGGGGCTCCGTCTTTACTAGGCTGGGCAAGGGTGCCCAGGACCACTCCACTTGTCACTTGTTTTTCAGGTATTCCTGAGAAGTTGGGAATGGTATCTGGAGAGTTGGCACTCTTCCCAGCCCTCCCATGGAGGCCTCTGTTCCTCGGTTGGTCTTAGACCAGGCAGATCATATGCCCAAGTGGTGGAGGAGGTGGGGCTCGCCAGGCTCTGATGAGCTCCTTTCTTATGCTGAGGGAGTGTTCTGGGAGGACCAAGACCTGTAGGGATCTGAGGGATCTTAGCTCCAAGACTCAGACACACCTGAGGTGCAGAGGCACATTTAGGAGGTCATCTGGCACATTCATGACAATAATGATCTTGAGGAAGGGACTGTGGCTACAACCACAGACTTTTTGTCAGCTATCAAGACCAAAAAAATTTCTTGGAGACAACCCAGGCCCTAGATTGGCTTGCCTTGGTCCCAACTTGAATTCGGTCTGGCCCAGCTGTCTAGTAAGTTACTTCCTCCATCCCTGGCTTGTCAGAGGAAATAACATCCTGATTGACACTGCAGGTAGATCCAGCTCTGGACTCGTTTGTCTCTTGGCCTTTTGCTGAACCAGCTCCATGTAAAGGGGGCCTTCCTCTCTTAGATGGAGACGGCAGCTTTGGAGTCTACTGCCATGGCTGTGCTCCGAGCAGTTTCATGGTTAGATCTTTGGTCTTGCATGGTGTTGAAAGTGGTATCCTCTTTTTTGGTTGTCGTACCTTGGATGAAAATGCCTCCTTCAAGAGACTCCTGCTATTTGGAGGTAGGGCAGTTACCTACCTAGCCCAACAGAAAGCAAACCTGTGGTCCAGCCTAGTCTTGAAGAGGCAGGATGCAGTGCTATGTCAACTCTTAAGGTACATAGGTTTGGAGTTGGTACTTGCACTCAGGAGTGTACTGGTCCGGGGGTCTACCTCTCTTCCCTTGGAGCAAGGTAAAGAGTGTGTGTTGACAACAAGATCCTCCTCCACCAGATAGTGTCCCATAAAATCCTCAGGCCTTTGAGAGGAGCTGCGGCCAAACCTTCGGGTTTCAGCTGGCCCCTCCTCATCAGATTAGAGGAAGTCCCAGAGTGCTTCTGCTCCCTGTAGAAGATCCCAGTCTTCTTCTGCCCCTGTGGGAAAGGGGCTCAGTCATATTCTTTTGAGCCTCCCATCAACTCTCGGAAAGGAAGCAAAGGGAAGAGGGGAGGAGGACGCCAAGGGTGGCGTTCCTCCTCACCAGCTGCTAATAGTGAGGGTTGCCTGTCAAGCCAGTGGGCAACATGGCAGTGACATGGAGACTTGGGTGGTAGATCTACTGCCCTTTGAGTCACCACCACCCCTTGCTTGTTCACTGGTCCACTTCCATGCATAGGAGGTAAATGCATTGCTGAAGAACAGCTCAGTGAAAGTCATTCAAGATCAGTCTTCAGAGTTTTACAATCACCTGTTTCTGATGGAAAAGACCAGTCATCAACCTCTCCATTGAACCAAATAGTTTGTCAAACCAGATTCAAGATGGAAACATTCACTCAGTTCTGGACTCCATCAGAGAGGTGAACTTCATGCTTTCAGTGGACCACAAGGATGCAGATTTTCAAATACCCATCCATCGGTCCTCTTGGAAGTACCTCCACTTTACCCTTGGGAGGGAGGGATCTATCAATTCAGGGTACTTTATATTAGACTTTTGCCCCCCTCGCCCATGCACACGGCCTATGTCGTCTGAAGTATCTTGATGATTAGACAGTCCTGGTGTGCTCACTATCCCAGTTGATACAGGACAGAGACAGCCTTCTGGAGTTTTGTTGCAACCTGGGTGTTGGGATAAACTATGAGAAATCGGATCTCACCCAAACAGAGGGTAAAGTATCTGGGTATGCTGGAGAAGCTGGTCCTTCATGGGTGGTATCAACTCCATTCCCTCCAGTGGAGGCTGAAGGAGTTCTGGTCTCCAGTGAGAGGCCCTCCTTTTCTCCCAGTTCCTCTCTGAGGTGATAGGGAAGATTTAGCCTGGTGGCTAGACCACAGTAGGAGGGCCACTCGGCACTCACCCTCTGGAGATGCTTTTTGTTTTTGGACACATCCAACAAGGGGTGTGATTCATACTTGGACAAGCTATTGGTTTCAGGTGTTTGGGACCTGAACCACTGGCACTTTCACATCATCTTTAATCTGAAGGCAGCTTTTCTGGCCTTTTAAGAGTTCCAGGATTGAGTGTTGGAACCCTTTGTGGTGTTGGTGATTGACAACACCATGGTAGTGGCATACTTCAGCAAACAAATGGGGTTAGCTTCTCTTCCCCTGTATCATTTGATGATGTAGGTGCATAAGTGGGTGGTAGACCACTCAGTAGGGCTGAGGTCAGGTACATTCTGGGCTCTCATAATGTAGTTACAGACAAGCTTAGCAGCCAGAGACAGTTAATAGTGATGGATTGGCCCATGCACAATTGTGTGGCAGACAGGCTATTCCTTTTATGCCACTCAGCATAACAGGAAGCTTCTGGTCTTCTGCTCAATAGTCCTGGATGTATGGCCAGCAATGGAGATTGCCTTTCAACACCCATGAGACAACCTGATTGCCTAGGCTTTTTTGCCATTCTTCCTGATCCAAAGGGTGATCAGCAGAGTGGTGATCACCCCAAATCTCAAGGTGACTGGTGGTTCGCAAGTGGCTACATGCCAAGATGTATCCAAACCTACTAGCTCTTTTATTGGAGGTCCCAAGAGAGATTCCCCAGTGGCACAGCTTGTTATGTCAGCTACACATATAGAAGAAATATTACCAGCATGTACAAGCTCTGGCACTTCACACATAGAGACTATCCAGCTTCTCCTCCGAGCCAGAGGCTTTTCTTGCTTGAGTGTGAAGATGTTTGGATACTTACATTAAGTCCTCAGTGGCTGTCTGTCAGGGAAAATGGGCCATCTTATGTAGTTGGTGTCTTCGAGTGTCTTTGGTCAGAGACATTCTTCAGCAGTTAGTGGACTTCCTCAGCTACCTAGATAAAGGCCATTAAAAGCTATAGGTCTGCCTTAGGCCAAGTCTTGCAGCTAAAGGGAGTAGATCTCTCCTCTTCCTGGGAGATCTCCATGCTCCTGGGAAGGTTCAAACAGTTTTGTCCCGAGAAGACTCATGCCCCTTAGGAGTTTGGCTCGTCACTGGTGTGAGCCCTTATGAGAGTTGTCAGATAGGGATGTGACCCTAAAGATTGTTTTCCTATAAACCCTGACATTGGCAAAGAGGGCAGGCAAGCCTCATGGCCTCTTGTATAATGTACTCGTGGGGATGAGGAGCTGTCTTGCTTGAATTTGTCTTGGATTTCATAGCAAAAACTCAAAACCTGTCGGTCCCTGACAGGTTCGAGTCCTCCTCAGTCCCCTCCTTTGAGGACTTCATTGATAGTAACCCAGATGAGTTGTTACTGTGTTCTGTTAGAGTGCTGTGGTACTATATGTAAAACATCTCAGACCTGAGTGTCGATACTTCTTCATTAGTACTGACGGCTAAAAAAGAGATGTCCAAGAGCTCTATTTCTTTCTGGCTCTGTGAGACAATCAAACGGGCATATGACTCATCGTGCGAGTGCGCAGTCCAGGTGAGAGCTCATGAGGTCAGGGGCATTGTGCTGTCATTGACATTCAGTAAGAAAGTGTTGGTTCATTAGGTGTTGCATGTGGGGGTGTGGCCCCGCCAGACCACCTTTTCTTCCTTTTATTTGCTAGACGTTCATGTAAATCCTTCAGTCATTTAAGGAATTTTATGTGTGTAACTTACCAAGTAATTACGTAGCTATTAGTTTCTACTTTTAACGGCAGCGTTATATTTGAAATTCAAGGTCATCTATTGTTTTGGTGCAGATAAGTGCCCTGCCCACTTCCAGGGGAAGTATAGGTACAACATAGCTGAAGATCTTAGTTCGTTTCTGCAGCTCAACGAATCAACATCGTTGTTAAGCAGCTTGGTTTTGAATTGTCAGGATTGTTCACTGGATGGTTTTGCTTATTATCAAAGGATTTGATGAAGGATTTAGCCTCTGCGCTAAATTACTTAGCTTAGTCAAGCTTAGTTGGATTATTTGTCTTGATTGTGACGTATTATGTCAGACACTAGTGTTTCTGGTAACCAATATTGTAGCAAAGGCTGCAATACCAGGTTGACATCTTCTAAATATGATTTACATTCTATTTGATATTATTGCCGAGGACAAATTTGTTCTCCTGACTTGACATGCGAAGAGGGCAAAGACTGGGACGACGCTAAATGGAAAATTTTAACTTCTCATTTAGACAAGTTAGAAAAAGCTAGACAGATAAAGGTGGTTGCTAGAGCGGAGGCTAGGGCATCAGTGTCTTCTTCACCTAAACCGGTTCTTTCGACACCTGTGACTGCTTTTTCTCCTATTCCCAGTTCTCTTGCACTCCCTTCTACTCCATTACTTGGCTTCTATCCTTCTGAACCTAGTGCCATTGCCAGTCTCAAAGCTTGGATTGACAAGAAGTTTGACACTTAGTGGATACTGTTGCTCAGATAGGAGCTTCAGTGAAAGTCCTTTTAGACAAGGTAAGTGTTAGTGATCCTGGTGCAAGGGTCTTGCCAATGGAGGGGGTGGCTACTTGTCCCACCAATGCTCCTAGACAGAGGTCCCTGCCAAACTCCCCTAAGCCTGGGAGGAGGCAAACCATAAGTCCAAGGGAGGTCAGTGGGGTTTGCCCATGAGTAGTTGCTTCCTCAGCCGAACCTGTTGTTATTTCCCAGGTATCGGTGGATAACTGCTGGAAAGGTGTACAAGTGGACCCTCACACCTTATCTTCCAGTGGATCAGACTCTAACGAGCCCAAAGGCCGTAGCTGGCGTTTCCAAGACTCTTCCAGGCCATTGAAAAGGTTTGCGGTAAAGGAACAAGCTCCCTCAGTCCCATGTAAGCGACATAGGGACCAGGAACCCTCTTGTAGTTTTTGGGACGGTGCAGAGTTCCCAGTGGTTTCCAAGCGCCCAATGGCCTCTTAGGTGCCAAGTGGATCTCAGTTGTCCAAAGGGACCAGATTGCTCCATGGGATCAAAGCCCCCAGTGGCCCCTAAGCATCCAATGGGAACAGTTTGCCCAGTGGCTTCTGATATCAATGAAAGCTAGACACAGCAAAGTGTTAGATTATTCTCTGATTTCTGAAGGTCCTTCTGATTCAGATTCTCCATTAACAGAGGGGCAACCTGTTGTTAAGGACTTGGTCCCTCCCCTTTGCTTAAAGTTGACATCTGAACCTCTCCCTCCGACTCAGACTCCTTGCTTATCCCAATTCATTGTCGTTTGGATAATATCCTGGAACTTCTAAAGAAGCCTTCGACTACTCCTCAGGTGACAGAGGAAGCTCAACAAGACTTGGCTCTTTCCGTTATTTCTTCAGCAGAGGAGGAATTAGAACAAGAACAACCTTCTTTGTCTTATGCATCCCTCCTGAATTATTTTATTTATTGTTTTCCCACTTTTCTCTTGCAGCGCTGTCTTCTCCGAGATCTGCCTTTATGTTACGACAGCCTGTGGGAACTGCCAAGCTTCTAAGATGGTATAATCCATTTCTTTCAAGAAAGCGTTGTCAGGCATTGATGCTTGGTTATCCAAGAAGAGGGAGATGGGCAAAGCTGTTTTCTCCTCCGTCTCGACTGCCTAAAAGGAGATATGTGTATTATGCGACCAGGGAAGGTCCGTCCTTGGAAGTTTCTGTCTCCTCCCAAGGGGACTTCTCCAGCCTCATTGATCCTGCACGCAGATCTTCATTGGACTTGGCCAAGATCATGTTTTCCCCCACAGAATTGGATCATGTATTGAAGGACACCTTTAAAGTGTTTGAAATTTTCAGTTTCCTTAACTGGACTATGGGGGCCTTAACTTAAAAAACCAAGGATTGTGCTTCCCTTCAAGACAGTTTTGCATCAGATTGGCTCAGGGTACTTTTTTGCGCTGATAAAGCAATAAGAGATGGGGCCCGGGAATTAGCTGCACTTTTTTCAACCGTCATTCTCAAGAAAAGGGAGCTGTGGTGCTTGTTCACCACCAAAGGAGTTACCCCTGCTGAAAGATCCTCCCTACTTTTTGCTCCGAGGGACAAAAGCAGTCTTTTTCCTTGAGCTACGGTAGAACGTGTAGCAACGGGACTTCAAAAGATGGCAACTCATGACCTGCTGGCACAATCAACCAAACAGCCTAAGAATTTGAACCGTAATCTTACAGTTTCCTGTAATCAGAGATCCTTCTCTTCCATTCAACCATGGCCCTTTTGAGGGGCCAGAGGAAGGGCACAACCTCGCCCACACTTAAACCTTAAATCTGTTCAGCCAATCAGCAAGAAGTCGACCTCCAGATCCTTCTTTAGCAAGTGAGGATCCGGCCCTCCGTATCCCAGTGGGTGCCAGACTGCTTCAGTTTTGGGAAAGATGAGAAGTAAGATCTGTGGAGCCATTGGCACTGAAGGTGCTCAAAGAAGGGTATTCAATCCCATTCAAGGAGAAACCCCCATTAACGTCTTCATCCATCGCCTTGAAGGCGAATTCAGAAGGCTCAGAGAGATTTTCGGCCCTCTCAAAGGAGGTTTCGACTCTTCTTGTGAAAAGAGCAATAGAGGTGGTAGAGGACTTATCCTCGGAGGGGTTTTACAACTGACTACAGTATTTGTCGTTCCCAAGTCATTGGGAGGTTGGAGACCTGTCATGGACGTAAGCGCTCTGAACTTCTTTGTGCAGACAGTGAAATTCAAAATGTAGACGAATCACTCAGTTCTCTCTGCTATTCGACAAGAAGATTGGATAGTATCCATCAACATGAAAGACGCTTACTTTCATATCTCAATACACCAGGATTCTAGGAAGTATCTCAGGTTTGTATTCCAGGACAGTCTTCCAGTTTTGGTATCTGTGCTTCGGTATGTCCACAGCCCCTCAAGTCTTCACCAGAGTACTCGCCCCTCTATTGCAATGGCTTCACTTGATGGGCGTCATGGTATGCTTATATCTACGATTAGCTCCTACAGTCGTCATCCAGGGAGAAATGTTTGGGGGACAAAGTGAAAACTTTACTGCTCACCCAGGACTTGGGCATTCTAATCAATCAACAGAAATCCCAACTAGTCCCATCTCAGTCGTTAGTCTGTCTTCATCCTTAATGAAGATAGGCTCAGAATTTTCGGGTTTTTCCATCCAACAAGAGAGTATAGCTTTGCATTCAGAAAGTCAGACACTTTCCCGATCTCCAGTCCTACATAGCCAACGCTTGGATGAGCCTCTCAGCAACCCTCTCTTCCATTGAGATTTTTGTGCCCTTAGGGAGACTGCATGCGAGACCTTTGCAATTCTTCCTAAAGGCCAGTTGGAGCAGGAAGACTACCGGATTCGTTCATCTTCTCCATCACTCCGGAAATAAAAGTAGACCTTCAGTGGTGGCTCGAAGGAAGATTTCTTGTAGGAGAGTCACTACATTAGATGAACCCAAACCTAACAGTGTTCTCCGACGCAGACTTTCCAAGGCTCTTTCCACAAAAACAAAATCTGCTCAAACAACCTCATTTCAAGAGGTTCCTTCAAGGATTGTCCACTCTCGCTCTGACAGGCTTCAGACTGTCAGGAAGATTGTCAGAGTGCAAGGTTTTTCAAGAGAGGTTGCAAACGCTATTGCTAAATGTTGACACGACTTTTCTACCAAACTACCAGGCTAAGTGGGTGGTATTTCATCTGGGACCTCTTTAGTCCAACTAGCAGATTTTTACTTTATCTGAGGATGTTTCAGGGTTCATCATCCACAGTCAAAGGCTGCAGTTCTTTGCTGAATTCAGTATTCAAACATAGAGGTTTAGATATATCTGATTTAATTAAGTCTTTTGACACCTTGAAAGAGAAAATGCAAACCTCAGTTTCTTGGAACTGGGACTTGGTGTTACGTTGGCTTTCAGGTCCCCCTTTTGAGCCACTTCACACTTAATCATTCAGGGATTTATCTAGGAAACTTTTTTTGGTTGCTTTGGCCACAGCAAAAAGGATCATTGAGTTACAAGCTCTGGATAAGCAAGGTGGCTTCTCAAGAAGATGCAGTATGCACATTCATCCTAGGGTTCTTAGCGAAGAACGTAAACCCTTCCAACCCATGGCCTCGATCATTCATTATCAAGAGCCATACAGGGATACTTGGACCTTCGGACCAAGAGAGAGTGTTATGCCGAGTGAGAGCGTTAAAACACTACCTCGAGGGAACCAAGGAAATGAGAGGGGATTTTTGTATCTTCTGATGTTCAGTCAAAAACCCATCACGTCCTCTCCAAGAATGCTCTCTCCTTTCTGAGAGATGTAACTATTGAGTCTCACTTGGGTATTCAGGAAGATGCCTTACTCTTGTTTAAAGTAAAAGCCCATGACATTTGAGCAGTAGCCACGTCGTTGGCTTTTAAGCGTAATCTTTCCCTTTCTGCAATCATTCTATCGACTTATTGGAAGTGTTGATCAGTTTTCGCCAACCACTACTTACGCGATGTGGGAACAGCATTCGAAGACTACAGTACTTTAGGTCCTTTATCCGTGGCTGGCATGACACTAGGGAACGAGGGGTAGAAGTGCTACTTCTATTTCCTCTATCATCTCACCTTGTGTAAGGTTGTCGAGTTTTGGGAAGCCTGAGGGTATTTGGTACTGGAGTACCCACCAATCTTTTCTTTTAATGGATGGGTATTGTTTTTAATTTGGTGTACAGGTAACAAATTTATATGGTTTTGGTTTTTACTATACCATGCCCAGGGCAAGGGTACTTGTATTGTTTTGCTTTGGCAGTCATAGGAGTACTCCCTGACAGCAGAGCTCCCACTTAAAGTGGAACAACTCCTGATATTGCTGGTCATGTCCCTATGGATCAAGATAGGCTAAGCAACAACCAAGGGGCAGCATCTTCCTGCTGTAGTGCTCTCACCAGGTAAAGTTACAACAACCATTTCTGCAATGCTAGCTTTTTTATGTATTTCAAATTCATTTTCATTTATAAATGTTTTTGAGTAGTACATGTCCATGAATCCCCCACCTGTCAATGTGGTATTCAGCTATGTAATTACTTGAGAAGTTACATATATAAAAATTATACTTCATAATAAAATAAGGTCTTTTATATATACATGCCAAGAAATTCCATGATTGGAGCCCTCCCTCCTCCCCACACATGGACATGAGCATAAATGAACTGAGCTCTTCAGCTATGTTGTACCTATACTTCCCCCCCCCCCTGAAATGGGCGGGGCACTTACCTACACCAAAACAGTAGAGCATTACTGTGAATTTCAAATTAAAGGCTGCCATTAAAAGTAGAAACTAATAGCTATGTAATTATAATAAAACCTTGTTTTATTATAAAAATGTTATATTTGTCAGAATCTTAATGATTTTTTACATGTCCAGTTGTAAAATTTTTTAAGAAATGCAATTTTGTTTCTTAAAGGTTTTCATCGTAGAATTAAAGACAAAGTGTTTGAGCAGGGCATTTGATAGCCAAGTATTTGGACTCCAGTCTGGTTAAACTTCTTAATGATGAATGTTGCCTTATCACTGATCATCGTATTGAATATTCACCCATGTGACTGGCCGGATACGAATGCTTCCATGTCTTAATGTTTATTTATCACATAACTGAAAAAGGTTTTAGTTTCCACCTTATTAAGTATTATGCTTTAGAATATGGTATGTTGATGTTAATCTTCAAACCACATAATGTTTTCCCATCAAATCTGCCACTTTACTCTTTTATGTCCAAATTGTTGTTGATTGCACTGCCATTAAACCTCAGATGTTCCATTATCCTTTAATCAGCTTGCTCAGCCAATTTGTAGCTCAAGAAAATACACTTGCTTTGTGTTTATTTTATAGAGATATAGAGATGACTTGCTAAAGACACTGAGATGAAATGCTATACATCTACTATATTGGAAAATATTTTATTTACTATGGTTGTATGTAAATAATTCAAATACTGTAGATACCATAAGTCTAAAGCAGAGATTCTCAAGGGGTTCCATACTTAGATTTCTGAACAAAATCTAATTATGCAGGGAGATGAATTCAATAAATTCTTTATGATTTCAATAAATTATACTAAATTATAATTACTAAAGTACTATTTCATATTTATTATTAGATTTTTTATGAAAAATCATTATAGCATTAGTTTTATGCACATTGTGAACAGTAATGCTTAATGGAACCCTAGAATATCTAGTGAATGGTTTGAGCCCTGTGATTTGATGATTACCTCAGAGAAGCCTTCCTGTTTTGGTGGTTTACATTGTGACAGAGTACTGAATGCTGCTGCTCTCTCTCTCTCTCTCTCTCTCTCACTTGTGACCCACAAAAGTTGACTGACAGCTAGGACGTAATTTGCTGCTTTGGTCATTAGGGGCATACAAGATTTTAGGCAATGCTCTCATATTGTCCCGATTTGTAAGATTCAAAAACTGAACACTGGTAATTATGTTCATGAACAGGATGTGCTACTAATGTGCTGCGAGGGAGATAGATATGAAATTTCACATAAATAGTAGGTCCTAAGGGAAGATTGATTGTGATCCCTGGTATGGTGAGATTGCTGAAAAGCTGGCAGTAACACTGTTAACATAGAATCTAATGGTGATGATAAACTGGAGTTAGTTGTGTCTATCCTGAGTAGCTGATAAGCTGGGAGTAACCTTTTTCACATAGAATCTGATATAAAAATGGATTGACATTGATAAACTAGTCAGTCAGTCCCCGGTTATTGGCGGGGGTTCTGTTCTGATGGCGTGACGATAAACAAAAATCGTTGATAACTGAAAATCGACGATTTTTGGTGCTTATCGGTGCCAATAAGTGGAGATCAGCACCTCTGTTAGGTATATATCAGTGCCAATACCTGATTACCGGTGCCGATGAGCGGAAATCTGCGATTTTTGGCACAGAAAATCACAGATTTTCATCACTAGACAAGCCCCATAAAACTGTATCTCCAGTACCCGAGCCCACCGATAACCAGGGACTGCCTGTAGCTGTTTGCCAAAAGTAAATATGTAATTTGTTTGAACAGTTGAAAAATTTTTAATAAATGATGAATGGGAAGAGGTAGTTTAGTGAATCTGCCCCTCCCATTTATTGATACACATCAATAATCTGTTTTACATTAATCAAGAAATAATAGGGTTTGACAGATTAGCTTTGGACTTATTTAATCTGGAATTGTCTCACTTTTGTATAATCATTGTTTTTTATTTGTTTAGTGTCCCCTCAACATTGTTTGCATATGCAGTGTGATTTGGGGTAGGTAAAAGTTACAGGAATGTATCTATGAAACAGTCTTAAGATTTGTATTTTCAGTTAAATAAAAATATAATGATATATTTTCTTTTCAGGAAATATCTTCTCAGCAGAAGATAGAGAAAGGGAGCATTCTGAATTATTTCACAAAAAAGGGTGTGACTGCGTCAAAGTCAAAATTAAAGGTGGCTGATGCTGCATTGAACAGATGTAATGATTCAGACGTTTACAAGGTGGAAGAGAAAATTGTCAAAAGCACTGAAAGAAAAAATGGGAAAATTACAGGTGATATTCCAGGTAATGTAACAAAAAAGCAATTGGGAGATGGAAGTCAAGTCACAGTTAACATCAAAAAGACAAATAAAAGTTTACATCTTGGAGTAGGATGCCATGGAACAGGGAGTGCTGTTACAGAAACACTATCAGATGAAAGTGAAGATTTTGAATTGAAATCCAGTAAGAGAGTAGATGGTAGTGATGAAAAATTGCATGCAAGTTTGGATAAAAGTGTGACGAAACATAAAAATATTTTTGTATTTATGATGGCAAATAGAGACAAGCAAAATGAAGTTCTAAAGAAAATGGCTGAAGAAGAATTAATGAACAATGAAGAATCTGGAAATAAAAGTGAAAAGCAAAGTAAATTACTTCATGGAAGTTCACAAGTATCCAAAAAAAATGATGAGGTAGATTTGATGGCATTGGATCTTCAGTCAACCAAGGGCAGCAAGAAAACACAGTGTATGGACACTGAAAATTCTCCATTGAAAAAGAAAAAATCTCCTAGGAAAAGATCTAAATCACATAAGGGTAGTGAAGTGTTTAGTGCAAAAGGCTCAAAAACTAGCAGGAGTGTTACTGGAATACTCGATAAAGATGATGATTTTGTCAGTACTGAACAGAGTCAGGGCAAGACAGAATTTGTTGGTGGTGGTAAATTTAGAGGTAAGAGTAAAGAGGATGAAAGTGGTTTTATCAGTTCTGAACAAAGCATTAGTAAGTATAGCAGGAATGAAGACCTTGATAGTATTGAACCAAGTAACAGAATTAAAAATAGGTCTTGTTTAGATTCTGGAACTAGAAAAGATTTTATTGAAGTTGACAGACCCGCCAGTGATGTATCCACTGATGAAGATTGCATCGAACTGGTAGCTCCACAAACTTCACAAAATAGAGCAGCTGCAAGTGTAGCAAAGGTACAGACAACACCACCTGCAGTAATTGGTAATGCTTTCACCCTTTTGATGACAAATAGACATAAAATGAACAAAAAGACTGTGGAGAAAAAAGATGAATTGGTGGATGAGGATACATGCACTGTAGAGTTAAAACACCTCAAGATACAAAAGAGAAAAGCTGGGAAATATGATGAATACCCGCCTGGTAAGAGAGGAAGAAAAAGAAAGAAGAGCTTTAGTTGTGATCTTGATTCATCCCTCAATGATTTTGAAGGAACTCCCAAGAAAAAGAAGCGATCAAAAAGAAGACGTAGGATAATAGAGAGTGAAGACAGTAGTACTGAGGACGAAGATCAAATTTCCCAAGGTGGAATTTTGTCTGAGGGTCACAGTGTGACTGATATAAGCTGTGGTGAAATAGAAGTTAGTAGTAAGAAAGTAGTTGAGGATCAAACACCGGTCATGTCTGTTTCTTATGTTCAAGACATCAGCAAATGCAAGGAACCAAAAAACCTCAGTGATCATCGGCCTGATAAAAGTAAGTCTAGCATTTTGAATGCAAAGAATTGTTTAGTTGGAAAAGGGAAAGAAATTGAAGTGAAAGGAGAATGCAGCAGTTGTTCAGTCATGGATGAAGGTGGAAAGAGAGATTACACATCTTCAGATGAAGGTGTTTCGTCTGGAACCCCTGTAGAGGTTTCTGGAAATCGACGGAAAAAAAACAGCATGAAAGTAGGTAGCTTTTCTAAATCTGATATGTCTGATAGTGGTGCACTGAATAAGATGAAGGATGAAACTGAATGTAGTGACGCAAGTACATCTGAAATTAATAATGAAGAAGAAAAACTTAATGACAAAGTTGTTACAAGTCCCCACAAAACAGTTGAAAGTATCAGCTCAGGTGAAAAAAGTTTGACCTTGATGTTGAGAAGGGTAAGAAATTTGAGCACCAGTGATACCAAGTACACAGCCACATTAGAAGAAGGCAAAGCTGATAAATCAGTTGGAGAAAAAGCATTTTTGTGTGAAAAAATGCAAGATAGAGTTAATGAACCTCCCATTGAAGAGGATTTCTCTGTTGCTTTGACCAGCCCTCCAAAAAAGAGAAGAAAGAAAGGCAAGAGTATGGAATGGGATGATGAAGACAACAACAGTAGGAATAACTGTAATGATAAATACCCTGTAAAAACAGAGAGTAAAGGTGAAGGTGATGACTATGGTGCAGACTGCAGCAAGGATGAAAAATCAAATGGAGATAGTTTACCAATCTCAAAAAAAGGTAATATAGCCACTTTCTTCAAAAAGATGAGTAAGGAAGAAAAAGCTGTTGAAAGGAGTAAATCTGTCATAACCATTAAAGCAGATGTTCATGCACCATGTGAAGGCTATTCCCCAAATAAGAAGTCCAGGACAAGTTTACGAGCTGGAACATGTGGTGGTATCCCACAGAACAAAGAGAAAACACAGGTCAGGCGTTCGTCTCGAAGATTAAAAAAAGAATTAGAGGATTTTAATAAGATTGAGCTGCTTGAGCAAATTCAGGTAAATTCCCCCAAAAAGATCCCTGGCATTGAAAATGTCAGGAAAGATATGAAAGGTAAGGGGATGAAGAAAGCTAGCCTAAATGCTGAAATTTGTACTATAAAGGACAATAAACCAAGCCAAGCTCATGTTAGTGACAGTGCCCCAGAAAATATTAAGGAGATGCATATAATTGATACTTTGAAGAGAGAAAACACAAATGATGGGTCTGTAAGTAAGCCAAGTAAAACTTGCAAGAAATCTAAAGAATCACCTCAGGACACTTCAGAATGTAGTACAAAAAGGGACAAGAAGAAAGAAGTAGATGATATTTGGCAGGATATTACTGTAGGGAAAATTTCTGTAAAAGGAATCACTACAGTGAAGGGTAAGAGCAAGAAACTTTCAAAGAAAAAGCAAGGAGGGAAGAATGGGCAACCCAAGTTAATGGTGAATAAAATAAAGGAAGTAAGATCAGAAAGAAAGGTGGACAGTAACAAACCTGGAAGGAAGAAGAAGAAAAGCCAGAAAAAACAAGTTTTAAATGACTTGTCAAAAGATAAAGATGGAAAAGTATCTGGTAAGAGTGATAAACTTGATGAATATTGTGACTTGGGTAATGAACTTGAAAATGTTGGGAAAAGTAAAGCTCCTCTGAATAAGAATAATTCAGCTGAGATTGTTGCTGGTGAAACTTCGCCTTTCAGTGATGTGATTCATGACAAAGAAATGAAAAGAAAGTTGTTTCCAAAAAGGGTAACAGAAGCAGCTGAAGATGCAAATGATGATAAGGAGAATATGGAACAGACCAGTCAGCAAGCAGCTAAAAAGTCCAGGTGTGTTTTTATTTTTGTTACATATTAGAAATATTTTTTATTACTAATCTGGAGTATTCTGTGTGACAGTGTTGTAGTTAAGATAATTGATTTGCATCTGTGTAACAAACAATGTTCTTTCTTTATTGTACTAAACTGGTAGGCATGGAGAGCTTAGTGCTGATGTCATACTTACAGGTGAGCAAAGCATTGTTTACACCAAGTTAGTCCTCTGTCTATCTAGGAGAGTATTGTGATGTACTTAATTCTAGTATAGCCAGAGCACTGTTGTTATTTCTCATTGCAGCCTTTATCATTTTAAGTTATATTAATGTTTTCCAAAAGTTTGGCATTACAGCATTAAGTAAAAAGTGAGGCAATTCTGTGATTATGTGCATTACTTAAAATGATTTAATTTTCTTTTATTATATCTAAATTTTGCCCAGCCAAAGTTTTGTAATAGTCCTATTCTGTGTATGTATTTCTTTATTATTTACTTCTGTGGTGCCACCCAAGGTCAGGCACTTTTAGTTTAACCACTTGCTTTTCTTATGCCCTTATATTTACATCTTGGGTCATATTATTCTCAGCTGAAAGTTCATAACTACAAACTGATGTTTTGCAACTACAAGATTTTCAGGGGTGAGACTTTGTAGTTCTTCAGCTTCTCAAACTCTATTCTACTCAACAAGATGTAGTCAATTTAAGTAGATCTTGCAGCACTCTCATACTCAATCAGGAGTTCATTATTCCTTGGTCAAACGCTTTTCTTTATTTCGGTCATTGTATCCATGTCCTCCTTGGATGCAACTTCTAGCATCATTACTTCAGTTGACGTGCCCATTTAGGTTCCCTTCAGTTGATTCCATTTTCTCATTCAAGTCCACCCAAAAACTCTTTCACTTCCTCAGAACATCCTGTTTGGGGGACATACACACTTAACATTGCATTCTTCCATACATAGCCTCATGGTCCTTTCATCCTTCTTTTGCATCTAGTAACACATAAACTTAATCGACATCTGTACTTATCAGTTACTTTATGATTATTTTTTGCTATGCTACCATTCAGTTTTTATATTTAATTTTAGGTGTAAAGTATGGGTTAGTTTAGGTTAGGAACTATTTGGAATTGTTAGCTGTAAGATATTTGGAAAATATTCAAGTCCAGGCTATAGTATAGGGTCTTTTGTTACTCATCAGAAAGCCAGACCCCCAAAAGCATGTGTGAAGATGAGGTGCTACTGTACTGGAATGCCATTTTTAAGGTCTCCAGACAGAACAGTATTAATGGCATTTCTTCCTTCCCTACTTGCACCACTGTATGAAAGTTTGAAGTCATATCAGTTCCTTGGCTGTATTACCCTTCCGGTGAGTCATAATCATACAATATATCCACTCTCCCACTCATTAGATGTGTGTACATTTAGTGTTCTAATCTCAGAGGTTGATTGTGCTTTAGTCACACCTGCTCTTGATGTGGTAGGGTTGTATGGCCATAGTGGTAGGGAAATGTATTTGTAGGTCACTTCTAGGCAACATCAAAGAATGGCTCATTGCGTAAGTTGTTTCAGCCGATAATTTGCAGATGGATGTCCTTGGCTCTAACCCTCCTTATAGGCAGTCACCGGGTTACGGCCAAGGTTCTGTTCCAGTGACCTGCTGTAAGCCAGCAATCGGTGTAACCCGAAAATGGTGCCCGATTTTTTTTATGAATATATTTGAAAAAACACTGAAAGTATGGATTTGCCATAAGCAGATACAACCCAGGGACTGCCTGTACAGGCTTGGGAGTGTCATGTGAGAGCAATATGCTGCTGATATCATCCCTTCCCTGTACTGTGCCTACTTCAGACTCAACTGCTACTTAATACAGCCCCCCCACCTCCCCCAACAAGACAATGACTTAAATGGCACTCCCTGTGTGGGTATACTGTAGCTGGGAGTCTGCTGTCCTTCCTCTTGCCTGTCTTTCTGTTAGTTCAACCCTGAGGCATCCCCAGGATACAAAGGAGCTGCAAAGGTGTTGTGGCCATCTCTGGGCATTTTGGAGATCCCTCCAGTATACCTTCATGGAAAATTTGGCTTCAGCCATGGCTTCCTCTCCCAGCTCTGAGTTTGTGACAATGGATATTCCTGCTATTAGCAGTGTTTCTGTTGCTTCCATTGTTCCTACTGTAATTGCTCTGGAAGTTCCTGCTCCTATCTCTTAGAGGATGTCTGCCTTGATTGTGGTCTTAGCAGAGGTGAAAGAGGATGAAGAAAGCTGTTCATCATCTTCCTTTTGCATGGTTGCCCCTGACCCATGCACCATTTAATGTTGCTCTGCATGGGACAGGCATTGCATCCACCTGATTGCCCTGTTCAAGTAGTGGAGCTGACCTGGCTGGTTCTGCTTTTATGGCAAGATATAAGGGTGGTAAAACTGACAGAGTTCCATCACCCTTGCCATCTTCAGACCATGGCTCTTATGTCTGTGACTTGTTCCAGATATTTGTCTTGATCTTCTGAACAGTGGGCAGTGTCGGGCTACTTTGTCTCCCTCTGCTTCTCCAGAGGATCCAGCTTGATCTGTTGTCAGATTCTACTTTGCAAGTGGACCCACGACAGCTGAGTTAGAGAAGCATTTTCATGATATCATTGGGCTCATTCACAAGAACAGGGTCTTGGAGTAGTGACCTGAGGGATTTCTTGACCCCTGGTGTCCTTTATCCAACACACTTGAGTTTTTCCACAGAGTCTGCACCTTCTCTAGACAGCCCTTCTCTCCACTTGCTTGGGATGTCCTGGATGATTTAGATTCTTTGGTAACTTAATGGAGGAGGCTGAAACCTACCCCCTAGAGGTATACCTGTCAGTCTGCGGTGTGATGAACAACCTGTTTGGAATAGCTTCATGATGCAGAGGGGATATATTTCTTTTCCAAAGGAGGAGCTCTGGAGTCAGCTGCCATGGCTTTGTCTCAAGCAGCATCGTGACTTGATATATGGTTTAACATGACAGTGAACGTTGCTTGTTTAGGTTGGGGGGGAGGCTGTTAACTTTTGTCTCAACAGTGTGCAAAATTCATCTTGAAGAGGCAAAGTGATCTTCATAGTCTCTTTCCAAGGGATGGTTTGACCAAGAGTGGTTTCGCTTTGTGAAACGGATTGGTACTGTATTCTGCCTTCAAGAAAAGTAGGGTTGAGGCAGTGTTGGAGAATAAAACTGACTCAGGACCAGTGCAAGATAATGCAGTCAAACCTTTAACGCTGGATACACTATCGACATAGGGCTTTGGGAGAGGCCACACCTCTTGTATGGCCCTTGGGAGGGGTTCAGGAGTCTTCCAGGCATTTTCACCATCCTAGCCAGGCTTCTGCCAGAAAGAGAGATAAGGAGAAGGAAAGAGGTTGCCAAATGTGTGATCTCCCTCTCCCACTGCATTGAGTTTGTGGATGCTTGTCCAACCATTGGGCTCTATGGCAGTGACAGGCCAGAACCTCGGGTAGTCTGTCCTTTGAGTGGCTACAGGCTTCCCTTTAGGATCACCACTTTCTCCTCTCTCACAAACTGATCCTGTTTCATGCTTATTATCCAGAACTGTTTAAGATCTCTTGTTATGTTGACAGAGCTGAAGACAGTGCTAGAGAAGGACATGATGGTAATCATAGACGATTACTCTGCAAGCCGAGAGCTGTAGACTGACCATCAGTCTCTCTTCCGTGAAAGAGTTTGTTCATCAAAATCTGGACAGGTTTCTATTAGAGAGGGCAGCTTTGTGCTTTTGTTAAATTCGAATACCTGTCCATTAAGACTAAAAAAAAGTACCTCTATTCCATTTACAGTGGGATAACGTATCAGTCCAAAGTGCTTTGTTTTGGACTAGCAACTGCCCTACAGGTGTTGAAATGGGTATTCATGCTGGTGACAGTTTAGGTCCATTCGTTTGGGATCCATATCTTACAGTATCAACAATTGGCTGATCCTGGCATCATCCAAGGCTAAATTGCATGAGGATTGGGACAGTGTCTCATTTTGTCCTAGTCTGGAGATTGTGATAAATTGTAAGAAGTACAGTCCCATTACTAGACAACTCATGAAGCATAGTAAACCAAGAGTCCATCCTGTGGACATGCAAATTAACATTCTCCAGGAGTTATCAATGCAGTTCCTTTACCAAAAGGAACAACCAGCTTGGCTCTGGCAAATCCTTGTTGTTTTCTTGTTTTCTTTAGAGAAATTTTTGCATCATTGGCATACCAACATGCATTCAATTCAGTGATGCCCAAAGCAACACAGGTCATCTAGTGGTGATCCTCCAGCACTCCCATTTCAATTGATCAGAAAAGTGAGGGGTGACCTCTTTTGGTGACTGGATGACCCCAACCTCGTTGTGGGTGTTCCGCTGAATTTCACCCATTAGAGTAGCTACTGTTTGTAGACACATTGAAAGTAAGGTAGGCCACACTCCTGAGCAATTCTTTTCTTTTGGGTGTGAACTCGAAAGGATTCTAACCTGTAATCAACATTCTCATGATGAGTGCAGCACTCTTGACACTGTTGGCTTTCAGAGATCAGTTGATGGACATTCAGTCAAACTTACGAGCAACAGAACAAATATGGTGTCAAATGTCAGCAGACTTGGCAGTACAGTCTCCCTCCATCTCTGCATTTTGGCATGGTAGGCACATGAGTGGGCTGTTTGCCATGCTGTCTTGCTGTCAGCCAGATATATCAATGTGCCATAGGAATGTGTTGGGTGACAATCTCACCTCATATGCCTGGGGCAGTTTGTGAGGACAGAGTGGTCCATGTACCCTTACATAGTGTGAAAACTGTTTGAGATTTAGCCACACAGTTAAAAAGGAAGCTGCTGGACCCTGATCAGCTGTGTCTTGTCGAAATGCCAAGAGAACTATTTGTGTGGCCCACACTGCTCTTGACAGCTGCACCTGCTCAGATGTGACCAATCCATGCAGTCACTTGTGTTTCGAGGTTGGAGACTGTTCTGTATATCCTGAGAAAGATTTCTCTTGCAGGGTTGCATAGATGTTGGGTATTATAAGATCAGTGCAGGTGTTTATGAGGAAGAGTGGGCCATCAGCTTTGGTTAGCATAATTTGAGTGATATCTCTCAGGTTGGATCCACTATTTAGTAGATTGCAGATTTTTTAGTTTACCTCCGCTGTGATAAGCTCCTCTCAGTGTTTGTAGTAAGTGGTAATGCTCAGTTCTTTGCAGGTTTTTTGGCTTAGGGGCAGTGGTCTCCACACCCTTAAGGAGGTTCAAATAGTCTTCTTTGCCTAAGGGGCTCCAGCCTCTAGATTATGTGACTGATGTCCTTGGCAGTCTCACCTAGGCACCTTACAAACCCATGAGGGGGAGAGATATTACATTCAAGACTATTTTATTAGGTGAATTGTAAGATAATTTACTTAGTGTGGCACTTGGAGGCGTGGGAATCCTTCTTGTTTTTGTTTGTTCAAGTTTTTAAAGAAAAATGACATTTTTATAATAAAGTAAAGTTTTATATATATATACTTACCAAGTAATTATATACCTATAGTTTCTTACTAGCATGGTAGCTTAAATTCAAAATTCACGGTAGCACTTCGATTGTTTTAGTGTAGGTGACCAGTCCCACCCACTAATGGGAATACTAGGAGTGACTTAGCAGACAGCCTCATTCTGTTTTTGCCTTATGTCCATCAGAGGGTAGGAGGGTGGGCTCTTATTTTGTAATTACATGGTAAGTATATATAAAAGTTTATTTTATTATAAAAGTCATTTTTATATCAGTAACTTACCAAGTAATTACATAGCAGATTCCACATTAATAGGAGGTGGGATACATGGACATATTCTACTCCAAAACATTGTCATATAATGAATTTGAAATAGAAAAGTTGGTAGCATTGAAAACAATGCTTGTTGTTTCCTTACCAGTTAAGAGAGTTACTGCAGGAGAATACTGCCTCTGGTTGGTGCTCATCTTAACCAGTAGTGGCGTGGCAGCATAGCCGTGGAGCACCTCTACTTAAGTGGGAGCTTTGCATCGAAGGAGTATTCCGGTGGCTAGCAAAGCATCAGTAGGTGCCCTTGCCCTGGGCGCAGTACCAAAATAAAAAAACAACCAGACAATACTGTCACCTACACTGAAATAAAACCACAACCTGTCCACTGAGAGTGGTGGGTACTCCAGGTATATTGTACCCCCAGCTCCCCAAAACCCGACACCTTACTACAAGGTGAAGAGGTAGTAGGAGAAAATTCTGTGCTTCCTCCCATGATACCATGCCAGTTACTAATAATGGTCACAAGGTACTGCAAAATTTTAACAATTTTTTTTTTAACTTAATTAAAAATAGTGAGAAGCGAAGATCGATTACACTTCAAGTAGGTCAGCTGCAAAATGGAAGTGAGGGGCATATTGTGCCTGCAAGCTAATGAGGTAGCAGCTGCTCTGACATCCTTAGCTTTTACTTAAAGTAGGCAAAATGCTCCCCAGAATCTAAGAGAGGTCTCAGAAATAAAATCCATTTAGGATGAAGGACAATGTGCTCTTAGTCAGAAGACGGAGTGGGTCCTTGCCAGAACACTAGGTTATGGATGGCCCTCTGCTCTTCCAGTCCTGCTCAGGTAATACCTGAAAACTCCAACTGGACAGAGGGCTCTCTCTTCTTTGTCAGAGCCAAGGATATCCGTTAAGTTCTTAAAGGAGAAAGAACAGATCCAGGTCTTGGATAGGTCCTTATTCTTGGCTAAAATCCAAGGGTAAATGAGCAAACCATATCTTGTGAAAAAGACCTACTCTAGAACGATGGCTTGGCTCTCAATAAAACATTTTAGCAGAAGCCAAGATCACCAGGAAGATAGCCTTCCGGGTAAGGTCTTTTCCGAGAAAAGGAGTGTAGTAAATCAAAGAGGGACTTGTCAGTCACTTCAACACTACGTCCAGGTTCCAGGAGACCGGATTTCCTTCCTTGCTTGGACTAGTCAAAGGACTTGATGAAGTTGCTTAAAACCTGAGTTAAACGTAGCTCGATGAAGTTGCTTAAAACCTGAGTTAAACGTAGCTCGACACCCCTTAATGGAGGAATATGAGAGATTCTAGATCTCCTCAGATTAAAGAGGCAATCTGCAATTCAGATCACAGATGTCTCAAAAGGAGTGATGTAGAGTCTGAGACACCAGCTAGAAAAAATCACTCACTTATTCCGGTAGACAGAGCTGGAAGATCAACGTCTGCATTTGTAATAGTCCCTATAGTACGTCTGGAAAAAACCCCTTCATTCTGACAAGCCTCCTGAAGGAAGGTTGACTGAGTAGACATGGATGGGGGAGGAGTCTTGGAGAGTCCACCAACAACCAAGTCAGGTTTGGAAGTCATTATTTCATGGTTCAGAACGGGGCTATGAGGGTCATCGTAATGTTGCGATGAGCCTGAAACTTGTTCAGTACTTCCTTGACTGTAGAAGGGCAGAAAGACGTAGGGGTCCAAATTGGAGCGAACTTGCAGCATGGAGTCTGCTACCCATGCCAGAGGGTCTGAGGCTGGAGAACAGAAGAGAGGAAGACGAAGGATCCTTAACCCTTACAGTCCGGGCTAAATATATATTAAGCACACCTCTAGACTGGGCTAAATTTAAAGATGGTAAAAAAAAAATCAATGGGAAGAGGAAGATATGTACGAGGGTAAGTCAAAAAGTTCCAGGAAAAATTGTTGAATGATGTATTTACACAGGAATGAAACAACCCAAATACTTGGTAAACAATTATCTGTGATGTAGTGATCATATAGACTTGCTACCTCAGTCATCCTCTTGCTACCGTGGTGTTAACATCTGCTTCAGAAAAGTAACTTCTTGAACCCATGTAAAATAAAAATTTTGAGATGAGAGCTAACATCAAGTTCCTGACCAAGCTTGATTGGAAACCAGGAAAAATTATTGAAGCTTTGCAACAAGTTTATGGAGATTCTTCTCCATCTAAATCAGTTGTTTATGATTGGATAAAGCGATTTAAGGATGGTCGGGAGGACCTCAAAGACAACCCAAGAGAGGGAAGACCATGGACTGCAAAAATGAAAGAATTGTGGCTTTGGTGCAGAATCTAGTGGATGAAGATCATCGGATTACTATCGATATGATAGCTAATGACACTGGGATCTCCCATGGTTCTGCATTTTCAATTTTAAATGAAAATCTTGGTTTGAGTAAACTTTCAGCACGTTGGGTCCCAAAAGCGTTGCTAAGACCAACTGCATCAAAGAGCTGAACCTTTCTCTTGCAGTTTTAACGAAGATTGAATCAAATGAATCAGAGTTTTTGACCGGATTGTTACTGGAGATGAAACTTGGATCCATCAATATGACCCAGAAAGTAAAATTCAATCAAAGCAATGGTTACCAACAGGTTCAGCTGCACCAGTGAAGTTCAAAGTGGCGAGATCTGCCCAGAAGGTTATGGCAACAGTGTTTTGGGACTCAAAGGAGTGATTTTGATTGATTTCCTTAAAGGACAAAAACAATCACCGAACTACTACAAAGGTGTTTTGCAAAAACTGAAGACTGCATTGGCTAAAATACGTCGAGGAAAGTTGCACATCGCAGAATTTTGTTCCATCATGATAACGCTCCAGCACATTCATCAAGGGTTGCAAGAGAAGTCCTACGGAAATTTAGGTGGGAAACTCTTCCACATCCTCCTTATAGTCCTGATCTTGCTCCTTCAGATTTTTTCCTGTTCCCAAAACTCAAGGAACACTTAAGAGGAGTCCGGTTTGAATCTTTGGATGCTGCTAAACATGCAGTTTCAACATGGTTTAATAGAAAGGCCCCAAATTTCTACAAAGAAGGGTTGCAGAGGTGGAAACAGCGCCTTGAAAAGTGTATAGAGTTAGATGGTAGATATGTAGAAAAATGATGTTTGAATTTCCTTAAATAAAGAGTATATTGAATTTTTCCTGGAACTTTTTGACTTACCCTCGTATATGCATATGGTATTATAAAAAAATTCACAAAAATTTCTTGTACCTTCCAAGGGAAGTTGAAAGTGAATATTTCCAACCTGGTGCAGGACCTCTTTTCCAAAAGACAGTCATCAAAATATGCTAATTTTACCAAGTTATAAGTGTTTTTTCTAATGTTGTTTTATTATATTTTGTAAAATTATAATTAAAGCTCACCCAGTATCATAACAGGTAAGAACTAAAAGCAGTAACAAATTCTGAGTATATTTTTTGTAAAATATTTATGGAATGTCATTGGATGGGGAATTTTGGACAACATTCCTCTATGACATCTCAAGGCAAACTTATCCCTCTCTGCTGTACCAACTAGCTATTAGAGTTGGGGTAAGAGTTGCCATGATTCATTTATGGCCCATGGAAGTTAACTGAGCACATTTCCCACAAAATTCTTTAAAATTTTTCTGGCACGAAATCTTGAACATATATGTATGTTACCCATCCACAAGGGGTTAAGGTGGCAAACAGGTCCAAAGTCAGCTTGCCCCAAAGATTCCACAGATCCTGACAGACCAGGGCATTCAAGGTCCACTTGTTGGTAAGAACAAGCTTCTGACGGCTCAGTTCGTCCGCCAGTACTTGTTAGTTGGCCTGAATAAATCTAGAGACTAGAAAACTTGATTTTGATCATCCACAATAGAAGTTCTCTTGTTTGGTTGAGAAAAAATGAGAGAGTCTCCTTGCTAATGTAATAAACTTTAGGACTGTGGTCTAGTCTAAATGGATTACCAATGTCAAGGAGTGAGCTAACAGTCAAGCAGCATTGAAGCCCTAAGCGAATCACTTTCAGCTCTCTGACATTGATGTGAAGGCCCCATTCTTCCGGGGACACATCCCAGAAACTTCCTGGTTCCCCAAGAGGGCTCCCCAACCTAGATCAGGGCATTGAGAAGAAGTCTTAAGCCTAGTCTCAGAGGATGAAGGAACTTCCTTTCCGAAAGTTAGATTGGACAGCCACCACTGCAGGTCCGACTTAAAACTGGGGCTTTGGGAAAAAACGACAGTGTCCGGCTGTGTTCCCTTGTCCCAGTTGGTCTTGTGTTCAAAACCTTTGAAGTCCGACGTCCAGGAAAAACTGATGTTCATGGGCAGAAAATGAAGTCAAATGTGAGAGGAGCAAGGACTCAAGAGAAGACTTGTGCCACAGAGGCCGAAACCTAGATCCCTGAACTGGAAGATCCTGTCTCGTAAGACGGACCTGAGATAATCTGTGATGTCTGGACATGGACATGGAAGGAAGCAACCTGCATATCCAAGGTCTCCATTCAATCGCTCTGGAGAATGGATGTCAGTACTGTCTGGTTCATCTCCATCTTGAACTTCGATCTCTATTCAAAGAGAAAAAGGGGGCTGTAGGGCCATGCAGGCTCGCTGACGAACCTGCAGACTAGCAAGCAACTTTGCAAACTTGCAGATCATCGTGCAGACTCGCTGAGAACTGTGTGGACTGTTGCCAACCCTGCTGACTCTTGACAGCCGTGCAGACACATGGACATCTGTGCGGGCTTGACTTATTTGGACTCGATACCACCTCACAGACTGAAAACGTGCAGAACTGTATGTGGCAGAAGCTAATATCTGGCACGCTTATAAAAGCTTGAAAAGTCCATAAGAGACACAAACGCTTGGACATGGGGAGCAGTGTCCTTGTCCAAAACCAAGTGTGATGAATTCTTCTGCCATCAGACACAATCCTCTAAACAAAAAATAGTCTGCGAGCCGGCACTAGACGATCAGCGCTGGGAGCTTAGTACTGACTAGATAGTGCTGAGCACTCTGGAACAGGCGTTGGGCATTCAGGAATTGGCACCAGGCTCAGAAGTTGATTCTAGGTGTTCGGAAAGGGGTGCCGCTAGAAAGCGCAGTTCTGAGAGGGTTCATTGTGCTTTCTCTTCTTGCTTGGAGCCCAAGTAAAGTCTTTCAACAAAAGAACGCTCAGGAGAGAAGATATCGCCATTCCAAAGAAAGTGACTGAGGTAACCACAGCGAAACTGCAGGAAGGCTGTGAGGTGAAGCTTACTGCTTGACAGGAAGCAGAGAATGGCAACCGTCATCTGTGTGTATCTTCAACAGCCATGAAGAACCAAAAAACATTGTAGTGCTTACTGTCTGCGCCGGAAAAACTGAATTGGATGAAAACTAGAAGGATTGCAAAACTCTCATATGAAGTCTGTCTAACTTGACTAACGTCTTGGTGGATGACAGAGTCCCCAGTAGACTCATCCACTAATCTTCAGAGTAAGAAGAAAAAAGGGGCTAGAAATTCACGCACCATCTGAAGGTAGCTGTGATTCTTTTGGCGGACGGAAAGCCCGAAAGTTCTGAGAGTTGAGACTGACATCCAAAAAGCTGACTCGTGACAGAGGCTGTGTTCTGATGAAGAGGTGATGTAGGTCTGTAGGCGAAAATAACAGGGCTGATTGCAACTGTGTGGCTCTCACAGTAGAGAAGGAGCACCTGAGCTCTCTCTTCTTGAAATTCCAAAGAAAAGAGCAGAAATCTCTGAAAACCATCTCAGCTGTCCTTGTCTGCACAGGACAGGACTAAGAGAAAATCCGAGGTGATGTCTCTTGGTAAACACTTGGAAGTCCTCTATCTTCTTAGCCTGTGCTCCTGCTGTCAGTCAAGAAAAAACCTTTTACTTAAAAAATCTGGACAAGATCTTCGACAAGGAGGCCTAGTTCCAAGGAAGCACCAGAGGGAGGAAAGTCCAAAGACACTTGTCTTGCTCCCTTTTCAACAAACATCAAACTCCCAACTCCCTGAGAGACTTCTTGGAGGATGAAGAAAACACCAGAGGTGAGAGTTTTCTGCAAAAAGCTCATAAATCTGGGACACAATAGTCCCAGTCTGCACTAATTGTCATTAAAAAGGGAGAAATGTTGGCTCGTCTTTAACTCTAGGCAAATAGTTGTGAGTGGTCTGTATGGCACTCAGAGGCAGGAGTCTGATACTGGAGAGTTGGCACCTGGTGATCGGGAACTTGCGCCGGCCACTTGAAAGTTGGAGCCAGGCATTCAGTTGGAGATTGGTGCTCAAGAAAGAACAACAGTGTGTTCTTAACAAAGATGGGCGCTGAGTAATATAAAGGAACTGGCGCCCTGTGCATGAGAGCGGGCCATGGAAGCTCTGTAGCTTGGCACCGGGTGCTAAAGAGAGTGCTTAGCGCCCAGGAACTGGTGTTGGGCGTTTGGGAATAGGCGCCGAGAGAACAGGAACCGGCGCCGGACACTAGTAGGATGGTGCCAGGCCCTCAGGAAGACATTAGTTGACGAGTGATGATAACACTACACATCCCTCAAGACGTCTTTCCAGTGGCTGTCTTCCGATACCTGGGAATGTACTACAGGTTCGACTGAGGGGGCAACTACCTGCGGGCAAACCCCTTCGAACTCCCTTGGACCGCCAGTATGTCTCCTCCCAGGTTTAGGGGAGTATGGCAAGGACTTTAGGTCTAGGAGATCCGATGGGCTGAATAGCCACCTCCTCCACTACACATCCATCAAGATCCCTTTTCAGTGGCTGTCTGTCGATACCTGGGAATGTGCAACAGGTTTGGCCGAGGGGCCAACTACCCAGGGGACTTCTCACCTGCCTCCATTGGACTTTCAGTATGCCTCCTCCCGTGCACAACACTTTACTGTTGCAAGGTTAATTTTCTGTTAACCTAGACACAACTGGCAATGGATTGGGAAGGGAGCATGGGAGCCAGGTGCGGGAGCAGGTGGATAAAAAGGCAGGAGGGCTAGTAACAGGAGAGGAAAAATGGACATGAGCTGGCGCCAGGCTGTAGTTGGCGGCAGGCGAGCTAGTAGCTTGGGAGCTCGCTTATAGTATGAGCTGGCGCAAGGTGAGCTGGAAGCCAGGTTGGCGCTAAAAAATGTGGAATGCTCCACTGTGTGCATGTAATCCTTGCACAGGGGCTGCGCTAATCTACTCTGTATCGTTCTGATTTTAGTATATGTACAGTAATACCTCAAACTTGCGCGATTCGAGTTGCATGAATTCACAGACACGAATTTTTCATTGGAACCTAACTAATGGTCATACACGAGTTTTCACAGACACGCAAACATTTCTGAACACTGAGAAACCCTGCAAAAGTGTTTGTTTAATTTTTTTATGTAATTTATAAGTTTTCAAGCTTTTATGTGTAAATTAAATAACATTAAATATTATTAAAAGTAATAATTTCTCTCTCTCTCTCTCTCTCTCTCTCTCTCTCTCTCTCTCTCTCTCTCTCTCTCTCTCTCTCTCTCTCTCTCTTAGTGAGATGAATTTTTATGGTACATGTATACAGGTATGTTTATTTGTATGATAAATAAACTTTTACATAATAATAAGTACTAATTTTCAAATATTAACAAGATTAATAAAATTAAACAACAACAACAATAATAATAATAATAATAATAAAACTGTAATACAAAATTCGTATTATCTTGAACAAACAAATTCTTCCCTCATCTTTTGTAAGAAGATGGAAGGCAAAAGCTGTCAGACATGTCATTTAACATGACAAGAATGGGAGTATTGCTAATCAGTGGTCAAATTTTTCTTGTAATTCTCTCTCTCTCTCTCTCTCTCTCTCTCTCTCTCTCTCTCTCTCTCTCTCTCTCTCTCTCTCTCGTTTGAAGTTAGTCAACCTACGTATTACAGCACTGTTTCTCTGTATGTCTTTAATTGTACAGTGGATAATTTTGAATTGATCTAATTTTACCTGTACTGTTTACAAACTAAATGCACCGTTCTAAAACATGGAGACATAGAGCATTTCAGAACAAAGAGAAAGTAACAGAATAAAGAAGTTCGTAAAAACCAGGTTGAGAAGACTTCTAAAAATAGATTGGTGGAATGGGGGAGAGAGTCACACACTATATTCTTAAGTCAACCATTTATTTCTTTTTTTAAGGGTAATGTATTAAGCTAACTCTCTCTCTCTCTCTCTCTCTCTCTCTCTCTCTCTCTCTCTCTCTCTCTCTCTCTCTCTCTCTCTCTCTCTCTCTCTCAGCTAGAATAGAAGAAGTTAAGGACCTTGACTACTGGGAAAGACTATAATTCTTAAATTTATATAGTCTTGAAAGGAGAAGAGAACGCTACATGATAACCCAGGCATGGAAACAGATAGAAGGAATTACCAAAAACATCATGGAGCTAAATATATCAGAAAGAGCAAGCAGAGGTAGATTAATAGTGCCCAAAACTATACCAGGAAAACTAAGGAAAGCACACAGGACATTAATCCACCACGCACCAGCATCGATAATGCAGCGTCTACTCAGTGCGCTACCAGCTCATCAGAGGAACATATCAGGAGTGAGCGTAAATGTGTTTAACCCTTAGTGGGCGGATGGAGCTTGAGTGTGAAGTAAAACAAGTTTGTGGAGGTGGACAGATTGCGCTCCAGTGTGAAGCAGAATTACGCACCAATGTTATGGTAATAATGGTTCGAAACAAAGGTGCCAATACTTCTACATGCTATAAATTCACTAATGGCAACTTTTATACAGACGTGAGAGCTAGGCCAGTATCAGTAATGCTTGTGACTTCAAGGCGGAAGGCACTGCCATCTCTCTCTCACGAGTCTTTTTGTAAATCTGCTTGTAAATATACGAAGGGGTTGTTGTTGTTTTTTGTTTTTGTCTTTTACAATAGTATGTCGGTTGTAAATGTAATTTTACAAAGAAAATTGCAAAGAAATATTAGAAAAAGCACGTAAAAGTAAAAAAAAAGTTACTGAATCTTCCTTCTCGTAAACTCACGTGAATATTTTACAACAAATATGCAAAAATTTTGTTACTGCTTTTATTTCTTATCTGTTTTGATATTGTGTGAGCAGTAATAATAATTTTACAAAATCCTAAAAACTTATTTATTAGAAAAAACATATATAAGTTGGTAAAATTTACGATTGTCTTGTAAATGAGGCCCCACAAGGGGTTGTAAATAGTAATTTTCAACTTCTGATGGAAGGTAGGGAAATTTTTTTAGAATTTTTTATTTATACAGTGTGAATGTACGTGTCATTCTCTCCATTGATGTAAATTTTTTTTTATTTTGCCGACCTCAAAGTTTCCCCGGTCTGGGGTGCTGCACATTGATAAATTATGCCGTCCCTTAAGGGTTAAGAATAAGCTAGACAAATATTTAAGATTCATCCCTGACCATCCAAGATTGGAAGATGCAAAATATACCGGAAGATGCATTAGCAATTCTCTGGTAGACATCAGAGGTGCCTCACACTGAGGGACCTGGGGCAACCAACGAACTGTAAGGTCTGTAAGGTAAGGTCTCTCTCTCTCTCTCTCTCTCTCTCTCTCTCTCTCTCTCTCTCTCTCTCTCTCTGATGTGACATTCTCTCGGTGAGACGTAATCGCTCATGGTCTGGATAATCTACCCGATAATACGCGTCTTACATACAATTAGCGAATGAAATATAGCTAAAAGTGTTCGTGAACTATCGGTGATTAGCTTAATATCAGATTAGAGCGAAAAACCGTCTAATAAGTTGTCTACGAGTGAATTAATAAAATCAGAAAATCATGGAGGAGTCAGCCAACAGTGGTAAAAGGTGGCGAAATCTAGCTTGCATCGGGTGATATTCAATACGATGAATTGGCAGGAAGGGAACTTGGTCTGCTGATCATGGAGATTAATTGCAGCATTGACCAAAAAGATGTGAAATCATTCACAGACATATTGAAAGGATACGATCCTTCAAGCTGGAGCAAATCTGTAGAAAATATAATGAAAATAATAGAAGAGATACCAATGAAAGTTCAAGTTATCAAAAGACTTATAAAGAAAATCTACAAAAATCAGCACATTCCATCAAAGAAAGTAAGTAAGGTGGAACTAGTGAATATATTGATTGATGCAATAGGCAAACGGATGCCTAAAGCATGTAAACTATGTAGAGTGTGGTATAGCATTGTAAATCCACAAAACCTGATTAGGAAATGCTATGCTTGCCACGACATCGACACACCCGTCATGTGCTGAAGTTGAGCAAAATAGAAATAAGGACACAAAAATATTTTGCTCAACATGTCTAGTATGGATAGACAAGGTCATTAAATCAAGACTTAATGTACAGATTGTGGAGGATGAAGAAGATGAAGAAGATGAAGAAGAGGAAGATGAGGAAAATAGAGAAGAAAATAAGACTGAAGAGAGAGAAAAGATTAATGAAAACAAAGAACAGGATAATAGTATGGATGCAGAGAAACTCATAGATTCTACATATGAGGCAATACAGCAACATACATATGAAGAAATAAATTATGACCTGATAAATCAAAAATAAAATCCCAAAGAGGTTGTACCCGGATCTCCATACTGAGGGGAATGAACAAGAAAAAGAAAAGAAAAGAAAGACACAGTATGCACCCTTTTTGAAAAGAGGGAATTGCAGGTTTGGTGAAAGATGTTATTACAAACATCCCAAGATATGTCACAATTATGAGATCTATGGCAAATGTGCATATCTAGATGGCTATGAAGAGGAATGCAGAGATCTACATCCAAAAATATGTAGAAACTGGAAAGAAGGAAATGGATGTAGGTTTAATAAGAAATGTAGGTACATGCATCCTGTAGCCATGAAAGACCAAAATCAAAATCAAAAAATAAAATACATATAAAAACCAAGGAAAAAATGAAACAAATAAAGAAAAGAACAAAGATCATGTGATGAAGGCAAAAAGCAAGCCAACAACTCATTATGAAAAGTCAGCACCACGATATGAGCCATCAGCACCTAGATATAGCACAAGGAACAAGCAATGTATCTATGATGCAAGGGGATGGTGCAGATATGGAGATAAGTGCAGGTTTATGCACAAAGTGAATAAATATGAAGCTGGAAGAACAAATATAATGGAAAAGTTGGATTTTTAATGTACGAATTTCTGGAAATGAAAAAGATCAACATATCAGAACAGGAAAGAGACATGGGAAAATCCTTATTATTACCCATATTAGATAATGGAGATAATATGCAAACAATCATAGTGATGAATGCGCAGGGTCTAGTTTCGAGTAACTCAAAAGAAAGATAGAGTTCTTAGAAGAACTAACCCAAAATGAAAAAATAGAAATATTGAATATAAGTGAAACCTGGTATTCCCAAGAGACTGGTAATGATGACCAGATAAAGGGATTCCAAACTTATAGATCAGATAGAAAAATAGAAATCAAGGGGGAACCAGATATATGGGAGAGATGCCAATCAAGGAAAAATCTGTGAGAAATATAGTAACACAGAATGTGAATTAATAGCGGTAGAATTTGAATCTGAAAAATTAGTGAACATTGTAATATATAGACCCCTAATACTAAAGAGTTTGACATAATAATTGAAAACTGGATGAAATATGTAGAAATCACAAGGACTGGACTATACTCCTAACTGAGACTTTAACTTTCCTTTTGTAGAATGGAAAGAACGAATAGGAGACTGTGGTTGTATTTATACATATAAAAAGAGAGCAATAGTAGTGCAGAAGATAAGAGGCAATTTGAAAAGCTATTAGATATGCTACTAGAACATAACATTCAGCAAATAAATCACCTACCAACAAGAAAGGATAATATTTTAGACCTAGTATTTGTGAATGAGGTGAACTATGTTAAAGAAATAATAGTATATAACACGAGTATTTCTGACCATAATGTCATAGAATTAACAGTCCGTTCCAGAACATACGAAAACAAAGAAAAGCAAGAGACGAAAAATGGGAAGGATATGGAAAATACAATTTCTATAGTAAGAATATAAATTGGTCAAAAATAAATGAAGAATTAAACAAAGAATGGGAAAACATATTTGTAAGTGATGATATACAGGTAAATACCGATATATTATATAAAATATTAGAGGAAATAGTGGAAAAATATATACCAAAGAAAAAAGTAAGCATCAGTCACGAATTCCAAGAGACAGAAGGATCTTGTTCCAGAAAATTAGAAAGTGGAAAAAGTTCTTGCAAAAGAAAAGAATGCATGGAAAGTGATGGAACTAAAAAGTAAGATAGAAAATGCAGAACAAAAGATTATACAATCAAAAGAAAATGAAAAATGGAACCTAGAAGAAATGACACTACAAAATATCAAGCAAAACCCTAAAATTTTTTATTCATATGCAAAAAGATGAATAAAATAAGAGTAGAAATAGGCCCTCTAAGAATTGAAGGGCGATTAACGAATGAAAAAAGGAAATATGTAACATATTAGCAGAAAGATATAAGAGTGAATTTACACCTAGAATTGACAATGAAGATAATGATACAGAAATAAGAGATGAAAATACTGAATACTTATCAGATATAGATATTACAGAAGCCGATATTGTGCAGGCTATTAATGAAATTAAAAATGGATCAGCAGCAGGACCAGATGGAGTACCTGCCATATTGTTAAAGAAAGTGGTTCATTCAATCGCAAAGCCGCTAGCAATATTATTAAGGCAAAGTATAGATACAGGCAAGATTTATGATGAGCATAAATTAGCATATATTACTCCTACTTTCAAAAGTGGTTCAAGACTAGAGGCAAGTAATTATAGGCCTGTGAGTCTGACATCTCATATTATGAAAGTATATGAAAGGGTAATGAAAAAATATAATGAAACATTTAATGAAAAATAGATTGTTCAATATAGGACAACATGGTTTTGTACCTGAAAAAGTACACAAACCCAACTGTTAGTCCATCATGAAAGCATATATAAAAATATGATAAATGAAAAAGATACAGATGTGGTTTACCTAGACTTTGCAAAAGCTTTTGACAAGGTAGATCATAATATATTAGCGAAAAAATTAGAAAACATAACATTGTTGACAAAGTAGGAAGATGGATAAAAGAATTTTTGCAAAATAGAAAACAGATAGTGATTGCAAACGATGAGAAATCGGATGAAGCTACGGTAATATCCGTGTACCACAGGGTACGGTGTTAGCTGCATTGCTGTTTGTGATTATGATTGCAGACATAGACAGTAATGTTAAGGACTCAGTAGTAAGAAGTTTCAAGCAGATGACACAAGAATAAGTAGAGAAATTGCTTGTGATGAAGATAGGAACTCGCTACAAAGAGACCTAAACAAAATATATAAATGGGCAGAGATAAATAGGATGGTATTTAACTCTGATAAATTTGAATCAATGAACTATGGTGATAAAGGAGGAATGCTATATGCATATAAAGGACCTAATAATGAGACAATCACAAACAAGGAAGCAGTTAAAGACCTTGGTGTGATGTTGAATAGGAATATGTTATGCAATGATCAAATAGCAATTCTATTGGCAAAATGCAAAGCAAAAATGGGAATGTTGTTCCGGCACTTCAAAACTAGAAAAGCTGAACACATGATTATGCTTTATAAAAACGTACGATCGTAGTCCACTTGAATATTGCAATATAATATGGTACCCACACTACCAAAAGGATATTGCACAAATAGAGAGTGTACAAAGGTCATTTACAGCTAGAATAGAAGAAGTTAAGGACCTTGACTACTGGGAAAGACTACAATTCTTAAATTTATATAGTCTTGAAAGGAGAAGAGAACGTTACATGGTAATTCAAGCATGGAAACAGATAGAAGGAATTACCAAAACATCATGGAACTAAAATTATCAAAAGAGCAAGCAGAGGTAGATTAATAGTGCCAAAAACTATACCAGGAAAATTAAGGAAAGCACACAGGACATTAATCCACCACGCACCAGCATCGATAATGCAGCGTCTATTCAATGCGCTACCAGCTCATCTGAGGAACATAACAGGAGTGAGCGTAGATGTGTTTAAGAATAAGCTCGACAAATATCTAAGATGCATCCCAGACCATCCAAGACTGGAAGATGCAAAATATACCGGAAGATGCGTTAGCAACTCTCTGGTAGACATCAAAGGTGCCTCACACTGAGGGACCTGGGGCAACCCGAACGAATTGTAAGGTCTGTAAGGTAAGGTCTCTCTCTCTCTCTCTCCGTAATAATTCATAAATAATATAACTTGACATTTCAAGTAAGGACAATCTCTCTCTCTCTCTCTCTCTCTCTCTCTCTCTCTCTCTCTCTCTCTCTCTCCTGTGTTATTCTCTGTCTCCGTAATAATTGATAAATAGTTTCACTCTCTCAAGTAAGGACAACCCTTGAACCAGGAGATTCTTTATTGTTCGTGTTGGTTCTCTCTCTCTCTCTCTCTCTCTCTCTCTCTCTCTCTCTCTCTCTCTCTCTCTCTCTCTCTCTCTCTCTCTCTCTCTCTCTCTCTCTCTCTCTCTCTCTCTCTCTCTCTCTCTCTCTCATTCATAGTTAGCGCTCACACATTTTTACAACTTATCAATTCTCTGTACGTCTTTACCTGTACAGTAGATAGTTTAAATTGATCTAATTTGACCTGTATCATCTACGAAGTGTAAATGTGCTAGTGTTGCAAATATGTTCTAAAACATAGAGACATAATAACTAAGAGTTGTATTAGTCAAAATATAAAACACTGTTTGTTCATGAAAAAGCATTTCAGAACAAAGACAAAGAGACGCAGAATAAAGAAGTTGTTAAAAAGAGGTTGAGATGGTTCTAAAAATAGACCGGTTGGAAGGGGAGAGAGAGAGAAATTCTCTTACAACTCTCAATTTTTATGTAAACCATTTCTTTCTCTTTTTTAAGTGTAATGTATTAAGCTAACTTTTAAATGAAATTACAGTAACTTTGATTTCATTTAAAAGTTAACTTAATAATTTGGGAGCATGATTAGGGTCATATTTAGTGTTTAAACTTTAGAAAAAAGCATTTATTAGCATTTTTAGAGACCATGCCAAACTTACGCGAAAATTCACCCTGCCTGAGGGGTTCTGGAACCTAACCTCGCGTAAGTTCGGAGTATGGCTGTACTGCCAAAACTAGTGTGGCGGAATTCTAACCCACAAACAAAACAACACTTACCCTGATCTTCGGTTGCTGGAGATGGGTAAAGGTCCACGGTCGCCAGTCACAGCACACAAAAACCACAAAACAAAATTGCAAACAAACCCTCCACCAACAACGAACGAAAAAAAAGAGAGACACATGCACCATCAATATCGGTACCGTATCCAAAACAAAAAAACCAGATGAACTCCTCGTTCACTTTCAAGGTTGGACCTCAACTGCCCAAGACTTCCCAAAACCGAAAAACTCCCGACAGACAGACAGACAGCGCCGTAAGACTTAACTCCAACAACCGAACCACTCACAACGACAATTACACTCTCTCTCTCTCTCTCTCTCTCTCTCTCTCTCTCTCTCTCTCTCTCTCTCTCTCTCAGACAAAACATTGGGAAATGCTAAATACAAACAAATTTATTCATCCCTCTATACTAGTACCAGAGCATGGTTCTCAGCTGTTGAGAACGTCTTCTCTTCCTAAAGCTCATCTCGACCAAAAACATTAAGCACAATTTCTCTCCTCCATTCCTGCCCTTAAACTTTTCATTTCTGCAAAGAAAAGCATGATAAGATGTTTAATCTTAATTGCAAATTCGCTACAGTAGCGAAAAAATTGATGAACTTGAATCAACATAAAAATAACAAAACAAGAAAAACTGATCCTGAAAGCTTTCAGCTTGAAGGCGACTCAAAATAAACGGTAATAGTTCACCGAAATCCAGTTATACAACCGGAAAACAATGAACAAAGCTGCTGCAAATACTCAGTGTTTACATCAAGCACGGCAGAAACAGAATGAAGGTTGTCTGCTAAGTCGTTCCTAGTATTCCCGTTAGTGGACCGGACTGATCACCTACACTAAACAATCGAAGTGCTACCGCAAATTTTGAATTTAAGCTGCCGTGCTAGTTAGAAACTATAGCTATGTAGTTACTTGGTAAGTTACGTATATAAAACTCAGAACCCATCAATTCCTGACAAGAAATATGAATTTTTCCTGATCCCCTCCCTTTGAGACTTTGTCACCTGTGGTTATGTTCGAGGAGTCATGTTCTGCCACTATATCTCCTTTCCTGGTTGATGAAGAAATCAACGAAGAGTTGTCTTCTGTGTTCAGGTGACTCATTTGTCATTGAGCTCTTTATCCTCATTTAGTTTATGAGGTGGAACCGATAGAGACTAGTTCTCTGTTGCCTTTGAGATAGTGGCACCTGCTAAGTTGGTGAAGAGACTTAAGCTTTTCCCTTTAGTTAAGGCACATTTTGAGGAGTTTACTCATGTTCTGGCACAAAGCCGTTGCTTAAGAGTGCTAATACTTGACTTCCTTCTTGTATGAGGCCGCATCACCTTCTGGTGCTTTTCTGGTGTGGAAGCTGTCTTCAGTTCAAGAAGCAGTCCTTTTTGCCTGTTTGGACCTTGGAAGAGGCAAGCTCTTGATGCTGGCAAGGTTGTTTGGTCCAAGGCAGAGGCAGAAATTTATCCAAGTCTGATCTTTGTGATAATGTTTTGTCTTTTACCAGTATTTTGCTAAGCATGCTTTCTCTTCCTTGGCACTCGTGTAAGGAGTTTGTGGAGCTGGAAAAAGTTGGAATTTTGGGGGAGTTCTTAGAGTTTTTGGACTGGCCTTATTACTCTATCTCACTCTATCTCAGAGTAATGTGTGCTTAACCCTTAAACGCCGACTGGACGTATCGTAAGTTGACTAAAATTGTCTGTCAGGTGACGAGTGGACGTACCATACGTCGACTATAAAAAATTTCAACCTTCAGTTAACTTTGACTCGACTGAAATGGTCGAAAAACGCAATTGTAAGCTAAAACTCTAACATTCTAGTAATATTCAATCATTTACCTTAATTTTCGAACAAATTGGAAGTCTCTAGCACAATATTTCGATTTATGGTGAATTTTTGAAAAACTTTTCCTTACGTCCCTTGAATAACTCGCCAAAAATTTCAGAAATTCTTTTGTCATTTTGTCGTAATTTTTGCACTATTTTATATTAACCGTTACATAAAGTTTTATATATGAAAATGTGTGAAATTTCATGTAAAATACAAAAAGAAAAAACCCATTGTTGTAGCTTTTATCAGTTTGGAAATATTTTCATATAAATCACGATGTGCCAAAATTTCAAACTTCGGTCAACTTTGACTCGACTGAAATGGTCGAAAAACGCAATTGTAAGCTAAAACTCTTACATTCTAGTAATATTCAATCATGTACCTTCATTTTGCAACAAATTGGAAGTCTTTAGCACAATATTTCGATTTATGGTCAATTTTGAAAAAAACTTTTCCCCTTACGTCCGCAAACTTTTAACTCGGCTGAACATCTCAGAAATTCTTTCATCACTTTGCCATAATGCTTGCACCGTTTTATATTAGTCGTTACATAAAGTTTTATATATGAAAGTGTGCGCAATTTCATGTAGAATACAACAGAAAATAACTCGTGGTTGTAGCTTTTATTAGTTTTGAAATATTTGCATATAAATCACGATAAGTGCCAAAATTTCAACCTTCGGTCAACTTTAACTCGACCGAAATGGTCGAAAAATGCAATTGTAAGCTAAAACTCTTACATTCTAGTAATATTCAACCATGTACCTTCATTTTGCAACAAATTGGAAGTCTCTAGCACAATATTTCAATTTATGGTGAATTTAAAAAAAAAAAAACTTTCCTTACGTCTGTGCGCGGTAACTCAGCCGAACATCTCTGAGATTCTTTCATCACTTTGTCGTAATGTTTGCACCGTTTTATATTAGTCGTTACATAAAGTTTTATATATGAAAATGTGTGCAATTTCATGTAGAATACAACAAAAAATAACTCATGGTTGTAGCTTTTATCAGTTTTGAAATATTTTCATATAAATCACAATAAGTGCCAAAATTTCAACCTTCAGTCAAATTTAACTCAACCGAAATGGTCGAAAAATGCAATTGTAAGCTAAAACTCTTACATTCTAGTAATATTCAATCATTTACCTTAATTTTGCAACAAATTAGAAGTCTCTAGCACAATATTTCGATTTATGGTGAATTTTTGAAAAAAACTTTTTTAACTTTTTCCTTACGTCCGCACAGTAACTCGGCCGAACATCTCAGAAATTCTTTCGTCACTTTGTCGTAATGTTTGCACCGTTTTATATTAGTCATTACATAAAGTTTTATATATGAAAATGTGCGCAATTTCATTTAGAATACAACAAAAGAATAACTCATGGTTGTAGCTTTCATCAGTTTTGAAATATTTTCATATAAATCACGATAAATAGAAAAAAATACCTTGAAACTTTAACTTGACCGAAATGGTCGAAAAAACTGCAATTGTAAGCTAAAAAACTTACAGTCTAGTAATATTCAATCAATTACCTTCATTTTGCAACAAACGGGAAGTCTGTAGCACAATATTTCGATTTATGGTGAATTTAAAAAAAAAAAAACTTTACGTCTGCGTGTTACGAATTCTTGCATCATTTTGTGATAATATTTTCTCTTGTGTTGCTTTGATCGTTTTACAATTTGTTATATACAAAATCATCGCAATTTAGTGTACAATACAAAGAAAAAAAAATAACTCGTTAGCTTTAACCGTTTTGCTCACAGCGTGATTTGTATACAATTATATATAAAAAAAGGGATTTTGACAGAGGAAAAAATCTATTTCTGAGGAAGGTCCCGTGTCACCCGGTGAAATTCCATTACAGCACAATTTCTAGGTATAACAATGCTAGATATACCAGAGAAAAAGAGCTTTCAGGAAAGCTGGGGTTACTACCCCAGTCGACCGTCTTTTAGAAGACGCCGGTATAATGAAGGGTGAGTGAAATACCACTACCACGGAAATATACTCGAAAGATCTCTCCTTATCAAAACCCCGTAAAGAGCGGTGAGCCGTTACAGCTCCCACACTCAACACCCGCCAGGACGGCGACACCAGTGCCACCTACTTCATTCCATGCTAGCACTAACCCCAGACTTGGCATGTGCAAAAAGGGGAGGGAGTACTAGACTAGACAGGGAGGGTCACCGGGGTGACACGGGACCTTCCTCAGAAATAGATTTTCCTCTGTCAAAATCCCTTTTCTGAGTCCAGTCCCGTGTCAGCCGGTGAAATAGTGATAGAGAATCATGCCAAGACTGCTACTACTGGAAAACAAGGGGGTAACCTGAAGAAAAAGGCAAAATTGTAACGAAAATAATTTTAATTAAAGAATCTCTTCCATGAAGCAAGAATACTTAAAAGTAAGGCAACTTAACTTTAAGGCACACCAATAAACTTAACACTACAAACACTGGAGGTCTCCTGACTGATGGGAAGAAAACCTCAAAAATCTTAAAATTACTTAAAAGTAGTGAAACATGAAATGTGCACAGAACAAGAAATACGACTTTAAAACTATATATGTAAACTTAGGCTTAAATATGTAAGAGGCAAGACTAATGAAAATAACACACGCAATTATCCGGGGTACGTGGAGCCAACAAAAAAACTGTCCAGTACCCATAAAACGAAAAAACAATTATGGCTAATCAGGTTACAGTTTTCCATCATAAAACACAAACATATCAATATGAAGAGCTAGGCAGTGAGGCATAAACTACCAGGAAAACAAGCAGAGAAGCAAATGAGGTAGGCGGGCGGGGGGGAAAAGGAAAGGATATAATTATTTAATGTGGGGAGATGACACTTCCCACTGCTACAGTAGAATATTTCAGGGCTTCGAGTGATTTTAAATAGTGGCGTTTAAACACTAGAGGTGATTTCCAACCCGTATATTTTGATAACTCTGAAAAGTCCATATTATGAAAATAATTAGTAGAAGTAGCCACTGCTCGAATATCATGAACTTTAGGAACTGAGTCTGGGTTGGCTTGTTTAATGAAATACAGAATCTGTTGTCTTATACCATTAAGGGAAAGAGTACCACCTTTCTCCCTGATAAAAAGAGGACCCGACTTACTCTGTGGAGTTCTTGAGAGATAAGATTTAAGTGTATGGACTGGACATAAAGATTGATCTTGAGGAAGGGGCACCACCTTCCAGGGAGACCACCTGTCCTGTGGGTCTTCGTTTTTAGCTAAAAAACTAGGGTCAGGGGAGAGGAGGACTTCTCCGGATGGGAGGAAGTTAACAAAATTATCACCTCTAGTGAGAGCTGACAGCTCTGAAATTCTAGCACCTGAAGCCAAACTAAGTAAAAATAAGGTTTTCCTTAACAGATCTTGATAAGAGCAATTTAAGTTATCCAACTCTGACGCTAATTTAAGGACGTCATTGAGAAACCAAGTAACCGAATGTGGACGTGATACTGGTCTCAGACGAGCACATGCTCTGGGGATGGATGAAAAATAAGAATCTGTAAGGTCAAATTTAAAGCCGTAAAGAAATACTTTCTTCAATGCCGACTTGACTGTGGTAATAGTGGCCGGAGCCAGGCCTTTCTCAAACAGTGACCTAAAGAAGGAAACTCCTAAATTAGTCGTCATAATTTTGGCTTCAGAAGCTTTCAGGAAGGAGGCTAACTTCTTGACTGCTGAGTCATATTGCCTAATAGTAGAATCTCTTTTATCTGATTCTAAAAACAGTGTTGACAGGGTCAATGTTTGCTCCTTTTGAGCTGCGAACTTTATAAAGTCCATAAAGCTAGGGCATCTTGAATCCTTGAGGAAGCTGACACAGTCTTGGTTTGTACTGTCTGGGTCAGAATGGGCTTGGGAATCCGAAGACTCCTTAATCCCAGTTCCTGAAGGAGAGGGAACCAATTGCTCTTCGGCCAATAGGGGGCTACCAGAGCTGGTTGACCTTTGAATGTCCTTAGTTTGTGTAAAACTTTCAGCAGCAAATTTATTGGAGGGAACAGATAAATTCTCTCCCAATTGTTCCAATCTACTGACATTGCGTCTGTGGCGAACGCCTGAGGGTCCAGGTTGGGGGCTACGTAACAGGGGAGCTTGAAGTTGCTCTCTGTTGCGAACAGATCCACTTGGAGTCCCGGGACCCGGCGGCAAATCCACTGAAAAGATTCCGCGTCCAGGGACCACTCCGTCTCCAACGGAGTAGTCCTGGACAGAGAATCCGCCACCACGTTCCGGACACCTGCCAGGTGGGTGGCTGACAGGTGCCAACCGTGCTTGTTCGCCAGGGAGAAGATAGCTACCATTACTTGGTTTACTCGACCTGATTTGGAGCCGCCCCTGTTGATGCAATGAACCACCACTGCGCTGTCTAACACCAACCTGATATGAATCCGATTGGGAGGGCGGATTTTCTTCAGCGTCAGAAAGACCGCCATGGCTTCCAGGGTGTTTATATGGAACTGCTGAAACATTGTGGACCACGTTCCCTGTACTTTTTGTTTTGGTGAATATCCCCCCCAGCCGCTTAGAGAAGCGTCTGTGTGGATAACTAGTGCCGGAGGGGGAAACTGAAGTGGGACTGTTTTGGACAGGCCCTGACTGTGGTCCAAGGCCAAGCCTTGTCTTTAAGATCCGAGGGATAGAGGAGACCCTGTCCCTGAGCTTGGTGTTTGCTCGGCTCCGCCACACCCTGTTTATGTCCTTTAACTTGGCTTTCAAGAGCAGGTCTGTTACTGAAGCAAATTGGAGAGACCCGAGGACCCTTTCCTGGGACCGGCGGGATGCTGACTGATTTTTGAGAAACCTCTTGGTGAGAGATGCTATCTCTTTCCTCTTGGAAGGAGGGAGAGACAACGTGTGGGAGGACAGGTCCCACTGAAGACCCAGCCATTGAAACCGAGACTCCGGAGTCAGGCGGGACTTCTCCCTGTTCAGCTGAAAACCCAATGACTCTAGGAAATTGGTGACTATGGACGTGGCTTTCTGACACTCCGGCACAGTTGGAGCCCAGATTATCCAGTCGTCCAGGTACGCTGCTAGGGAGATTCCTTGGGACCGGAGCTGCTGTACTACCGTATCCGCCAGCTTGGTGAATATCCTGGGTGCAATGTTCAGACCGAAGGGCATGACCCTGAAGGAGTAGGCTTGGTTCCCGAGTCTGAAACCGAGGAACTGAGAGAAGTTCCGCGCAACTGGGACGTGATAATAAGCGTCTGAAAGATCGATAGAGGTGGTGACGGCTCCACGCGGAAGTAGAGTCCGGACCTGAGCTACCGTAAGCATGTGAAACTTGTCGCATTTTATGTAGAGATTTAGACGCGACAGATCCAGGATCACTCTTAGCTGATCGGAGCCTTTTTGGGAACAGTGAATAGCCTGCCTTGAAATTTTAGGTGCCTTGCTTTCTTTATTGCTCGTTTGTTGAGCAATCCTTTTACATAATCCTGTAGGATTGATGTGGGTGGCTGGTAAAATCTGTTTGGAGGGGGAGGATTCTTGATCCAGCTCCACCCCAGTCCCTTGGACACAATGCTGTGTGCCCACGGGCTGAAGGTCCACTGGTCCCTGAACCAATACAGGCGACCGCCTACCTGTGTTTCTCAGTGGGAGGGAGCGGGTTTGTTCCCCTCTACGTCCAGTCCTCCCCTTGGGGTGGTGTTGGATTTTCCTCTGTAGGGGGCCTTGCCCCTTCCTCCCCTTGCCACCCTGTTGAGGCCGTGAAAAAATCCACGGCCTTCATATGTAGGGTTGTATGCTGGTGAGGATACATAGGAGGGCGCCGCTGGTTGAACCAAAACATACTGCTGGGGTTGGGACTTAGAGGTAGATGGCTGGGCCACTGCCGAGACCGGGACGGCTTGAACCATCGCCTGATGAGGCCTCTTATGTCTCCTGAACCTTTTTCCTCCTCTCGTCTGGGGGCCGGCCGATTCTGGGGTCTTGCGCTTATAAGTGGGAATTCCCCACCGAGCGCGAAGACTCTGATTGGCCCGTGTAGCTTCGGACATGACGGATGTAACCTCCCTTCAGGGAAGAGGTTAGGTCCCCAGATTTAACTTTTAATGAGCTTGTTAGGCTCGTGGCGGATTGTAGCGTCAGCAAAAATAAATTTTCTACATTCCAGCCTAGCCATAATAAACTCATGCAAGTCTAACTGGAAGGTCGCCAGGAAAGACTTAGCCAGGACCTGGAAAAAGGGCTCGTCCGAGCAGGAGACGGCAGTAGCCTCAGTAAGACAGCCGGAGCTCAAGGACCGGGCTAACTTAGTCCGGGTCTCAAACTCCGCCTTTAACAATGATTCCGGCAGCTTAGGGAGTTGCTCACTAAACTGCGTGGAAGCGCAAAGAGGGTCCAGCTTGCCTACAGTGAAAGTGGACGGGCGTCCACCAGAACTCGTTACTTCCTGGGAATACCAGGAAGTAGGGTCTGTTTCCCTCAATTGAGGAAAGGGGTTCCCATCGAGGCATGTTCGGGTCGTGGCCAGAGCAATTTTATCCATACAAGGAGTGGGAAGATCTTCACCTAGGGTGAACATCGTGAAATTGCCCTTGAAAGGGGTCAATTTTGTGTTCACTGCCTGCCACTCCGTCAGAGTGCGTGGGAGAGCCGACTGGGCTTGGTCTCTAGGGATGATGACAGTTTCCTAGGAACCTTGTCTGACCGAATCCAGGCTTCTTCTGTAAGCCTCACGGCCAGGATAAGGGGGCAAGAGATCGGGGGAAGAACTCCAACTCCTCCAACCGTCTCGTGCCCAGACCGTCTAAGGTGAGTTTGCCATCATGTTGGATGGCCCGGAGTGCTGAACCGCCAAGGGTTTCCGACATCAAACGGCGGAGGTCTGCAGTGTCGGGGATAGAGTACTGCGGTTCGGCTTTAGGTTGGCGAGCCAAACCTTCCAGTACACTGTCATAAGTGGCAAACTTTTCTGAGATCTTCTCAAATCTCGAGTCTAGATCCTCTGTGAACTGTTTGTACAGTTCAGTGGCCAGGGCTTGTGCGTCAAAAGAGGCTGGGGAGGAGGGCTTGGTTTTGCAGCCCTCTTACTCGCGCCCTTGCCGGAGGAGCTAGACTTACTCCCGGAGGCTACGGTCCTGGGACCTTAGCCTTCGACGGGGGAAGGGCAATGCCTTCTTAGAAGTCGAGGACTTATAGCCCTTCGCCTTCCATGAAGTCTTCAACTTCAACTTGGGGATAGCAGACGGAGCTCTATCACCCAAAGAAGAAGACTTCACAAAACCTGAAAAAAGATGACATAGATGAATCAGGGAGTTAAACAAAGAGGGGCCCGCCCCAACCTCCCTCACTTACCTCTCCACTTACCACCTGGTCCTGCTCCGTATTCATAGGTTCCAGGTCGAGATTTAGTGCGGCAACATCCTCCGAGACCTCAGCGTACAAAATGTCCACTTGAGGTGGCTGGGTCTCATCGGATCTGCTGGATAATAGGGGTGGCAAGTTCTTCCGGAACTGCTTTGGCCGCCACCCGTGCGCCCGGGTAAAGCAGATCCCTCAACCTGGCATCGAGGACGTAGGGCTTCCCGACGGAACATTTCTGCCAAACCCAGCCACCCAGGCCCGGAGGGATTCCAAGGCAGACTTCTTGGAATTTTCATCCGCCTGCAAGAAACCTGTGGTTAGTCAGGAATGCAAAGACCGACGGAAGATATAATCAACGATACATATGAGGAGCATGGATCGGAGGAAAGAAGACTTTCACTTACCAACTCGTCTTGGATGGTTGAGGAGAGAGCGAAGCAAACCTCACAGCCATCGGGTGCCAAACAACCAGGTCGTCTGGTCGGACCGCACAACCAGCGTGGGTCCGGCACACTACGTGACCGTAGGGTTGTTGAAGGGAGGCGGTACACCCCGGCTCCTCACAGCGAACAGTCTGTAAAGGTAACAGTACATGAACCTCACACTCTAAGCAAAATAAAGCCGGCAAGGCCGGAAAACTCAACTACAACCGGAATACTCCGGTGTAGAAGAACTACCAAATAAAAAACTGGGCCAATAAGCTTTAAATGCATCGAGTGGAAGTTTAAGGATTCAGACCCGGAGGACTCGGGGAATGAAGGAAAGAGAAACCAGGAACCAACCATAAGGGCTGCCAGAAAAATAACGGCGGAGCCCCAGGTGTGGGACCGGAATCACGTAAATGGTAAAACAAAATAATAATAATAAAACAATAAATTATAATAATAATAACAATAAACAAAATTAATAATGATGGTAACCCTCCGGAGAACTGTATACTAGCATTACATGGAACCAACTCACACCTATCTCCCCGCCGGAGAAACAAATGGGTAAAGGAACAATGTTCATAATATAGGCTGCCACACCTAAACCCAAACAACGTGAGCCCGATGGGGAGACGAGAGGGAGACAGGATCCGAACACGCTCGAGCAAACGAACCACCCACCCCACCACAGCGATGCTGGGGACGACATGGGAGGGAGCGAATCTCTCAACCAATAGGAGAAGTCCCTGACTCGGAGAAAACGCCATCTAGCGTCACCCGCACGAGTCGCAAGGCTGAGGGGGTTAGTGGAGAGGAGGAGTAGGCTACCAGAAGGGGAGAGGAGACAAGGAGAACTGATACCCGCTCAACTGCAACCTTCCTTCCCAAGGAACTTGGAAGGGAAGCCTACTCCAGGGAGCTACACAGCCCAAAGCCCAACATCTCCTAGGCGTAGCCTAATAAATCCAAACCTAGCATAGGTAAGGAGGGAGAGAGGGGTGCAAAAGGAGAGGAGTAACCAACAGGGAGATAAATTTTGTGCCGAGAGCCAGCAGGGAACGAGCAGGGGATAAGAAGGCGACTAGCCTGAGGAAACACATCCAAAGAACTCGATTCCTCCGAAATTGGGGGAAGAGGACTAAGGGGCTCACTCTGACCCACAAAAACGGACCCTGAGGAAACAGCAACAAAACTCCTCAACCTGATCTCCCACCCAGGGCAAGGGATGGAGCCTACACTACGACCATCATAGAAAATAAAAAATAAAATTGTTCACAGGAAGTGTAGCCTACCACGAGAGTAATTCAAAATATTTATAGGGCTCATCAGAGGCAAACTACACAACCAAAAAAAAAAAAAACTAAAAACATTAACTCAAAATTAAGAGCACCATCTTCAAGAATAACATAATAGCCTATGAGACTAAATGAAAAGGAACCCAACCTGGTGGGGGGGTACAGGATGGGGCAACACCTAAAAGGCCGATGCAAAACAAAAAAACTAAAGTGGAGGGGGAGCCACCATTGGGAACCACCAGGAAGGGAATTCAAGGGCAAAAATCTAAATATATATAGCGACTGGGAGAAAACTCCGAACTGAAAAAGAACAGAAGGAGTCGCCTCGCTGCTCGCCATGGCTGATAGGGGACGCCGTGGCGTCATCATAATAAGATCTCAATATTTATGAAAATACGAGACCAAAACAGCCAAAAATAGATCAAAAACCCCACAAGAAGATGGTACTTAACTTAGAGATGGAAAAGGTGCTCGAAGCCATCACAGATGAAGAAAAAAAATAATCCAAAATAGGGACGAGCACACAAAAGAAACGAACGAATCACGTGCTAGAAAATGGAATGAAGTAGGTGGCGCTGGTGTCGCCGTCCTGGCGGGTGTTGAGTGTGGGAGCTGTAACGGCTCACCGCTCTTTTCGGGGTTTTGATAAGGAGAGATCTTTCGAGTATATTTCCGTGGTAGTGGTATTTCACTCACCCTTCATTATACCGACGTCTTCTAAAAGACGGTCGACTGGGGGTAGTAACCCCAGCTTTCCTGAAAGCTCTTTTTCTCTGGTATATCTAGCATTGTTATACCTAGAAATTCGTGCTGTAATGGAATTTCACCGGCTGACACGGGACTGGACTCAGAAAAAATTTTTTGCGCTGTCATATATTTCAATATTATATATAAAAAAAATTTTTTTGCGCTGTCATATATTTCAATATTTATGTATGATAATGATATTTTTTCTCATTTCTGATGGTTGCATACTAAACTTCAGGCAATGACAAAAAAAGGAGCCAAAAATGAACTCTTAATCTTTGAAACTAAGCGGGCTGTGATATTTTAAAAAAACTTTTTTTCCGCTTCCGCTCTAACTCCCGAACGCCGCCGGCATACGACAGACACTTTTGTAAATAGAGGCTCGGCGTTTAAGGGCTAAGAAGAGTGAGTAATTGCACTCTTATTTCACTTGAAGGTATTATCTCAGAACCTGGCTGCAATTTTTGACTCACATCTTGAATGCCTCCTCAATCCATGCCTCTTTTAAGGCAGCTAGGGGGGATGCTTCTGCTAGGTAGAAGCATGAATTCTTGAAGTATTCCCAGTAGTCAGCCTTGAAGAAACCTATACCTGCACCTACAGTACTTCTGGTCTGCCTTGTAAGATTCGTCCAACTTTCTCTTGTTTGAAGCCTTTGTATGGGCCCCTCTTCAGGATTTTGTAGAAAGCAAAGGTCCTCACATCCTTATAAAATACTGACTTGCAACTCTCAGTTTCCAGTAGGAGGTTGTCTTCAGGCCTTTTTGAGTGTCTGGCAAGACTTAGACCCAGGGAGGGGGGGTTAATATGGGAGGGTTATGTCAGTCCTTCCTGGTTCCTCCTCTTCCTCTTCTGTCATCATTGCAGGTAGTTACCTTTCTGCCTTCTCTCCGGGAGAAGTATCTCCTCGTGCATAAGAAGTTGAATCTCTCGGGGAAGGGGTGTCTTAGAACCGGCCAGAAGCCTATCCAGCCTTCTATGATCGTCTGCTTTTTGTTATGACAGCATTTTGGAAGTTTGAGGTTATTGTGCATGTCTCCAACTTCACAAGTTCAATTGGCTTCTTTTTCCAGGGAGTTATCCAGCACACGGTTTTTTTTTTTTTATCAGAATAACTGGAGAATAACAAACTCTGCTTCACAAATACTTTCGGTTGGTGTTTGCAGGGAAGGCTGGGTGTTTTGGGCTAAGCACAGCACCACTAGTTTTTATGCGAGAGTTGGTGTCATCTCACAATTCCAGTTCTGCTATGTTTAAACGTCTGACTCAGTCTTTGGACATTATTTTCAACTGAAAAGTCATTACTAGTCCCAACATAGTTTTTGTTTGTTTGTTTGTTTGTTTGGGAATGAGGATAGACTCTCACAGTTTTTTAGCTATTCTGTAGAGAAACAATATTGCAGGTTGTTCTTGCTTTTAAGTGGTTTTCAGCCCTTATGGGAGATTCCAGCAAAGCAGAGGCTTCTGCCTTTTGGTCATGACTTTGAAATTTTTTTCCTGGCTAGGCTTAAAATGAGGCCCCCCTCTTTTTACCTGAAAGTGCATGGCTTGACTTGGGTTACTGCACAGATGAGTTTTTGAGAGATGCTAGAATAGTAAGCAGGCCTCTTAAAGCTTTAGTTAGGTCTCTCATTGGAAGTAAGAAGCCAGACCTCACATTCTTTTTAGACACCTCAGCCATGGTCTGTGGCACCTATCGGACAGGTCTAGAAATTTCCAAAGTTTGCTTGAGATTGGAGAAGTTGTTTCACATCAATAATCTCGACCTCTTAAAGTTGTGGAAGAACTTGAAGCTGTGCAAAAGTCTGGTGAAAATAAAGAAATAGCTGTGTTCTTCAGCAACACACACCCATATACATTTATTGCATTAAGAAAATATCTTCAGATGAAGTAGGTAATTATATGATTAACATTTGCTTCTTAGGGTTACTTCTAGCAGAGGCCCTTCTTTGGACAGTAGTAGTTATGTGTTGGTCATAGAAGGTTTGATTTTGTGATCTACTCCCTCGAGCATTGTATCTCCATGGAACTCTGGGAAAGATCTTCTAAAACATTTGCATGCATGAAGTTTTCAAAACTTCTACATGCTTTTGATAACTGAGTTGACACTATCAGCTGTCTCTTGTAGTTCTAGGTTTTTTAGTGTCTCGAGAGTTTATTTTCAAGTTTGTTAGAGACTCAAGCACTAAATCATATCAAAGGCAGTGGTCGGTTAATCTCTACTGGAATTGGTCTTGAGGTATTTCCTGCATCTTTACCTATACTGTATAGATAACTTAAGTTCTTTCATTTTCTTAGTTACTCGAAAAGCTATCAGTCCCAATTATTAGAGCATATAGATCAATGTTTTCTTATGTTTTACATCATGTTTAACTAGTCATTGTTTAGGACTTGGACCTCAAGAGGTCCCTAGGTCTTAAGAAATCAAGGTGCCTAGAATGCCGCATCAGTCTTTTTCATGGAACATGATGTGATTGGAAATTTCGTCTGCAGAGCCATTTGAGCCTTAAGAAACAGCCTCTCTAAAGCACTGAACTATGAAAACCTGTGGCACCTGCAAAAGGGCAAGCAAATTCCAAGCATTTTGTGGAATGCCAGCTTTTGCAATGGAGACACTATACCCTGCTTCAACTCATCTGTCACCAAAAAATTAACATTCATTGACAGGTGCTCTTGGTAACAGTGAGATGTACTTGCCTCAATTTTTCTTTAAAAGTATGGATTAATTACAAAATTTAGTATTCTCATAAAAAAATTGTAAGATCAAATAATATACCCTACCATATTACATGCAGCCCCCGGTTATCGGTGGGGTTCCGTTTCTGAGGGTGTGATGATAACCAAAAATCGGCGATTTTGGCGATTTTCGGGGGTTATCGGCGCCGAAAAGCGCTGATTTTCGGTTATCGGCGCCTCTGTTAGGTACGTATCGGCGCCAATACCCAGTTATCGGTGCCAATAAGAGGAAATCAGCAATTTTCAGCACCGAAAATTGCTGATTTTTGTCGCTAGACAAGCCCCATAAAACTGAATTGCTGTTAACCGAGCCCCATCGTTAACCGGGGACTGCCTGTATAGGTTAGTGCTCATCAAACAGTACGTGTGATTGTCGGTTTGGCTAAGCTTCAGTTATTATCCTTCATTATTGGTACCCAGTTTGAGGTAAATTTGGCACACTAAAGAAAAAAATCTTTAAATGGACCCCAGTTTTTATATCTGTAAATTTCCTCTAGTTATTGGGCTGATCCCCAGTTATCGGCTCCGGTCCATGGTTATTGGCGCCGATAACCAGGGATCGGCGCTATTATCACCGATTTTCGGGTATCTTCATGCTGTCAGGAACGGAACCCCCGCTGATGACCGGGGACTGCCTGTATCCGTTATGTTGATGTTTGTATAATATGATATGTGAATATAGAGCCTAGCCTACATTATACTATACTCTATATTCACATAATATCGCATTATACAAACATCAACATAACGGATACAGGCAGTCCCTGGTCTTCGGCGGGGATTCCGTTCCCGACAGCATGATGATAACCGAAAATCGGCGATAATAGCGCCAATCCATGGTTATCGGCACCAATATCTGGTTATCGGCGCCGATAACCGGGGATCAGCGCCGATAATTGGAGATCAGTGTCGGAAATCCGGTTATCATCGTCACTAGACAAACGCCGTAAAGTCAGATCACCGATAACCGAGGACTGCCTGTATGCATGATCTTTTAAAATGTTATGCTTTAATTCACTGTATCCAATATTATTGTATATATATTCTTATATTGTTTTTGTATTATAAATTGCGATCATAGCGATCAATGTTTTGGTTTGGAAATCGATTACGCGGTAAGTTTATTTCACCGTACTTAACTCAGTTCAGAGCTCTTTTCTTGCTTCTAGTTAGCGTAAATGAATCTCTGGATATTTTTATTTATATGGGGCATGGTTATTTTTCGTTATATGAAGTGTTTTTAGGTCAAAATATAACTTAAATACTTCTCATTGTGAAATTAATTTAGCTTTTTTCGTTAATAGAATGACGTTGGTTGTTTGGGGCATGTTTATTTTGTGCAAAAAGAAAAAATCAAGATTCCTTTCGCTCTTTTCACTTGATTTCATCATAATACAAGCTTTATGTATTTATCGCTTATCGGTGTAAAAATAGCAATACAGGCAGTCCCTGGTTATCGGTGGGAGTTCCATTCTGAGGGTGTGATGATAACCCAAAAGTGCAGATTTTCGGTTATCGGCACCTCTGTTAGGTATGTATCGGTGCCAATTATCCGGACCGTTAAGCGGAAATGGGCAGTTTTTGACGCGGAAAATTGCAGATTTTTGTTGTTAGACAAGCCCTGTAAAACCGGATCACCATTAACTGAGCCTGCTATTAACTGGGGACTACTTATAATATGTGTTCTTTCATGCCCAGTAATTTTGATTAAAATAATTTCTCTCCAATTTTAATTATGGTTGAGTTTCATCCATATTGCCGATGCACGATAATTTATAGCCATTAGCAGCTTGAACATTGTTTTCTCAGCTTCAGTTACAACTTGCAGCTTAAATTTAGCAGTATATTTCCTTGCTGATCTTTTATCCATACCGAATAAGGGTATAATGTAAAAATTTATTCATTATTTTTACTATAACTATGTTAATTGTTTCCTACCATAACGATAGTTGAAATTCAAGCAAAACAACTGTTGTTATCCAATTCGATTATAAGCAAAACAACAGTTTCTCATTCGGTTGTTTATGGCTGTACGCATTTACGCAAGAGTATAACGTTTAACCCTTAAACGCCGAGCCTCTATTTACAAAAGTGTCTGCCGTATGCCAGCAGCGTTCGGGAGTTAGCGCCGAAGCGGAAAAATTTTTTTTTTTTTTTTAAATCACAGCATGCTTAGTTTTTAAGATTAATAGTTCATTTTGGCTCCTTTTCTTGTCATTGCCTGAAGTTTAGTATGCAGCCATCAGAAATGAAAAAAAAATATCATATATAAATATTGAAATATATGACAGCGCAAAAAAAAAATGTCATATATAATTGTATACAAATCGCGCTGTGAGCAAAACAGTTAAAGCTAATGAGTTTTTTTTTTTTTTTTTTTTACTAAATTTTGATGATTTTGTTATAAAACAAATTGTAAAACAATCAAAGCAACACAGAGAAAATACCACAAAATGATGCATGAATTTGGAACGTGCGGATGTAAAAACAAGTTTCTTAAAAAATTCATCATAAATCGAAATATTGTGCTAGAGACTTCCCGTTTGTTGCAAAATGAAGGTAATTGATTGAATATTACTAGATTGTAAGTGTTTTAGCTTACAATTGCAGTTTTCGACCATTTCGGTCGAGTCAAAGTTGACCGAAGGTCGAATTTTTTCTATTTATCGTGATTTATATGAAAATATTTCAAAACTGATAAAAGCTACAACCATGAGTTATTTTTTGTTGTATTCTACATGAAATTATGCACATTTTCATGTATAACACTTTATGTAACGCCTAATAGAAGATGGTGCGAAAATTACAACAAGGTGACTAAAGAAATTCTCAGATTTTCAGCAAAGTTACTGCGCGCAGAGGTAAGGAAAGTTTTTTTTTTTTTTTTTTTTTTTTTTTTTTTTTTTCCAAAAATTCACCATAAATCGAAATATTGTGCTAGAGACTTTCTGTTTGTTTCAAAATGAAGGTAAATGATTGAATGTTACTAGAATGTAAGAGTTTTAGCTTACAATTGCATTTTTCGACCATTTCGGTCAAGTCAAAGTTGACCGAAGGTTTAAATTTTGGCACATCGTGATTTATATGAAAATATTTTAAAACTGATAAAAGCTACAACCATGGGTTGTTTTTTGTTGTATTCTACATGAAATTTTGCACATTTTCATATGTAAAACTTTATGTAACAGCTAATATAAAACGGTGCAAAAATTACGACAAAGTGACGAAAGAATCTCTGAGATGCGTCACTGATGCTTTCTAGTGGGAGAAGAAAGAAATTCGTGCATGCACAGCTAGATCACGCTTGTAAACAAAACAACAGCATGATCCGTGAACTCCCAGCATCCCTCAAGGTGCGAGATTTAAAATTTTTCGCCAACTAGGCCTATAAGTATTTTTCCGCGAATATTTAACAAAACTTTTTGTAGTCAATGTATTTTACGTCCACTTGGCACCCGACAGACAATTTTCGTTGACATAAAATACGTCCAGTTGGCGTTAAAGGGTTAACAATACTTTTATCATTCTCTGTTACTTTTTTAACTAGAAGATTGGATAAAGAGGTGGAAAAGAAGTTGATCTATTGTAATTTGGTCTCTCTCGCTGTCTGATTGTACACTGCTGCCTGTGCCCGCATGAAATTTATTAGTATTTTATAAATATTCTTGTACTGGTATTAATTGCTTACCCCATTGCAAAATCAAATTATTGTAGCTCGAGCACTACCTGAGTATTTTAATAGTTTTATTGCAAAAAGTGCATTTAGTCATGAAAATGAAATGAAAATACAGTAATTAGTGAATATTTCTCAGTGAAAAATACTGCAAATAGTCAAATTTTCAGCGAATAATGCATATATATGTTCCATGGAGAAATCCGCGAATATAGGGCCGCTTACTGTACCTCTTTGCTTTTCTGTATCGGTTTTGTCCACTCCTATGCTTCATTGGAGACCATTCAGCACCAGCTTAGTAATTTGTTGGGCCTTTACACCGTTCACTGAAAGTCTAGTGTCTGAGTGTCCAGTGTTAGAGCACCCATTACCAGAGGCTCGGTGCCTGGAACTGTTTCCATGCCCTGTCATGTACGGACTCGGACAATTTATTTATTTATTTATTTATTTATTTATTTATTTTTTTTTTATTTATTTATTTATTTATTTATTTTATTTTTTTTTTTTTTTTTTTTTTTTTTTTTTTTTTTATATAGATCTCTGGTGCTCTCATCTACTTTGAGAGTCACAAAGTTGCAACGGGCCATCGCTCCCAAACGATGCTGTTCCGACTAGTTTCAGGGCGCTCAACACTTTCTTGTGCTCAGCTCCTGACGAACTGCATGACCACAGTTCCTCATTTCTCTCTCTTAGAAAGTAGATGAAGGTCAAGAGGGAGATGATCCAGACAGTTCTTCCGGCATTTAACTTCCCCTTTTCTCTGAGCATAACTTCAGTCTTTATATGTCGACTGACTTCGTCATTACCTTCGAAGGAAAGGGGCTTGAAGGCTCTTGACAGTTTCCTTTACTGGGACAGGGAAGCACAGTCGGACACCTCTGTGTTGTTTCTTAACCCAGTCCGAACATGACTTGTGCAAGGGAATTCCTTCTGCTGAGCCTAGTTCTAGTTTTCTTCTCCGCACCTCAGATCTGGGTCAAAGGAGCTCACTTGAGAAAACGGGAATTTGTCCAGGACTCTGTCCCCAAGAAAAACAGAACCTTCCCTTTTACTTTGGAGAGCTAAAGCGTTTCTCTTACGGCTCTAGTACTGCTTGACCCTAGCTCATATCTAGACTGTGGTAGTCTATTTGGATATGATATCAGTCCTAACACATCTACTCAAGCAGGGAAGCTGGATCCAGCGTTCCCTCTCGAACAAACAGCAGAATTCTTCGTCTGTTGACAGATCAATCAAGTCTTCTAGTCACTTGATTTATTCAGGGAACTAAGTTTCGAAGGATGTACTGGGCCATCAGAAGCTTGTCCTTCCCATCATGATCTTTCGATCCCCTGAGTTGTCAGGATCTAATTATTGTATGAAGCAAGCCAACCTTGGACCTGTTTGCCTCTTCAAGGAACCTTCAGCATGATTGAGGAAGCGCTAGACAGTCTCAGGCTCAGTTCCCAGTTACATTCTTAGCTCGTTCTGGCATATGTAATGTGAACCTGCTATGGTTGTTGGTGGACCAAGATCTTTTCCCCCAAACCGTGTCTTCTCAGACAGCCTAGCTTCAGAGATAATACCGAGGGTGGTCTGCTCTTGTCCAGACAGGCGCTGTACTGTCCAGAGGATTATCTCTCGAAGAGTCTTCAAGACTTATTGCAGGGGCTACTACAAGATTCAGAAGTCACCCTCCTCCTCCGTCTCCCAGACTTAGTGGTTGTCTTCCAAAGCTGGTGTCTCAGACTCTGCTGCAGATTACCTCTTTGTTTCTGAGATCTAGGATCTCTTGCTTTCCTTGAAGAGGTACCAATCTATGCTTATCTCTGGTTAAGCACAGAGATCTGGCTTTTTCATCTGCTTCCAACGACCTCTCAAGCCCTTTTCACACCCAGCTAAGAAGTAAGGGATGCGTTTTCCTCGTTTTTCCTTTGATTTTAGCCAAGAATGAGGATTCATCCAAGACCTGGATCTGTTCTTTCTCCCTTAGAGCTTAATGGACATCCCTGGCTTCCAGGAGCTCCATCCAGCTCCCAAATTCCTAACTCGCTTCGTGTCCAGTTCACCTGACACCAGCTACAGCCTGGCGCCAGCGCATGCTCCAAGCACCCAGGAACGCTCACCAACTCTAAGGGAAAAGAGCTCTTCATCCAATTGGAGTTTTTAGGTAATTACCTGGCAGGACTTGATAATCAAGAGGGCCTTCTTATCCTCTGATGTTCGGTCAAGAACCTCCTCACCCTTGGACTAAGATCGCAGTGTCTTTCATCCTAAAGAGATTGTATTTCCGAAACACTCTCAGATTCAGAACAACATTGCTTTCTTGTAGTGAATGCTGAGGACATGAGAGCAGCCTCTACTTCTTTAGCTTTCAGGCACATATGCCCCTTACTTTCATTCTGCATCGGCCTGCTGGAAGTATAATTGTCCTTTATGTCTCACAGGCACATATGCCCCTTACTTCCATTCTGTTTTACCTACTGGAAGTATAATTGTGCTTCGTGTCTCAGTCTTAAGAAGTGAAACCCGAACTACTAGCTCCGCTGGCGCCCAGCTCTCCTGGCGCCAGCTTTAGAGCTTCTAGTACCTCGAGCTGCCAGCTCTCCTGGCACCAGCTACAAGTAACCAATTGGTTCTTACCCATGTAAAATAAATCTAATCCTTTGGGCCAGCCCTAGGAGAGCTGTTAATCAGCTCAGTGGTCAGGTTAAGCTAAGGTATACTTACTTACAAGTGGCCCCAGCTATAGAGCTCCCAGTGCCCAGAGCTTTGGGTTCCCCTGGTGCTCAGCTCACCAGGCTCCAGCTACAGTCTGGTGCTAACTTTAGAGCTTACAACGTCCGCGAACTCCCAGCAGCTTGGCTGGCTCCCAGTTTGCCTGGCACCCAGCTCGCCTTGCACCAGCTACAGTTTTGCACCAGCAGTATTTATACCAATCCATGAGCTTCCATGGCTTGCCTGGTGCCAGCTAAATAGCATTTAAAATTCTGCAGTACCACAGGATAGTGACTGGTTTGGTGTGGCAGGAGAAAGCATAGGATTTTCTCCTAGTATCTCTTCACCTTCTAGCGAGGTATAGAGCACCCACCACTCTCAGTGGATGGGTTGTGGTGTTATTTCAATGTAGGTGACAGTGTTTCTGGTTGCTTTTTATGTTCGTACTGTGCCCAGGGCAACGGCACCTTTTAAAGTTTTGCTAGCTGTCGGATAACTCCGATGCTTTGGTAGCCATCGAAGTACTCCTTTGCTATAAAGCTCCCACTTAAGTAGAGGTGACCCTTGGCTTTACTGCCACGTCATGACACTACAAGTTAAGTTGAGCGACAACCAGTTGCAGTTTTATACTGCAGGCTCTCTTAACTGATAAGGAATGACAAGCATTGTATTCAATGCTAGCAACTTTTCTATTTCAAATTCTTTACATGACTTGATGTTTTGGAGTAGAATACTAAGTCCATATATCCTACCTGTCAATGTGGGATTCAGCTATGTAATTATTTGGTAAGTTACTTATATAAAGATGACATTTTTATAATTAAATAAAGTTTTATGTATACTTACCAAGTAATTACAAAATCAGAGCCCACCCTCCTCCCCTCTGATGGACATAAGGCATAAAACGAATGAGGATTGTCTGCTAGGTCGTTCCAATACAGTATTCCGTTAGTGGGACTGTCTGATCACCTACACAAACTATATTGAAGTGCTACCAGCAAAATTTTGAATTTTTGTTTCTGTTGATCATTTCCTAAAGACATAGCATGTATAATCTTTTCGTGAACCAAAAGAAAGAGCAGCCCTGTAGGTTTCCTTAATTTGAAAGCCTGGTCTACAGAGTGTTGGGAGCATAAAGGTACATTAATTGTATAGGAGTTTCTCCTAATAATGCTTTGCAGCATCAGTTTACACTGCCATTTAATTATGCTATGGTATTTTCTACCTGTTCTCAGTATCAAAGGCAAATATTAGTAATGTTATAGACCAAGCTGTGTATGCCATCCCCATTGGGGGGCAGTGCTATCAGTATACCTAATACAGTGCACTTTAGGCATTACTTGAGGTTCTTTGCTGTGTCCCTTCGTCCCCCAGCTGCAACCCCTTTCGTCCCTTTTAGCGTACCTTCGTTCATATTCTCTTTCTTCCATCTTACTTTTTTACTCTCTCCTAACAATTGATTCATATTGCAATTGCAAGGTTTTCCTATTGTTACACCTTTCAAACATTTTTACTGTCAAGTTCCATTTCAGCGCTGAATGTCCCCATAGGTTCCAGCTCTTGGCCTTTGGCCTAAATTCAGTATTCTATTCTCTTATTTTATGTATTACATGAAAACCTAATTTTGATTTCAAGTACGAGGTTTTTAACAAGTTATAATAATGATTTTTCATTATTATGCTACTTGGAGGATATTCAGTTCTTTACATTTTAATTCTTTGTCATCCTTTCAGTGTATCATGTAATTCTGCTTTTTATTGTTGATATATATTTTTTTATATGCTTGTGTTTATATTGTCCCTATTTTATAAAATTTTTAGAAAATTTATACTAATATTTTTATTTATTTATTTATTTATTTATTTATTTATTTATTTTTTTTTTTTTTTTTGTGAAAAAATAGGAATGTGGAATCAATGTCATTGCTTAAAGAAGGAAGCATTTTTCAATCCTTTGATGAGTGGAGTATTTACTTGGAGAAACTGAAAGATGATGGTCATAGCAGTATTAGGATCCGGAATTCAAGATCAATTGATGCATTTGCAAAGTTATCCAGCAGAATGATCAAACCATCCTTGAAGTATGCTTATGTGGTATATGAGTGTGGCTTCATTTCTTCTGAAAAACCCAAGAAGTTAATAAAAGAGTCACAGCAGTAAGTATAGATAATTTTTGTTGAATTTTGTTGCTCTTAAAATAAAGGTCTTAGGAGCTTGAATTTTCTCTACAGATCATTTCTGAAATAACTGCAATAGGTAGATTATTTTTCTTGAAAACTTTGCCCCGTGTATAGAACATATCAGAAAATAATTGTTTTGTGGGAAGATTTATGTGAATTTAATTTTGATGTCCGTATTTTTCACTATTAAAGAAACTCCACAATAAGATGCCCATGGAAGCTGAAAATTATGCCGTCCACTGATGGAGAATCTCTTGTCATTAAGGAAATTTGTCTGGATCATAATCATTTACTGGGAAAAGTAAGTATAAATGGCATAAGTTTTGAAACTCATGATATGCATTACATTTTCTTGATTTATATAATAATTTTCTTGTGTAGAGAAGAGTAATGTTTTGTACAGGAGTACAAAATATTACTTTTATATAAGTAACTTATCAAATTACATAGCTATAGTTTTTACTTTACGCAGCAATTCGAAATTCGTGGTAGCGCTCTTTTGTTTTGGGTGTAGGTATGCTGCCCTGTCCACTGTCGGGGAAGAATAGGTACAATGTAGCTAAAGAGCTCAATTCATTTCTGCCAGTTGATGACTGAACACCAGTCATTAGCAGTTCTTGATTCTTTTTCGCTGGATGGTTGGAGATCGTCTTTGGTGAAGTACTTTGCTTTTGATAGCGCAGCTATTTAGCTTAGCCAGAATTTGGATTTTTATCTTCGATTGTAACTTGTTTAATTGGTATTTGGACCATGATGTCTGACTAGTTTATCCAGCATTAGGCATTGCAGCAAAGGCTGCAAAACTAGACTCACTTCTGTAAAATATGACACATACCATTTGTAGTACTTGTAGGGAACAAATTTGTTCTCCAGATTTGAATAGTGACAAATGTGAGGACTGGGATAGGGGGAAATGGAAGACTTTACTTTACAAACACACTTGGACAAATTGCAGCGTGACCAAATTAGAAAAGCTACAGCTAGGGCCGAAACTAAGGTTTCCACTAGTACAGGTCATTCTCCAGGGGTTGTTATTGATGTTATGCCTATCCCTTCAACACCTGGGACAACTTTCTCTACCATTTCCAGTCCCCCAGCTTTTCATGTCATTCCATTACCTAGCTCTCATTTTGCTGAACCCAATGCCATTGCCAGCTTAGAAGCACAGGTAGATCAAAAATTTAATTTACTTGTTAATACAGTTTCCCAGATGGGGAATTCTGTTGAGGTCCTAATGGACAAATTTAATAGTGTAGTGTCGAGTGAAGTGTCAGTGGAGGTGGCGGCTGTTCGTCCCACTGATGCTCCTAGATCAAGGTCCCTGCTCAACTCCCCTTGCACACATGGGAGGAAGCAAACTGGCAGTCCATGGGAGGTCGGTGGGGTTTGCCCACAAGCAGTCGTCTTCTCATCCGAGCTTGTTGTTCGATCCCAGGCTGCAGAAGAATGCCATTGAAAAGGTGTTCGTATGGATGTGCATGCCCTATCCTCAATTGAATCAGATTCTCCCACATCAAAGAAGCGCAGTGGACATTTCACAAAAATATCGAGGCCATTGACAAGGCCGGGCGCTTCCTTGGATTCAGATTCACCCCCACCTCGTAAGCGAGCGGTAGAGAGAGAAAGTAGCCCTCTCCCTTCTTGTAGTTTTGGGAGTTGCCAGCAAGAGATTCTCGCTCCTATTCAGGTGCGAAAGTGCGTTCCAACCCCAAAAGAGTGTGTGCCAGTCCGTCTTGGCGGCGCCCAGTGTCCGAGCACACATCATATGAGCGTACTTTGGCTGAGCACCCATCGCATGAGCGCGGAGTTTCCACTTTCCCAGTCCATGGGCACCCAAATTCTGAGTTAGAAGAACCAGTGTATGACCACTTGGAGTTTCAACATCAGTTCGCCGAGCACCATCCTTGGGGCGCCAAGTGTCTGCGAGTACCGCAACTGCTTCAAAGGAGTCACGGGGGTCCGTGTATGCTTTGACAGTGAGCGGGCTCCCAACACCCATGCATCCAGCCTCCTGGGGCACCTCTCGCGAAGCTCTCCCTACTGTTGATTCTTCAAGAGAATTTCCGTCTTTGATCCAAGATCCCTCGTTCGCGCCACTACAACTTTGGCTTGATAAAGCGTTGAACCTTCTTCAAAAGCCAACTCCCGTAGTGCAGGAGACCGTGGAACCCCTATGATCACCTGCTTTGTCTGTTGAGGAACCTGTAGAAGAGGAACAGCCCTCTTCTAGTTACTCAGCACTACTCAGGTTTTTCCTAGTCTGCTACCCGTCATTCTTCTCTTTAGCTGTCCCTTCATCACTGGGCTCAGCCTACTTGATGTGACAACCAACAGGTACAGCCAAACTTCTATGTATGGTGTTATCGTCGTCGTCAAAGAAAGCTTTTACCCGAATGGATGCCTGGTTAGCAGAGAAGAGAGAAGTCGGAAAGGCAGTGTTCTGTTCTCTTCCCTCTCGTTTGATAAGGCAGAAGTATCTGTCTTATGCAACTGGAGAAGCTCCGTCCTTGGGAGTTTCTGCCTCCTCTCAAGGGGACTTCTCCAGTATCATAGATGCTTCTCGTCGACCAGAATTCTTTTCACAGCCTCAGAGTTGGATCATTTATTGAAAGACATCTTCAAAGTCTTCGAGGTCTTCAGTTTTTTGGACTGGACAGTAGGGGCTCTAGCCAAGAAAATTGAAGACTGGCTAGGACTGGGGTGCGCTGACAGAGCCATAAGAGATGGAGCACTAGAACTAGCAACCATTTTCAGGACAGGATCGTCCTCAAGAAACGAGATTTGTGGTGCTCGTTTGCAGCAAAGGGAGTTACCCCATCGCAACGGTCTTCGCACCTGTTTGCCCCCCCCTGGACAAGAATAGTCTGTTTCCGCAGGACACCCTGGAGCTGGTGTCAGTAGAACTACAGAAGTAGTTGACTCAGGACCTCCTCACTCAGTCCACCAGAAGGACTAAGTTCCCCGCACAAGCCACTACTTCCAACACTTCTACCAGAATGTCGTCGCCCTTGCAGCAACAGCCCTTTCGAAGTTCCAGATGCCGTTTCCAGTCCTGACCTAGAACCAACCTCCGAACTTCCAGACCAGTCAATAACAAGCCAGCACCTCGAAAATAAGTCCTCCATCCTCCGTGTTCCAGTGGTAGCAAGACTTTCCCATTTCTGGACAGAATGGAACGAAAAAATGTGGAGCCTTGGGTGCTGAAAATATTGAAAGAAGGCTATGCTATCCCTTTCAGGGAGAAACCTTCCATAGTAACCTCTCCCATCAGCTTAACAGCCTACTCGGTAGACTCAGAGGTTTTCGGCCCTATCTCGGGAAGTATCAGCCCTTTTAGAAAAGAAAGCCGTGGAATTAGTTGAGGATGTGAACATGGGGGGGTTTTTTACAACCACCTCTTCGTGGTTCCCAAGTCATCAGGAGGATGGAGACCTGTCTTAGACGTCAGTGCCCTGAACCTCTTCTGAGACTGGATGGTTACGATCGACATGCAAGATGCTTACTTCCATGCTCCAGTTCAACTGGACTCCAGGAAGTACCTGAGATTCACGTTCCAGGACAGAGTCTTACAGTTTCGGGCTCTTTGCTTCGGACTCTCCACGGCCCCTCAAGTTTTTACCCGGGTACTCACTCCCCTAGCAAAATGGCTACATCTTAAGGAGATAAACATCCCCAGATCTCAGTGGCAGTCCATTCGGACAGCGTGACCGCCCTAGCTTATATCAAGAATCAAGGAGGGACTCATTCTTTTACACTCTACGAAGCGACAAAAGATTTTCTTCTATGGGCAAGGAGCAACGAGACCCAATTAGTGACCTGCTTCATTCAGGGCAGGACGAACGTCCTTGCAGACGAATTGAGTTGTGGCAAACAGGTCCTACCGACGGAATGGACACTCAGTCCACAGGTGTGCACTGACCTATGGAATCTGTGGGGAAAGCCTTCGATAGACCTGTTTGCGATGTCAAGGACCCATCGTCTTCCTCTGTATTGTTCGCCGGCTCCGGATCTGTAAGCATGGGCGACAGATGCAATGCTGCAAGACTGGTCGAACCTTGACCGCTACTCCTGCCCTCCCTTCAGCATGGTGAGGGAAGTATTAAAGAAGTTCAACGCACACAACAACGTGTCTGTGACCTTAGTAGCTCCCTTTTGGCCACACAAAGAGTCGTTCCCCGATCTGCTGAGCCTTTTGACGGACTTCCCAAAGCTACTCCCTCAGAAGAAAAATCTTCTCAAACTCCGCACTTGCTCCGATTCCATCAAGACTTATCCACTTTCACTCTGACAGGCTTCAGACTGTCAGGGAGCTTGTCAGAGCGAAAGGATTTTCAAGAAAGGCTGCAGAAGCTGTTGCTAAGTGCAGGCGACAATCTTCTTCTGCAGTGTACCAAGCCAAGTGGGCAGTTTTCTGGAAGTAGTGCGGGGAGCAAAATATCTCCTCAAACGTCTGTAGCCCAAATCGCAGATTTTCTTTTACATCTGAGAACATTGAAAGGACTCACAACATCTACCATCAAAGGTTACTGAGCGATGTTGAGTTCAGTTTTTAAACACAGAGGAATAGACCTGTCTTCAAACCAAGACATCACTGACTTAATTAAACATCTGAATACAGTGACCCCTCGTTTATCGCGGGAGATAGGTTCCAAGACTGGCCGCGATAATTGAAATTCCGCAAAGTACGAACAGCATATTTATTTATTTAACGTGTACAGTATTTGGACTTTTTAAAACCCTCCCTGTACTCTTAACAGCCCACCCTTTACTTTATTAATAACAGGGACAACTGTTAAGCAATATGACTTCAGTAGCTAGGTAAGTTTACAGTACCATATAACAGGGGCTAATTTACTGCGGTAAAGTAGGTATAGTATATGACGTGATCGGCAAGCTTTAAATTTTAAAGAATACAGTATACATGCAGTAATAATATATACAGTAATACAATACAGTATCATGTTACTGTACTGTATTACATGTAATACAGTACAGTAACACTTAAGATTTAAAGAAAAATCAAGACTGTTACTGTACTCACCACAAAAGAAGTTGAAGTAAAACTTGAATGAAGATGGTGATGAATTTGCTGCGCAGTAAAAATGATGACGATGAAGGTGATGATGACTTTTACTGCGCAGTCAATAATTGTATTTTACGTCTCTTCAGACGGCAGTGCCATTTCCTGGGGCACCTCTTCCACTTCTTCCACGGTTTCTGAAGGTGTAACTGTAGTAGCAGCAGCAGGAACTGGCTCTTTTTTGCGAGGCTGCAAAAACATTGTGATTGGCAATTGCTGCCGCTGCTTCTTTTTCCGGTCGAAGAGCATCTTGTAGGGGGCCATGACGTCATCGACCATGTTGCAGAATTGAACCGATCGAACCATATCGTCGTCCCATTCCTGCGACCGCTCTTGCAGTTCCTTAGCCAGGTTGCAGAGCCCGGCGAGCCGTTCCAAAGTCAAGCCAGTTTGGGAGACAACTTCTATTTCTTGTTGCGCTGCTGCTGCTTCTTCTTCGCTCGCCGACTTCGTCAACTCTTCAAGGTCTTCGTCAGTTAGTGTCTGGGAGTGGCAGTGTAGAAGTTCGTCAACGTCGCCCGTGGTCATGTCTGCAAAGCCCTCACCTCCAAGGATCACAGCCAACTGCACAGCTTTCTGTACTGCAGAGTGTTGGATTTCGGCAGGTGTAAATCCTTTGTCGTCGTAAACAACCTCGGGCCACAACTTCTTCCAGCTGGCGTTAATGGTGGTGGGCTTCATTTCTTCCAATGCCTTGTGGATATTTTGCAGGCACGTAGCAATTGTGTACTGCCCACCAGTGTGCCTTCAAGTTGAAATTGTCGTCTTCTTGGGCAGCATCCACGGAAGCAGCCAGGTTCGCCAGGGCATTCCTTGTGTATAGGGCCTTGAACGCCCTAATAACTCCCTGGTCCATTGGCTGAATAAGTGACGTCATATTGGGCGGTAGGAACTTAACCTGAACCCCGGAATACGACAGATCAGTAGCATGGCCACCAGCATTATCCATAATGAGAAGGACTTTGAATGGCATGCCCTTTTCTGCTAGATACACCTTCACTTGCGGGATAAAACACTGGTGGAACCAGTCGGAGGTCAGCATCTTCGTTATCCAGGCCTTTGGATTGTGCATCCAATGTACGGGTAGCAGATTCTTGTTTTTATTTTTTAAAGCCCTTGGGTTTTTAGACTTGTAAATAAGTCCTGGCTTTAATAAAAATCCCGCAGCATTGCCACACATTACGAGGGTCACACGATCCTTGTATGCTTTAAAGCCAGACGCTTTTGCTTTCTCTTTGAACAGGAAAGTTCACGAGGGCATTCTTTTCCAAAACAACCCCGTCTCGTCCATATTAAAAACTTGTTCGGGCTGATATTCACCTTCAGAGATGATAATCTTGAAGGTTGTTCGGGCTGATATTCACCTTCAGAGATGATAATCTTGAAGGTTTCACTGACGTGTGTTTCAGCAGCGACCGTGTCAGCCGAAGCAGCCTCGCCATGTAAGGAAGCGCTTTTTAGGCCATAGCGTTTCTGAAACTTTGCAAACCACCCTTTGCTAGCAGAAAATTGCAGTTTCTTGCGTGGTGAACGATTGGACGTTTCTGCTTGCAGATCATCTACGTCTTCTTCATCTTCTTCTGCTTCATTATGCTCGCCACTGTTGTCCTCTGGTTCCTTAGCGGCGAAGATCTCATACAGGCTCCTAGCCTTTGTTTGGATAATGTTCGTATCCAAGGCTACATTCTTCTTTCGGCAGTCGGCTATCCACACGGCCAAAGCAGCTTCCATACGGACGATAGTTTTATTACGAGCTGTAACCACTCTCTTCACCGACTTGTTAAAGGTGATGGCAGCTGTCTTCCTAATCTTCGCCTCGTCCTTGTAGATGTAGTGAATGGTGGATTCGTTCACGCCAAAATGGCAGGCTACAGCCTCGAACTTTCTCCCTTCCTTCAGCATATCGAGAAGTTTCAACTTTTCAGCGATCGTTATCATTCTTCGATGGCGTTTAGGTTCAGTACCAGCCTTGGAAGAAGCAGCACACTTGGGAGCCATTGCAGGGGGTGAAAATTGGAGCAGAGTTCAACAAAAACCACAAAAAAAATCACATAGCACAGTATAAAGAAAACTGTTTGGCGAGAAAGCTTGAAGCGAAGTGGCCGCGAGAGAGACAAGGGGAGATGCTGTGGGTTCTGAGCATCAGTCTAAGCACCAATCACAGGCCCGATTAGAAATCGGGAAGCTGTGATTTGTCGTCTCCCTCCCATGCACCAATCACAGCCCGTGTTACAACGCACTTAGTCACCGAGACGGTACGCTTTGTGTTTTCCCAACAATGGAACATGCGGTACTGTACTGTATAGGCATCACTTTCCAGATGGTTTGTTTGTTCGTTCTTTTTTTTTTTTTTTTTTTTTTTTTTTTTTTTTTTTTTTGTCATAGTTACAAGTGCAAATATGTGTTTTTTTGCTATTTTACGCTTGTTTTGTTGTTCTTAGACTAAAAGGAAATACTATTTATTACAGTATTAATATTTTAATGGATTTAATGAGAAATTTTGGGTGTTCATATATCGTGATTTTTCTCCAGAAAATCCGCACTATATTTTCCATTAATATATATTAAAAACTCCGCGAAGTCGTGAATTCGCGATAATCAAATCGCGAAGTAGCGAGGGGTCACTGTACTAGTAAGCAGGCAAAACCCTCAGGAGTACAGTAGCTTGGAACTTGGACGTGGTCCTCAAATGGCTGTCAGGACCACTGTTTGAACCTTTGGATTCATCGTCACTTTGGAATCTGACAAAGAAGACATTATTGACGGCACTGGCTACAGTCAAGAGAGCCAGCAAGCTTCATGCCATCAATACAAGGATAGCTCTCTCACAAGGCAATGCTGTTTACTCAGTAATTTTGGATTTTTTGGCCAAGAATGAGGATCCGGCTAACTCTTGGCCTCACTCTTTTTCAATCAAAAGCCTGTCAGAAGTACTAGGCCCATCCGATCAAGAGAAAGTCCTCTGCCCAGTAAGAGCCTTGAGAATATACTGCACCTTGAAAGACCCAAAACCTTTAGAGGTTCTGCCCCTAATCTTTGGTGCTCTATTAAAAACCACGACCGTCCTTTGTCCAAGAATGCATTATCATTCTTTTTAAGATCCGTCATTTTGGAAGCACACTCGAGAGTTCAAAGATGATTTACTACCCTTGTGTACAGTAAAGGCTCATGAAATAAGAGCCATGGCGATGTCTTTGGCTTTCAGACGTGACCTGTCTCTCTCTTCAATTTTGAAAGTAACATTTTGGAGGTGCAAGTCAGGGTTTGCCTTGTTTTACTTACGGGATATTGAAACAATGTATGAAAAATGAAGTACTCTAAGTCCATTCTTCGCAGCTGGCATGGTATCGGGGAATGAAGGATAGAAGGAACGCATTCCTTTTCCTCTATCCACTCTTCTTGAATAAGGATAGTTGCACTTCTTGGGAAATCTGGTGAGCACTGAGTCGTGAGTGTCACCAATCGATATTTTATGGTTTTGGTGAATATTTCGTGGTGGTGGAGGTTAATTTTATCTGGTCTTTGTTGTTCTGTTGTACTGCGACCAAGCCAAGGGCATATCCACATATTAATTATGTGGCCATGTTTGGATTGTAAACTTTGGCAACCTGCGATTTACCTCCTACATTGCAAAGCACCCACTGAAGCAGGGGCGACCCTTGGCTCTACCGCCACGCCGCTACAGATCGATAGGTGCTACTACCAGAGGCAGTACCCGTCTGCTGTTGCTCCCTCACCAGGTAAGGTTACAACAAGCATTTCAAGATGCTAGCTAATTTGCTATCCCAAATTATCCTCCATATCGAGTAGTTTTTTGGGTAATATATGTCCATTCATCCCACCTCCACTCAATATGTGATTCAGCTATGTAATTATTTGGTAAGTTACTTATATAAAAAGGACATTTTATAATAAAATAAAGTTTTATATATACTTACTAAATAATTACATGATCAGAACCCGCCCTCCTTCCCTCTCATGGAAATAGAGCATAAATGAATTGAGCTCTAGCTACATTGTACCTATCCTTCCCCGATAGTGGGCGGGGCAGCATACCTACACCCAAAACAAAAGAGCACTACAGCGAATTTCGAATTTTGAACTACCGCGTAAAGTAGAAACTATAGCTATGTAATTATTTGCTAAATACAGTATATATAAAACTTTATTTTATTATAAAAATGTCATTTTTCATTTAGGAATTTTCTTAGCATGAACTAGAGATGGCCATTGAAGCTTCGGTAACAAATTAATTAAATGATGTCAGGTAGATGAATGTGTAGGCACTGCCTGCACTGCCCACACACCTTTTGGCTCTCCAGCACTTTGTCTTCATTTGTTGTAGATTAAGTTGACTGTTTTCTTGATTACTGTCTTGTGAATCTTTTTGCACTTTGTCTTGGTGATTGTTCAGGATGTCAGTGGTACTGCAACAATGATCTTAGTACATTATTAATTTTTTTCTTTAGCCGTAACCTTTATCTTTCTGTAAAAATTCTTATATGAAGCCTTCAGGTTCAGTTACACAGCAGTGGTTTTTCACTAACCTACAGCAGGAGGATGAAGGTTGCCTCCATACTCGTACTCTGCACTGGATTGTGCACTGTCTGTATTTATGCTCCACATACTTTTTATCTTCATGTGCTACATATATGCTTGCTGCCCATTCTTCTTGGAGGACTGTAAGAGTTTAGGAGATCATACCAGTGATTGGTTGTGTCCACAGATTTTGTTACCAGTCTGGACCCTTTGCATGATACTAATCGGTGCATTGATCAGTTTCTAGTACTCTTTGACTGTGATACCTTGGGTATTGTGGAAGGGATGGGTTGGGCTCTGTGACTGCAGCTTCAGATGGCTTCTGCTTTAGAATAACCTCAGTTGTATGCCCATGCTTGTGCAGTGTCGTTAATTGAACTCTGCACAAGTACAAGCTCTACCTAGGTTTATATACTGCATGTTTTTGTGCACACCTAGTGCCCCACTGTTACATAGTACCAGCCAGTTCTTAGGTTTATTTGCTGCTCTGTGGATGCAGAATTGCTTTCAGGACAATGGTTGAAATCACTTGCAATTTGCACCAGCATCTTCTGTTTTGGGTTCTAAGCAAGGCGGTTACCGAAGAGGGTTGGTTAATTTAAAATACATAATGTTTGTCCATGAATTACGATAGTTACTGTTCCTCAGCTCATCACGTACCATCACTTGCGAATCCTGTTCGTAGACCGACCTCAAATGTATTACTGCAAACTAATGACGACTTTAGTAACAATAAAGAAAAACCCTCTCCAAGATTGATATGATGAAATGTATTTTATAGTCTTACATATCGTTAAAATTCACAAGTTGAATTACAGTTATTTTGATCATGTATATTTTTGCCTTTTACGGAATGTTTTTGTTGAAAACAAAATGTTTTAGTGAACATATGGTGTTAATTGCCCTACTGTTTTATTATTGATGATCTTAACCCTTAAACGCCGACTGGACGTATCGTAAGTCGACTAAAATTGTCTGTTGGGTGACGAGCGGACGCACTGTACGTCGACTACAAAAAATTTCAACCTTCGGTCAACTTTGACTCGACTGAAATGGTAGAAAAACGCAATTGTAAGCTAAAACTCTTACATTCTAGTAATATTCACTCATTTACCTTCATTTTGCAACAAATTGAAAGTCTCTAGCACAATATTTCGATTTATGGTGAATTTTTGAAAAAAACTTTTTCCTTATGTCTGCGTGGTAACTGCCAAAAATTTCAGAAATTCTTCCGTCATTTTGTCGTAATTTTTGCACCGTTTTATATTAGCCATTACTTAAAGTTTTATATATGAAAATGTGCACAATTTCATGTAAAATACAACAAAAAAACAACCCATGGTTGTAGCTTTTATCAGTTTTGAAATATTTTCATATAAATCACGATAAGTGCCAAAATTAAATCACAATAAGTGCCAAAATTTCAACCTTCAGTCAACTTTGACTCGACCGAAATGGTTGAAAAACGCAATTGTAAGCTAAAACTCTTACATTCTAGTAATATTCAATCATTTACCTTCAGTTTGCAACAAATTGGAAGTCTCTAGCACAATATTTTGATTTATGGTGAATTTTTGAAAAAACTTTTTCCTGACGTCCACTCGGTAACTTGGCCGAACATCTCTGAAATTCTTTCGTCACTTTGTCGTAATGTTTGCACCGTTTTATATTAGTCGTTACGTAAAGTTTTATATATGAAAATGTGTGCAATTTCATGTAGAATACAACAAAAAATAACTCATGGTTGTAGCTTTTATTAGTTTTGAAATATTTTCATATAAATCACGATAAATAGAAAAAATTCGACCTTCGGTCAAATTTAACTTGACCGAAATGGTCAAAAACTGCAATTGTAAGCTAAAACACTTACAGTCTAGTATTATTCAATTAATTACCTTCATTTTGCAACAAATGGGAAGTCTCTACCACAATATTTCGATTTATGGTGAATTTTTGAAAAAAAAACTTTTCTTTACATCCGCGCGTTACGAATTCATGTATCATTTTGTGATAATATTTTCTCTGTGTTGCTTTGATCATTTTACAATTTGTTATATACCAAAATCATTGCAATTTAGTGTACAATACAAAGAAAAAAAAATAACTCGTTAGCTTTAACCGTTTTGCTCACAGCGCGATATTTATACAATTATATAAAAATTGTTTTTCGTGCAGTCATATATTTCAATATTTATATATGATAATGATATTTTTTTTCATTTCTGATGGTTGCATACTAAACTTCAGGCAGTGTCAAAAAAAGGAGCCAAAAATGATCTCTTAATCTTAAAAACTAAGCTTGCTGTGATTTTTTTGAAAACAACTTTTTTCCGCTTCGGTGCTAACTCCCGAACGCCGCCGGCATACGGCAGACACTTTTGTAAATAGAGGCTCGCTGTTTAATGGTTAATTATCTCATTCATTTATATTATATATAAATAATAATAAACCTTAATAAATAACTAAAATAAAAAAAAAATGTTTTTGCTGCAATAATTATGTTTGATTATGCTCTAGACCCCACAGTTCCAAAATCCGAAAAGTTCCAAAAACTGGAACACATCTGCTCCCAAGGATTTCGGATAAGGGATTGTGTACCTGTAATCTAAATTTCATTATCTAACTCTTCATTTTATACTCAACTTCTTTTTGCTTAACAATTATGCATTCATGTCTTGGCCCAGGAATTCCTATCATTTTTATCATGTTTTAATTTTTCATCTTTTACTATGAGGTTTAATTCAAACATTTCTACATTGGTTTATTATTCATACTGTGTATAAAAATAATGAAATACAGTATATTCATGGGTATTCATAGGTATATACAGTATAGGTATCGCCTGTTAAACCGGACTATTGGTAAAACAGACACCCTGGCCCCCTATTAGTCCATCTTAACAAGGGTCGACTGTAGGTCTTAAGAGTAGGAAGGGTTTTAGACTGGTCCTTCAGTCTTTCATTACTACCAATCATTTCAGTGAGAATCTTTCCACTGTAGGAGTAATTCTTCAAAAGAAAGGTGATGGCTTATAGTTTCAGGAACAGATCCGAATTTTAAAGATACAGTGAACCCTCGTTTATCGCGGTAGATAGGTTCCAGAACTGGCCGTGATAGCTGAAAATCCGCGAAGTAGGGACACCATATTTACAGTATTTATTTAACATGTATTCAGACTTTTAAAACCTCCTTTACATAGTACTGTTAACAAACCACCCTTTACAGTAATGTACAGATATCTACAATATGTACATACAGTACACAGGCACAAATGATAAGCAATAAAACAGTAAGTGAACATAAAAAAATAGAAAGATTGTTATGGTGCGACTGTACAATTGTACAGTATTTTACTCACCACGATAGAGTTGGAAGTTACAATAAAGCCCTCCTCGTATGTACTATTAACAAACCACCCTTTAATGTACAGAACACTTAATGCATGTACAGTACCTAATCTAAAACAGGCACTAATATTAAAATGTTAGAATATTAAAGTATATAAAGAAATAAAGATTGTTACTGTACCCACCATGACAGAAGTTGAAGAAAACTTGAATGATGATGGCGATGAATTTGCTGCACAGTAGAAATGATGATGATGAAGCTGATGATGTCTTCTACTGTGCAGCCAATGATTGTATTTTACGTCTCTTCAGACTGAGGTGTCTTTTCCTGGGACACCTCTTCAACTTCTTCCTGGGACACTTCTTCAATTTCTTCCAAGGCATAGTAGCAGGAGGAACTGGCTCTTTTTTATGAGGCTGGAAGAACATTGTGATCGGAAGTTGCTGCCGCTGCTTTTTTTTCGATCGAAGAGCATCCTGTAGGAGTCATGTCTTCATCGATTTTGTTGCAGAACTGCAGAGAACGAACCATATCCTCGTCCCATTCTTGTGACAATTCTTTCAGCTCCTTCACTAGGTTGCAGAGCTTGGCAAGCCGTTCTAATGTTAAGCCTGTTTCTTCGACAACTTCTTGGGTCTCTTCCTGTGGTTCATTTTCTTCCTCACTGGCTGATTTTGTCAGGTCTTCGAGGTCTGCGCGCAGTTAGCGGCTGGGAATGGCAGTCCAACAACTCATCAACGCCTTCCGTCGTCATGTCGCCAAACCCGTCACCTCCAATTATCGCAGCCAACTGCACAGATTTCCGTACTGCAGAATGTTGAATCTCGGCAGGCGAAATCCTCGTCGTCAGAAACAATCTCGACCACAACTTCCTCCAGCTCGCGTTAACGGTAGCAGGTTTCATTTCTTGCTGTGCCTTCTGGATGTTCTGAAGGCACGTGGCACCAGTGTGTCCTGTCGCCAGTACGCCTTCAAATTGAATGTTTCATCCTCATCTTCTTGGGCGGCATCCACACACGCAACGAGGTCCGCCAAGGTATTCTTCGTGTAGAGGGCCTTGAACGCCTGATAACCCCCTGGTCCATCGGTTGAATTAAGGACGTTGTGTTGGGTGGCAGGAACTCAACCTGAATGCCCTCATGCGAAAGATTAGTCGCGTGTCCACCAGCGTTATCCAACAGGAGAAGGATCTTAAATGGCAAGCCCTTCTCTAAGAGATATTTACTGACTTGTGGATAAAACACTGGTGGAACCAGTTGAGGTCAGCATCTTCGTAATCCATGCTTTTGGATTATGCATCCAATACACGGGAAGGAGATTCTTATTTTTATTTTTCAAAGCACGAGGGTTTTTCGACTTATAAATAAGCCCTGGCTTTAGCAAAAATCCTGCAGCATTGCCACACATCACGAGGGTAACACGATCTTTGAATGCTTTAAAGCCAGAGGCTTTGGCTTCTTCTTTGAACAGGAAAGTTTATGATGGCATTCTCTTCCAAAACAAACCCGTCTCGTCCATATTAAAGACTTGTTCGGCTTGTATCCATCTTCAGCGATAATATTCTTGAACGTCTCATTCGCGTAAGTTTCAGCAGCGACTGTGTCAGCGGAAGCAGCCTCGCCATGCAGGGAAACGCTTTTCTGGCCGGCGTTTCTGAAACTTGGCGAACCATCCTTTGCTGGCGGTAAAACGTCGTGTCTGAGGCTGGGAATCAGTGGATGTCCCTGCTTGAGGTTCATCTACATCATCTTCGCCGTCTTCCTCTTCTTCTTCAGCGTGGTCGCCATCATCTTGAGGTTCCTTTGCCGCTAAATTCTCATACAACCTCAAAGCCTTGGTTCGATGGTGTTCGTATCCAAGGCTATTTTCTTCTTCGCAGTCGGCAATCCAGATTGACAAAGCACCTTCCATACGGATGATCGTTTTATTACAAGCCGTAACAACTCGCTTTGCTGACTTGCTAAAGGTGATGGCAGCCGCCTTCCTAATCTTCGCCTCATCCTTCTTAATGTAGCGAACGGTGGATTCGCTTCACTCCAAAATGGTGGGCCACGGCCGCATAACTTCTCCCTTCCTTCAACATATCGAGAAGTGTCACCTTCTCAGCAATCGTCATCATTTTCCGCTGGCGTTTAGGCTCAGTACCAGCCTTAGCAGAAGCAGAACGCTTTGGGAGCCATTGTAGGGTTAAACAAAGTTAAAAAAAGTTCAACTTCAAACACACACTGTCACGCACAGCACTGGTAATGTAAACAGCATCTATCTACCGAGGAGCGGGAACGGCGGCCGCGAAGATGCTGCGGGTCAGAGACAAGGGAAGCTGCTGCAGGTCGGAGAAACGGTCAAAACACCAATCACAGGCGAGATTACAAAACTTGGGAGCTGATTCGTCATCTATCACCAATGGAACCAATCACAGCCCATCTTACATGCTAGTTTCAAATTCAAATATACTTTACGCTATTTTATGCTTTTTTTGTTGTAGTAGTACTGTATAGGTTTATTCGAGATGTGATTTTTGCAACAAACAATATTATTGGATGCAGTACAAAAGATTCATGGAAAAGATGCACATTCATTACATTTGTATTTTATAATTAGTATATATGTAGCCATCAGCAGCCTTACACCATTCAAATATGACAATGTCAGACTGCATCTGATTAGCGTTTCATGTTCAGTTTAATTTTACTAGTACTATAATGAATTTTCGTATGATCACATTCTCTTTTTGTTTAATTTCATTTTGTACTGAATTATATGTCATAATGCAATGAACCAACAGTACTAGCAGATATTAATAATTATTAATGGAATTAATGAAATATTTGGGTCTTCATATATCGCGACTATTTTTGAAATTTCCGAAAATCCGCTATATATTTTCTCTTATAATATACATACGTAATGGAAAAAAATCCGCTAAGTCGTGAATCACGATAGTCGAACCGCGAAGTAGCGAGGGTTCACTACAGTAAACCCCCCGTATTCGTGTTCTCATGATTCGTGGACTCACCTATTCGCCGATTTCTCTTAAGGAACATATACACACATTCACGGAAAATTCACCCATTCGCTGTATTTTTCACTGAAAAATATTCACTAATTACTGTATTTTCATATAATTTTCATGACCAAATGCACTCTTTGTGATAAAACTATTAAAATACTCAAATACCTAGGTAGTGCTCGAGTTACTGTAATTCGATTTTGCGATGGGGTAAGCAGTTAACCCTTTAACGCCGAAGCCCTATTTACAAAAACGTCTCCCGTATGCCGGCAGCGTTCGGTGAGTTAGTGCCGAAGCGGAAAAAAAGTTTTTTTCAAAAAATCACAGCACGCTTAGTTTTTAAGATTAAGAGTTCATTTTTGGCTCATTTTTTTTCATTGCCTGAAGTTTAGTATGCAACCATCAGAAATGAAAAAATATCATTATCATATATAAATATCGGAATATATGACAGCAAAAAAAACTCGTATATAATTGTATACAAATCGCTGTAAGCAAAACGTTTAAAGCTAATGAGTTAATTTTTTTAGTTGTATTGTACACTAAATTGCGATGATTTTGGTATATAACAAATTTTAAAACGATCAAAGCAACACAGAGAAAATATTATCACAAAATGATGCATGAATTCAGTAACGCACGGACGTAAAAAATGTTTTTTAAAAAATTCACCATAAATCGAAATATTGTGCTAGAGACTTTGTGATTTATGTGAAAACATTTCAAAACTGATAAAAGCTACAACCATGAGCTATTTTCTGTTGTATTCTACATGAAATTACGCATTTTTCATATATAAAAGTTTATGTAACGACTAATGTAAAACGATGCAAACATTACGACAACATGACGAAAGAATTTCTGAGATGTTCGCCGAGTTACCTCTAGACGTAAGGATATATATATATATATATATATATATATATATATATATATATATATATATATATATATATTTTTTTTTTTTTTTTTTTTTTTTTTTTTTTTTTTTTTTTTAGAAATTCACCATAAATCGAAATATTATGATAGAGACTTCCAGTTTGTTGCAAAATGAAGGTACGTGATTGAATATTACTAGAATGTAAGAGTTTTAGCTTATAATTACGTTTTTACCATTTCGGTCGAAAAAAGTTGACCGGTTTGAAATTTTGGCAGTTATCGTGATTTATATGAAAATATTTCAAAACTGATAAAAGCTACAACCATGAGTTATTTTCTGTTGTATTCTACATGAAATTGCGCACATTTCCATATATAAAACTTTATGTAACGACTAATATAAAACGGTGCAAACATTACGACAACGTGATTTAAAGAATTTCTGGCGCGGACGTAAGGAAAATTTTTTTTTAAAAAATTCACCATAAATCAAAATATTGTGCTAGAGACTTCCAATTGGTTGCAAAATGAAGGTAAATGATTGAATATTACTAGAATGTAAGAGTTTTAGCTTACAATTGCGTTTTTTGACCATTTCGGTCGAGTCAAAGTTGACCGAAGGTTGAAATTTTGGCAGTTATCGTGGTTTATATGGAAAAATATTTCCAAACTGATAAAAGCTACAACCATGGGTTGTATTTTTGCTTGTATTGTACATGAAATTGCGCACATTTTCATATATAAAACTTTATGTAACGGCTAATATAGAGCAGTGCAAAAATTACGACAAAATGACGAAAAGAATTCATGAAATTTTCGGCTGAGTTACCGCCGTGCGCAAGAAAAAAGTTTTTTTCAAAAATTCACCATAAATCGAAATATTGTGCTAGAGACTTCCAATTTGTTGCAAAATGAAGGTACATGATTGAATATTACTAGAATGTAAGAGTTTTAGCTTACATTTATGCGTTTTTCGACCATTTCGGTCGAAATCAAAGTTGACCGAAGGTTGAAATTTTTGTAGTAGACGCGTGCGGTACGTCCACTCGGCACCCAACAGACAATTTTAGTCGACGTATGATATGTCCAATAGGCGTTTAAGGGTTAATACCAGTATGACAATATTTATAAAATATTTTTAAATTTTGCGCAGGCGCGGACAGCAGATTACAATCAGCAAACAAGAGACCACATTACAATAGACCAACTTCTTTTCCGCCATCTCTTTATCCCATCTTCTAGTTAAAAAAGTAAAAGAGAATGATAAAATTATTGTTAGTAATGTTATACACTTGTGTAAATGCATACAGCCATAAATAACCAAATGAGAAACTGTTGTTTTGCTTATAGCTGAATCGGATAACAACAGCTGTTTTGTTTGTATTTCAACCATCGTATGGTAGTAAAACTTACCGAGTTATGTTACAAATGACGTTAAGTAGAATAGGACTGAGATATTTTACATTATACCCTTATTCGCTCTGGATAAAAGATCGGCAAGGAAATATACTGCTAAATTTAAGCTGCAAGTTGTAGCCGAAGCTGAGAAAACAATGTTCAATCTGCTAATGACTATAAATTATCATGCATTGGCGACATGGATGAAACTCGACCGTAAATAAAATTGGAGAGAAAGTGTTTTAATCAAAACTACTGGGCATGAAAGAACACATTACTGCTGTTTTTACGTCAATAAACAATAAATACGAAAAGCTTGTATTTTGATGAAATCAAGTGAAAATAGCTAAAGGAATTTTGATTTCTTTTCTACACAAAACAAATATGCCCCCAAGTGGCCAACGTCATCTATTAACGAAAAAATAGCTAAATTAATTTCACGACGAGACGTATGTAAATTATATTTCGACTTAAAAACACTTCATATAACAAAAATAACCTTGCCCTATTTAAATAAAATATCTAGAGATTCATTTACGTTAACTAGAAGCAAGAAAAGAGCTCTGAACTGAGTTAAATACAGTGAAATAAACTTTCTACATAATCGATTTCCAAACCAAAACATTGATCGCTATGATCGCAGTTTATAATACAAAAGCAATATAAGAATATATACAATATTATTGGATACAGTGAAGTAAAGCATAACATTTAAAAAGATCCATGGAAAAGATGCATATTCGTTATGTTGATGTTAGTATACAGTAAACCCCCCATATTCACGGACTCATGATTCACAGACACTTATTCGCGGATTTCTCTGTGGAACGTATCTATCCATTATTCATGGAAAATTCGCCCATTTGCGGTATTTTTCACAGAAGTATTCACTAATTACTGTATTTTCATATCATTTTCATGACTAAATGCACTTTTTGTGATAAAACTATTAAAATACTCGGGTATAAGCATTTTTAGAGGGTTTGTATTGTGTGTAAACTATCAAAATAGGCAGTTCTAAGTGTTTTTAGAGGGGTTTTAAGTATTCGCGGATTTTAGCTATTCGTTGGGGGGGGTGCGGAATGCATCCCCCACAAATACGGGGGGTTTGCCGTAATACGATATTAATGTGTGAATATAGAGTACAGTATAATGTAGGCTAGGCTACCGTACATGTATACGATATACCATAGTGTAGGCTAAATTAATTCTTGTTTGTTATTCAATTTCTCTTTGTATTGAATTATCATAAGTCACTGCATGAACCTCCAGAATTAGCTGATATTAGTAATTACTATACTGTGTATGTATAGAGTATACTTTATAGTGTAGGCTAGGCTACCATATGTGTATACATGGTACTGAATATCCTAGTGTAGGCTAGCCTATATTCGAGATACGTTTTTTCTGACAAACAATGGGTTTTTTGGAACCTAACCCCATCGTAAATAGGATAATACCTGTCTAGGCGTTTTTTTTTTTTTTTTTTTTTTTTTTTTTTTTTTTTTTTTGAACTATCTAAATAGGCCGTTCTAAGGGTTTTAAGCGTTCACGGATTTTAGCTATTTGTGGGGGCTGTGGTACGCATCCCCCACGAATACGGGGGTTTATTGCACTTTGTACTTTTCCCTAGATATAAAAATTAAAGCCTTTCATCATCATCTCACACAAACCATCCCAGCAATCTGTATTGCTAAAGGAAGTGTTGGATTATTGACAGGTGAGTGGGTGATGCCCTGACACTCACCTACGTGCCACTGTTAACCACACTGTGAACAAGCTTCAGTGATTTTCCATGAATACTGCTACACAAAGGTTGTTTGTATATGTATATGAAATTAAAATATATATAAAATTTGTCTTGATGGATTAATGTTTCATGCTGCTGCATAGTTGATTTGGATTTGGCTTGCAACTGAATGAATGTTCCAAACTTGCCATGTAAAGTAATAGATATAACTCATTGTATGCGAGGGAATTTGAACAAGTCAAATTTAGTAGTTATCAAAGAAAGAGATGTCCATTTATTCGTCAGAGCAACACAAGGTATCAGCTTATGTAGAAATAGGTTTTGGGAGGAATTTTGTCAGAAAGTTAATTTTTTGTTTTTCATAAATGATTTGCTTTTGTTTGAATATACCACTGGCAATGGTTGGTGCAAATCAAGGCAGTGTGAAAGGATATAAGACTACTGTAGTATCAATTTGAGATCAGAATCCCAAAAATTCATAATTACTGGATTTTTTCACCAAATTCCCTGACTCAGAGCAATTTTGGAGACAGTACCTATTTTGATGTAGTTAGCTTTGAATTTATGCAATTTAGCTTTGAATTTTTTTATGAGCTGTCACATGTAATAATTCAATACCCAATCTTGATCTAGGAGCCATGCATACATCCTGAAGTATAATTTCAACATTTGTTACCAAGAAATGGTTCATTTTTTTGTGGTTTTTCCATTAATAAGTATATGATAACATCTTAAACTGGACATTATCTTGGCCTCACCTAACTGCCTAATTGGACAGTTGTGTGAAAAGTACTTGATCCATACATCAGCACAGCAGATGACAAATGCACAAACAGTCTCTCTCTCTCTCTCTCTCTCTCTCTCTCTCTCTCTCTCTCTCTCTCTCTCTAAATAACCCAGAGAGAGAAGGAGAAAGGTGAGGAAATGCACAACTAGTTTGTGGTTTACCTAAATGTATTGCATATATGTACATTCACATACACACACATGCATGGATGTGTACATACATTCATGCATGCAAACATATACAAATGCACACATACATGCATATATACACACGCAACTGTACGCAGAAAAGTTTTGATGCAGCATGGCTGGTCAGTGAATACTGTATACAGTATGTCAACTTCAAAAACCCTCATGTAATATTGAAATCGTTGAACATGAAGAAATGTGAAATAAGTATTTTTGAAATAAATGAATTGAAAAAAAGTACAATAACAAATATTCTGTACCAACCAAAGACACACTACAATGCATTAAGGCAGCTGAATGTGTGCCGTGCACTAACCAAAGCAAAGCCATCAACTTAGGAGTGTTACTACCTTATTTTTGTATTTTTTGTTTTCAAAACTTGGCTAGTCAGAATTTGCATGCATCTTTGAAGCTGGGAAATCAGTAATTGTTCCCATTCAATGACAAACCTTCGGCCTTTACATTGGGAAAATTCTCCTGTGCAGCTGGAATACCAGATATGGGGGAAGTAATCGACCTCATACGATCAAGGTATGGCGGAGTAATACATAGCGACCCTCAACAGGACCAGTGAGTGGGAGGAGTCTCATCTCGATTGCCCCAAAGGATCTTGTAATGCGCCAGTATTCTCTTAATCACCTTCTCGAGCAGATGTGCACTGCTTATCTCTCATCAAAGCCAGTTTTTTTTTCTTCCTGCCATTTTATTTGCAATTTGTTCTAAGTTCTGTGCTTTGTGTGGTGTATATAGTGCTTTTATGTGTATGTGTTTGCTTCATGGTCATGCAAACCCATGATTTACCTAAGCCTAGTGCTAAGGAGCAAAGGAAGTGCCCTGGTATTGGCAACAACCCTTGCTTCCACTCCCTAGTTTCTTTTGAAACTGATCCTCTTGGAACTTGTAGCAGGTGTTCTGAATGTCTCGATTGGTGTCCTAAGCAATGTAGATGTTTTGAGTGGAAGAAATACAAGAGGAAGGGCGCTGCTCAGCCATGGGAGGGTTTCGACTCTTTGATGGTGGCAGACAATGCCATTCCTTCTTGTTCCTTTTCTCCTTCCCCGAATTGTCTTCTTGCTGTTTCCTCCTTGGAAGAATTTACCCCTTCACATTTGTCTGTAGTTTCCTCAATAGATGTTTCTGAAGAGGGTTCGGGAGATCCTATTGTTGATTCTCTTCCTGCTCCTGGGGTGTTAAGGACACTCCTCCTTTGGATGAGGTATAAGATTCGGTTTGTGATTTAATTCCAGTTTTGGACATAGATGGCTCTACTCTCTGTGAGTATTGGTTGACCTTAGGCCATCCCGGAGAACCGCGGTTTGGGGGAACTACTTTCTCATCTGATGGTGTTCCATCTTGCTACTTCTGCTTCTGCTCTTCAGGCTTTACTGGAGAGAGTTGCAGTCCTCGAAGGGATTGACCGCTCTGTTTCTACGGTACCTAGAAGGAAATGCCTTAGATCTCCATCTTCGGATTCTCAAATGTCATCATCTTCCTCGATTTGTATGGTCCTGAGAAAATGCTAGAAGAAGAGGAACTTTGCACTTTCTCCTCTTAAGAAGATTCACAATCTACATTTGGATTCCCTCCCGTTTCGGTAGGGAGAGTGTTAGGTTATCTCATCACAGCCATATTCCACCCAAGGTGGTTACGGACACACACTCCACGGCCGTTTCTACAAGGAAACCACACGGCCGTATCTTCTGATTGCCGCGAAGTTATGGATTTTGCAGAACAGCAGATCAGGCTCTGCCTGAGGTAGCAGCGGCTCAGGCCCTGCCCGAGTTGATTGTTATTCTTTCTTCTCTCACCCGTACAGAAGTGTTTGCTAGACCGCTGACCATGAGAAGGAAAGACGACAAGGCTCCCATCAAGAAATCAAGCCTTGTACAGCCACAGCCTCCTTCTCAACCTTGTTTTCTTGACCATGACATTCCTGCACGTACAGCCGTTCATCCACATCGTGCTTCACCTGCAACAGTAAACTCGCCACACTGGCCTCGAGGATATGACTCCTCTCCACAAAATTCATCTCGTATATGGTCACAGCAAATTGCCATGCTACAGAAACCCTGCTTGGCCACGACATCAGCTTCGGCAGCGCTCTTGAAGCAGAGACTGTTCTCATCACTCTTTTAGTAGGGAACATTCTTCTCGACATTACTCACCCGATCATCCACGCAAAGTTCATCGACCTGCTTCTACATCTAGGCCTCCATCTCCAATTCCCTCTACTTCTTAAGGATTCAAAAGATATAAAGAAAGCTCCTCTTTTCACCCTAAGGATGAGTTTGATATTTCAGATTCTCATCTTTTTGTACCAGCCTTGAGGGTTTTAGGTCCTGAACGTGCATATGCTCTTGTTCAATGAGATGAAGTGGAACTTGGAGATTTCCTGGATTGAACTGATATGAGTTCTAGAGGTTTCTTAGAATGGAGGATCCTCTACCACTTGTTCTTGACACTAAGGAGCTGGCCAAGACATTGAAATGATTAGAAAGTACGACAACATGGAAGAAACTGCGACCGGTCCTTCAGACCGATCTTCAAGCCTTGATAAGTTCCTAGGTCCCAAGAAAGAAGCAAAGACCTTGGTAGGATTACCCTTGTCCGATCTCACTGATTTTGCCTTAGAACAGGTAGATGCTTTTGTCTATGGAAAGGACAGTTCGCTATGTTCTGGGTGATCCCTCAAGTTGCTTCCACCTCTGCTTTATAGGCACAGGCGTTTTTATGCCACCCCAGGAGTCACCCTGCAACCAAGACAATTGTATTTGGACTTTGTTAGGTTAAGACTGAGCCTTACCTTGGATCAGTTAAAGGGGAACAGCACTACTTTTACCTTCCAAGAAACAGCGTCTTTGGAGCCTTCAGCTTCCATAGCCTTGCAAGCAGTGTCTTGGCAGGACTTGTGGTCTACGGCAGTGGGCAAGATTTCTGCGACAGCCTTCTCGAAAGATTCTAAGGAGTGCTCGAAGAATTCTAGGGAGTGTTCATCCTTCTTTCATCTCCTACAGCCTGGGGGAAACCATTTCTTTTCTGACCCACTTAACAGCGAATATGTGGGCCAACTGGTTGCTGAAGAGGAGGGACTATGCTCTTTCTAAGGTGTCTAGATACATCAGCCCTGAGTCCATGTTAGCATTAAGGAATGGGTCTTTATTGGAATCATCTTCTCTTTTTCTGAAGGGCCTTGTTGAAGCTGCAGTTGATCGGAGGAGAGCTGACAACAACGACCATCTGGTTCTGCAAGTAGTCTCTAAATCGTCAGGGTCTGCTCGTCCCAATGTAGCTAGAGCAAGACAGCAAGCTTCGCAGAGAACGACAATCGTCTCCTAAAACTGCTAGACCTCCTCTCAGCCATGGCCATCTAGAGGCGGAAGGGAAAGCAGAGGCAGAGCTAGAGGAGGGAAACGCTAGAGAGGGCGCCCCTCCCCATCTGCTGCCTTTGATGGGGGGTTGCCTGGGGAGCCGTTGGGAGACTTGGCAGGAGCTAGGAGCAGAAGATTGCGCAGTAGATGTTATTCGGGTGGGATATCTACTCCCTTTAGAGCTTCATCCTCCTCCCACAGATCATCCTCTCCATCAGAGGACACACCTTCCAGGCTCGACAAAGGATTTTGCTCTCCATGACGAGATGAGGGAGATGATGGAGTTTTATTGGTAGAGAAGGCATAGGGTGCTTGGAGACCAGTTATAGATCTATTGGCTCTGAATTTTTTCATCAGGAAGACATGTTTCAAGATGGAAACTCCTCCACGTACGGTTCTAGCTGCCATCAGACAGAACAACTTTATGTTGACAATAGACCTGAAGGATGCCTACTTCCAGATCCCAATTCACCAGTCATCTCACAAATTCCTTTGATTCGTTCTGGGAGAGACGGTTTATCAGTTCAAAGTTCTATGCTTTGGCCTCTTGACCGCCCCTCAGGTGTTCACAAGGGTGTTCACTCTGGTTTTGACTTGGGCTCATTCTCAAGGGATTCGTATTCTCAGATATCTCAGTGACTGGCTGGTCCTAGCAAGTTCTTGAGTGAAGTTGATCCAGGGCAGAGACCATCTTCAGTTTTGTCTCAACCTGGGGTTGTGGTAAATTTGGAGAAGTCAAATCTTGTCCCCAGCCAAAGGACTCTACCTGGGTATGTTGATAGACACAGTAATGTCAAGAATCTTTCCTTCAGATCCGAGAACAGAAAGTTCAAGATGGTCGTGAGGTCATTCTTATCGAAACAGAAACAGCTTGCACATCAGTAGCAAGTCGTTCTAGGTCACCTTTCATCTTTGGAGAAGCTCATCCCTCACGGCTAACTTTGCTTCCACTCTTTACAGTGGAGGTTGAAAGGGTTTTGGTCCCTGGTGAGGATTCTCCTTTCTTCCTGGTCTCCCTATTGAAGGAGGTGAGACAGGACTTGAGACAGTGGCTGGACGACAGGAACCTGACCATAGGGATGCCCCTCCATGCTCCTCTTCCAGAGATCTCTCAGCTGAAGGGTGGGGGTCTCATGTGGAGAATCTTTTGACTTTAGGATTTTGGGGTCCGGAAGAAAAACATCATCACATCAATGTCCTGGAACTGAAAACAGCCTTTTTAGTCCTTCAGGAGTTTCAGGATCCGGTAGCTGGTCATTCCGTGGTCGTGATGTCCGACAACACCGTGATGGTGGCTTACATAAACAAAGGGGGGTGGGGCTAGTCTCTCCCCATCTTCACGATTTGACAGTCCAGTTACATCAGTGGGCAATAAACCACTTGGTAGTTCTGTCAGCCAGGTACATTCCAGGCAAAAGGAACTTAGTGGCAGACAAATTGTGTCGTTAGTCAAGTCTTGGGAACAGAGTGGTTGTTGCACCAAGAAGTTGCAGAAAGGCTGTTTCTCCTCTGGGGAATGCTGATGGTGGATCTGTTCACCACCTGTTTCAACAGGAAACTGGAAGTACTCTTCTTAGTAGTTCCGGACACCTTTCCGCCCGTTTGCCCGATTCATCAGGTGATCAGTAGGGTAATGACCTCCCAGAACCTCAGGATAACTTTGGTAGTTCCCTTGTGGCCACACACCGAGTGGTACCCTGACCTTCTAGCTCTGCTGACAGAAGCTCCGGGAGAGATTCCTCCTTTGCCAGCCCCATGTCAAAAGATATCATCAGTCCCTCAAGTCCCTATCTCTTCACCGTTGGAGACTATCCAGTATCTTCTGTGAGCGAGAGAATATTCTTGCAGGGCAGCGTCAGAAATGTCTGGATATCTCAGGCAGTCTTCAACAGCTGTGTGCCAGGGGAAGGGGGCAGCTGCTGTGATTGGTGTCGTCAACGGGGTTTCTCTCTGGTTGGAACTTCTATTCAGCAAGTAGCTGGCTTCCTCATTTTCCTAAGTTCCTTGCTGGGTGAGTCGGTAGAGTTGTGGGCTAGCACTCGCTAGGCCCGAGTTCGAGTCTCCAGCCGGCTAATGAAGAATTAGAGGAATTTATTGTGGTGATAGAAATTCATTTCTCGCTGTAATGTGGTTCGGATTCCACAATAAGCTGTAGGTCCCGTTGCTAAGTAACCAATTGCTTTTTAGCCACGTAAAATAAGTCTAATCCTTCAGGCCGGCCCTAGGAGAGCTGTTTATCAGCTCAGTGGTCTGGTAAAACTAAGGTATACTTAACTTTTTTCTCATTTTCCTTCATAGAGAAAGGCTCCTTTCTATGCCAGCCATTAAGGGCTATAGGGCTTCTTTAGGACTAGTTCTTTGTCTGAAAGGAGTGGATCTTTCTTCCTCATGGAATATCTCTATTCTTTTATGAAGTTTTGAGCAATTTTATCCACCTTGGGAACTCAAGCCTCCTAACTGGGACTTGACACTGGTTCATAGCATCCTTACTCGCACCTTGTATGAGCCTTTATGTGGTTCTTCGGATAGGGCTTTAACCCACAAAACGGTATTTTTACTTGCCTTAGCATCAACCAAAAGAGTGGGGGAACTTCATGGCTTAATCTTTTGAGTTGAAACACTCAAGGGGCTGGAGTTTAATGTCTTTTGAGTTTTTCCTGGAATTCATGGCTAAGACTCAGAATCCATTGTCCTGGAATTCATGGCTAAGACTCAGAATCCATGAGTTCCCGATTAAAGATTCGAGTCCTTTTGATTCTCGCCCTTGCAGATTTTGTTGGTGATGATCCTAGTGAAATGCTCTTATGTCCAGTTCTGGCACTACGCTGCTATCTAAAAAGAACTTGATATCTCAGACCTGCGTGTCGAAGGCTTTTTTGTTAGTACTCGCTGGAACAAGAAAGAAGTGTCCAAGAATCCATCAGTCCTTTTGATTCTGTCCCTTGCAGATTTGTTGGAGATGATCCTAGTGAAATGCTCTTAAGTCCAGTTCAAAGAGTTTTGAGGGCTGGTATGTGGGATCGTCAGACCACCATCACCTTTTTCTACCTGAAGCATGTCACTCATAGGGCCTTGGACACTCTTTCCTTGGGTCCAGTGGTGGCTGGCCAACAAGTTATCTAACTTGCCAGTGCCCCTTGTGGGCAAATTGTATCTAGTCTAGATGTTGGTGTGAAAGAAACTGTGATTTCGGTGAATGGTTTAGTCCTTTCTCCTTTTCCTTCTTCACTCCTGGCAAGCAGCGAAGAGAACAGTCTTCAGTAATGGATCTGTCTAGATACAGGTGAGGAGGACGTCATTCTTTTTCTTTACTTTTCATACGATGAATAAATCTCAGAAGTAGAAATGACGCCATCTTTCCCTCTGTAAACAGTATTCTCTTCATAGATCAAGATAGTTAACCAATTGTTTGTTTTTACAACAAATACAAATCCTCCCTTTCTCCTTGGCACTTTGTGGAATCTTTTTCCCATCGTGGCAAGAGCCCGGATGTCTGGCTACTAGGAAAACGTTTTCTCCTCTTAGTCAGAGGCTTTCAACTCCTTCCTGTACTCCAACAATGGTCAGGTAGTGAGCCCAGGTGAGTCAGACCTACAATCGGTCATTGCTTACTTTTCCTCTCACTATGTCTCCCAGTGCAAACACACACACACACACACACACACACACACACACACACACACACACACACACACTCTCTCTCTCTCTCTCTCTCTCTCTCTCTCTCTCTCTCTCTCTCTCTCTCTCTCTTTGGGGAAAATGTGGTGAGTGTTGAGAGTTCAGGTTGTTTAAATGCTGGATACAAGGGTGTTGACTGTATTTCCATTTTTCCCTTATAATAACTCTATGATATGGTTTGTAATGGAGAGAAAAAGTGCAGCAAAACTCTTTTGTTTGTTAGTTTAAGTGGTTGTGGAACATCACTACTTCCTTGATATTTATATCTTTAGGAAAGATTAATTTGAATTATACCAAATTCATATTAGCAACCTTTTTAGCAACACAACCCTCATAGTTTTACCCCTCTTGGCAATAAACATTGAGCTGTTTAAAGTAATTTTCATGGAAAAATCATCATCCTGCAAAGTAGGCATGATAAGTTGAAAGGTTATTGGTTTCACTAATTCTGTTAAATTTTGCAGAAAAATAAGGAAGGATACGCATTGGAGACACACACTGATTCTTCAGATGACAATGAACTAGTCCATGTGGATACAACAGATCTCTCCACATCAAAAAGTAAACGAAGCCAACGAAAAGCATCTATAGGGTTGGTATACATGCTGTTTTCTCATCCTCAGAGATACGTACAGAGTCTTTCGTTTACATAGTCTGGCTTTTAAGTATTTTCTGTTTTGGTTTATTTATTTTTAAAATTTGTTACTGATTATTATACTGTATTTGAAGCAATTTACTGTTTTGTCACAGTTGACTTGAGAAGGCATGAGGCAGTATTCTTATTAGTTATGAATTATTATGTAAACATCACAAAATGATGGTACTATATGATTTGCAGGTCATTTAGGATTTTCCTATTTTGTTGCAGAGTCTGTTTTTTTATAACAGAATCTTTAGTGTGAAGGCTTTGATTATTAATTTAGCAGCCAAAGTAATTTTTTAATGATAATTACACAGTATGTATGCCTGAGAAACCCCTGAGACATGTTTCTAACTCCTTATCTGGTACACTTTCCTGTTTTAACTAATTGTTAGTATCAGTATTTAAATTGGTCAAAATTACACAAGTAATTTGAGACTCATATTGTTTTAAATGATAGTTTTGTCAACGTTTAGTGATTATTTTATTCATTAACTAGAGAAGCAGCAGGCATATCATCTTTAGAAATTGAATAGATATGAATTCACATGGAGTGATTATGCTCAGCTAAGACGTGTGGTTCAAAAGAGTTTACGCTTCAGCTGAATATGAATGCAATGCCACACTAATCTGACATCATTGGGCCCTGCAGGGCACCAGATTGGTGAATTTCCCGGATTGCAGGCTGGTTAGGTTAGAATACACATAACTCAACAGTTAACCACCTCATCCTACCTTGAAAATATCCTGTAAATCGGTTTAAGTTGGTTAATAAGGAAAAAAGAAATGTTAAGCGAATATCGAATGGAATTTTAGTGAAGCACAGGCAAAATAAATGGTACAGGTAATTCTGTTCACTTCCATTCGTCACTGCCACTCCCAAAGTGAAGAGCTGTTATTTTCAATTAAGTACATTTACATGTCTTAAGTGAAGTGCTGTCAGGATTCCCATTTTCGTGGAAATTTTTTTATATATCTCGTGCTATTGTCATATATGTTATTACTGTACTCTTTTTTCTCATTTTTTATTTTTACTACCCAAAAGAATTATAGTTTGCTGGCATTGGGGAACCTGCTACAGTTTGTTTTAGTTTATGTTGTTACATTTATGATTTTTTTATTTATATTCTATGCTGTTATCATCTATATTTTTACTATATTTTCTCTTTTTTCTTATTTTTACAACCCAAAAGTGAAACTGAATCGTGTGCATAGGATATGCACGAATTCATTCGCTGGCATCAGGGAACTGGGTACAGCTTGCTTGTTTCATGTTTTGATGCATATGATTTTCTTATTTATATATTATGCTGTTCTCATATGTATAATGATACCTCAGTACTCGTCGTTGATTGGTTCCAGAAGGCACGAGTGCTGATAACAATGAATACCAAACAAATTTTTCTCATAAAGAATAATGTAAAGTGAATTAATTCGTACCAGGCCACCTCAGATAGTGCCATTTTAAAGGACATTTTTTGCAACAATGGGCTTGTATTTTACTTTTACACAACATAATCATAAATAAAGAAAAAACAATAATTTGATTTAACACAAATAATTACTGTATAAAGTAACTTCATTTCACCTTTTGCTTTTTCACAAATCATGGCCCACTATTTTTCATTTATCCAAATCAGCAACACTTTCCTACTTCCTTGAGTGTTTTAAGACCTGTTGTGTCAGTTTTGATTCCTTTAACAACAGTCACAGCTTTAATTGTTTCTTTATTTTTTACGATTGTGATCAAATTCTTGGCTTACGGTTCTCTGCAGAAAGATCAGATCTTATATTTAGCTATTGTGTGTGTGTGTGTGCTTCTTGTTAGATTCCTTTTCTGCTCACTATTATCGCTACAGGTTTACAATCCCTTAAGCCGTTACTGGTCCCACTCAATGAGAAAATCATGTTTTTCATATACAGTACTCTCATGTGACACTGTGAAATAATTTGTAATCAAATTTTATGGGTGCTCATCATACCCAAGGTGACCAGAGCTACAAAAGTCAAAATGTACACATATTTAAAGTAGTGTTAATTTAACTAAAACTGGTGATTTACTTGATGTATTCAGGTATATTGTATTTATTGTCATATTAGCACATGATAAAACATGAACAGTGCGATCATTCACCATTTGCATTTTGATGATGTTCACATTCTCAAGAACATCAGACGATTGCGTTTTACAGACATCATCAGTGCCATTTGTTTTGAATAAAACTTAATTCGAAGATGCATTTTTGTGACTTATCGAAGCTGGGTTAAAAATGCAGCTTATCTTTATTTATAATTGTAATAAATTTTAAAATCAAGTAAAGTTGTGATTTCGTCAGCACTGGATGCTGCTTTCGCCTATTCCAAAATGTTTTGCACGTCATTCATTTTTTTTTTAGCCGGAGCTTAAATTCAGTGCTGTACTATCTTAAGACCTTCTCAATTGCGTGAAACATTAAAAAACACTTTATTTTTTGTAATGGAAGTCACCACTGACAATTGTCAAATTTTTAATGTCAGCGTGATGCTACTTAATAAAAGTGCGATAATTGCGATAATTAACATCAGCAAACTGCTGTTTCTTGATTCGGTTATGTCATTCTTACTACTGTTTATGACAGTAATTAATCATTAGACAGGCCATAGGTTTGGTAAACCCAGTTAAATGTATGACAATTTGCATTTTGTCTACGAATGTTTGCTTTTAGTCCTATTAATTAGTCAATCGCTAACCTAGAAGTACAGGCAGTCCCCAGTTATCGGCAGTCCGGTTTTACGGGTCTTGTCTAGCGACAAAAATCGGCAATATCTGGTGCCGAAAATCGCTGCTTTCCGCATATCGGTGACGATACATACCTAACAGAGGTGCTGATAACCAAAAATCGGCACTTTTCGGTGCTGATAAGCCCCAAAATCACTGATTTTCGGTTATCGTCACACCGTCAGAAAGGAACCCCCACTGATAACCAGGGATGCCTGTAATTTGAAATTGTGCTAGCTGCAGTTAGTTGCAGGCTAGTGATAGTTGACCTGTACTTCTGTATTTTTTGTAAAGATTGCTGGTTGTTTAGCTTCCAAGTAGCTTTTTCTGTAGCTCATGTTTTAACACTTTCCACATGATTTCTACAACTCCAATATATCCAGAGTTTTTTAACTTCTCTTGGCATAATATGTGAATACCTATAGATAAGGTAACATCTGTTTCCTAGTTTACAGTTTGGCTTTTGTATGGGCCTGGGTGTTTGTGGTTCTCTTCTCTGTGGAGTACAGAAATCCCTGTATATTGTGGTCATGAAGGTCAAATAATTGGTTTTGGCTTAGTGCAGCTTTTGTCCTTGTTAATCATGAGAAACTAATTTTTTCAGTTTGGACAAATGGGAGTTTGGAAGTAATTTGCTATTATTTTTACAGAGTAGTTGTTGTTAGACACTGTATGGCATAAGGAATGAAATCTGGTGTTCCTTAGAATAGTATGATTATATGTTAGTTTTAGAAGTTAATCATTATTATTTTATTTTTATTTTCTGCATTAGTGAAATAGTATGGGCGTTACAAAATGTATAAAAAACACGTTTAATTTTATAAGATGTTTTTACAGCAAAGTATTCTTTATGTTTAAAAGTACAGTATCTGTTCTTGTTGTGACATCATAGGAAGTGACGTCATAGGACGAAAATGACAGGAGGGAGCAAAATGTAAACAAATGCAGGTGTGTTGAATAGAGTGTAGTGCGGTAGAGAACTCTCTGATGGTTAGGCTGTTAATTTTGGGTTGTAAGTCTGTTTTGTGGTTTTTATAGTCATAATTGGGTTATATAATGAAAGAAGAACATCGTGAACGGGTGGGTGGATTGCATAATTGTAGCATTTTTGAACAGGTTAGGCTAGAAAAACTTTCAAGTGGTAGCAGAGCATGGTTGGACACAGGGTGATTATAAAGGATGGAGAGGACAAGTCGAAGATTGGCTTGTGGTGTGTGGAGAAGTGAAATATCCTTGGATAGAGATAAGAATAAGCTTAAAAGGAAAAGCTTTAGAAGTAACAGAAGGAATAGATAGAGATGAACTTAAGGATAAAGAGGGTTCAAAGATAATCCTATCCACAGTAGATGAAGTATATCTAAAAGATACGTTAATGGAAAATTACAGTAAAATGAAAAACTGTCTTAAAATAGAAAGAGAATCTAGTGAAAAGATGAGAGATTTTATAATTAGGTATGAAAAGGCAGAGTCAGAGTGTAGTAGAGCAATAGGGAAAAGCATGCTTGAAGGGTAAGCAAAAGGTTTTCATGTACTAGAATGAGCGAATCTCACAGAAAATAAAAAACAAATGGTATTAGCAGCTTGTGGTCAAGAAAAGTTGCAATATAAAACTGTCACAGATAATGAAAAGAATATTGGAGGGATTAGGGAATAAAGAGGAGGGGGAATGGTTGGGATCAGAAGGTTATGCGAATTTTGGGAAAGGGAGGGAAAACCAAAGATATAGGGGAAAAGTTAATCTAGGTAGAGGTAGAAGAAATCCTGTAAATAGAGAAAGGATATGTAAAGCAAGATTGGTAGCTAGAGGTTTTGAAGGAGAAATTGCCAAATGAGAAAAAGATGCTCCTACATGCAATGCCAAAATTTTAAAATTTTGTTTGACAGTAATAAAACTGAAAGATTGGAATTGTTACACGTTAGATGTAAAAACTGCGTATCTACAAGGTGATGAAATACAACAAGAGGTATATTTAAAACCACTTAGTGAAGATGGTTAGAGTGGATTATGGAAATTGAAGAAAACTGTTTATGGGCTCAAGGATGCAGCAAAAGCACAGTATTGTAAGGTGGGGTAAAAGTGGTGGAGGAGCTTAGAGGCGAGAGAAGTAGATTAGAACCTAATATATTCTTTTTGAGGAAAGACAATAAATTGAATGGTATTGTATGTACACATGTAGATGATTTTTGCTATGGAGGAAATGGATTTTTAAAGCAAACAATTGGGAAATTGCAAGTAGGAGAACAAGAAAGTAAAAGTTTTAAGTATATTGGAGTAATAGTAGAGCATAAGGAAAATGGAATTTGTCATAAGCAGTGGTAGTATATAAATTCTATAAAAGAACCAGAAGCCAGAAGATTTACAGGTAATAGAGTATTAGGACAAAAGGAGTTAACAGAATATAGATCAGTGGTAGGACAGTTGAATTGGGTATCGCTACGTACCATGCCAGAAATATGATGTTAGTGAATTAAGTAAAGCTTTTAAAGAAGGAACGACTCAAGATATGAAAAGCTGATTAAAATAGTGAGAAAAACTAAGAGCATAATGGGAGAAGTAATAATAAGGGATTCAGGGCTGATGAAACACTGTTTTTCGGCAATACCTTTTTATCAAAGCATCGGATAAAGGTGAAAGTTGGCAAGTATATATTTTATAACCCTACCTAATTTTTGCAAGTATTATTTAGTACCAAAGTTCAATAGTTCGGGTACTTCAGATAAAAAGTTTGTTTCCTATGCCAGAGCCAACAAAATTGCAGGTAAGGGTTTTGAACACTAGTGACATTAACATTTGACGTCTTGAGGCTCCACCCATAGTGAAGAGAAATTTACATATGGGGAAAACATCTCTTCACTGTGGCTCTGCCCACTTGCTGATGACATATTCACTACTTAATATTAGTACCCATCCTTGGCTTGAGCGATATCAATGATGGCGAGCATTCTCAATAATTTTATTATTATTAATTATTATTATTATTTTTTTATTATTATTATTATTATTATTATGTGGAGGTTTCATTGCAACTTCCACAGCAGTTGTTGGGACTAAGTTGTTAGCTTGGAATTCTTCCATTTTCTTGATATTCGTATTGTTTCTACTCTACAAATAATTCAGTGCATGTAATTCATCCACATAATGAACAAGTCTGTTGTTCATTTGTCAGATCTACCTCAGGTTTCGACACTATAGCCTTCTATTTGCAGCCAGTCAGGAGCGGTCACTAGAAGTAGAATTCAAATAAAAATCAATGATACCTCATTTCCCTCAATTGTTGGAGGTGTAAAGGTCAACGCCATTGTTTTATTTTAGTTAATGTACCCTAAACAGCGCTCATATACTTGCTGCAAATAAATGGTAATGGTAGAAGTCAAGATTTTGAGGGCAAGTTATTATTTACCTACTTAATATCAATCAAAAGTAACACGATTTATATTGATATGCATGGAAAGGAAAATATATTGGAATCAGTTTGAATGAGGAACATATTGTTATAATCATTGTGTCTTAATGAATATGTTTTCTGTGTACAAATAAAACATCTAGTACTGTACATAATTTATTTACAAAATGTCTTCATCGTCACTCACGAGGAAGAGGTCGTCATCGCTAGCTATGTCAGTGATGACTGTGTCCCGAATCCACACTCTCATGGATATTGTCTAACAGTACCTGCCCACACTTCTGGGGTGGCCAAGTACTGTAACTATTACCCACCGTAGAAATAATTACCTATTCATGCTATAGTAAATCTTGCCATGGGTCTTCTCCCTTGTGTACAAAGTGGCAAACTGTAGCACAAATGCAGTCTTGCCATCACAGGGACAATTCCATATCGTGCTGGCCATTTTTGTATTTGTTGAAGCCTAGGCTGTAAGCATATCCATTCACTGCCTACCTGGTGGATGGGCAGAGCCTCATGACGTCATATGTTTACATAACGAATTGTGTCAGGATCCTTGTCTGTGATTTTCTTGGTTCCGGCATCGCAACTTCATTTTACTCTATAAATATCAAAACTATCGAACTTAGGTATTAAATAATACTTGCAAAAATTAGGTAGGGTTATAAAATATACACTAGCCAACTTTCACCTTTATCCGATGCTTTGATAAAAAGTTGTTGCTGAAAAACCATGTTTCATCGGCTCTGAATCCCTTAGTAGAAGAAGGAAAGATTTATTGGGAAGCCTATGCAGATACTTCATTTGGGAGTATTGAAGATGGTCCTACACAATTAGATTGTGTGTTATCTTTGAGAGATGGTAAAAGGGGAAGTCCCATTTGGTGGAAATCCAGACAGTCCAGAAGAGTAGCAAAGTCCACCATTGAAGCAGAAGCACTTGTGGGGTGGGGGGGGATAGAAGGATTGAAATATTTCAAACATTTGTGGGAAGAGATAGTAGGGGGTAGAAAATTAGAAGCATTGGTTAAAACTGATAGTAAAACCCTAATGACTGCAATAAAATCAAGTACAGTCATACTTCGAACTTACACGAGGTTAGGTTCCAGAACCCCTCGCAGAGTGAATTTTCAAAGTTTGGCATGGTCTGTAAAAATGCTAATAAATGCTAATTTCTAAAGTTTAAACACTAAATATGACCCTAATCATAAATTCCAAATTATTAGTTAACTTTTAAAATGGAATTAAAGTTACTGTAATTTCATTTAAAAGTTAGCTTAATACATTGCCCTTAAAAAAAGAGAAATAAATGGTTTACATAAAAATTGAGAGTTGTAAGGGAATTTCTCTCTCTCTCCCCTTCCAACCAATCTGTTTTTAGAATCATCTCAACCTCTTTTTAGCAACTGTTTTATTCTGCGTCTCTTTCTCTTTGTTCTGAAATACTTTTTCATGAACAAACATTGTTTTATATTTTTACTAATACAACTCTTAGTTATTATGTCTCTATGTTTTAGAACGTATTTGCCACATTAGTGCATTTAAACTTCGTAGACGATACAGGTAAAATTAGATCAATTTAAACTATCTTCTGTACAGATAAAGATGTACAGAGAATTAATAAGTTGTAAAAATGTGTGAGCGCTAACTATGAGAGAGAGAGAGAGAGAATTGTCCTTACTTGAAATGTCAAGTTATATTATTTATGAATTACAGTGTTACGGAGAGAGAGAGAGAGAGAGAGAGTTAGCTTAATACATTACCCTTAAAAAAAGAAATAAATGGTTGACTTAAGAATATAGTGTGTGACTCTCTCCCCCATTCCACCAATCTATTTTTAGAAGTCTTCTCAGCCCCGTTTTTACAAACTGTTTTTATTCTGTCACTTTCTCTTTGTTCTGAAATGCTCTTCTGTATGTCTCTGTTTTAGAACTGAGCATTTACAGTTTGTAAACGGTACAGGTAAAATACATCTATTCAAAATTATCTACTGTACAGTTAAAGACATACAGAGAAACAGTGCTGTAATACGTAGGTTGGCTAACTTTGAACGAGAGAGAGAGATAACAGTTGTCCTTACTTAAGAGAGTGAAATTTTTTATGAATTATTACGGACACACACACACACACAGAGAGAGAGAATTACAAGAAAAATTTGACCACTGATTAGCAACACTCTCATTCTTGTCATGTTAAATGACATGTCTGACAGCTTTTGCCTTCCACCTTCTTACAAAAGATGAGGGAAGAATTTGTTTGTTCAAGATAATACAAATTTTGTATTACAGTTTTATTATTATTATTATTATTATTATTATTATTATTAATATTTGAAAATTAGTACATATTATTACTTAAAAAGTTTATGTATCATACAAATAAACATGTACCATAAAAATTCATCTCACTAAAAGAGAGAGAGAGAGAGAGAAATTATTACTTTTAATAATATTTAATGTTATTTAATTTACACATAAAAGCTTGAAAACTTATAAATTACATAAAAAAATTAAACAAACACTTTTGCTGGGTTTCTCAGTGTTCGCGTGTCTGTGAAAAACTCGTGTATGACCATTAGTTAGGTTCCAATAAAAAATTCGTGTGTCTGTGAATTCATGCAACTCGAATCGCGCAAGTTCGAGGTATTACTGTACTGGAGTAAGTAGTAAGAGATTAAAAATTGATATTGCAGTAATAAGAGAAACAATAGAATCTGGAGAAATAAAGGAGGTGAGATGGATAAAAGGAAAGCATCAAATACCTGATGTATTGACTAAAGCTGGAATTTCAGGGGAAAGTACTAGAAACTACGTAGAGGGTAAAGAATTTGAGAATAATGGAAATTAAAGGGGATTAGGATAAGTGGGTGGAGGGGAGGGAGAAGGAGATAAGTGTGATTATATGTTAGTTTTAGAAGTTAATCATTATTATTTTATTTTTATTTTCTGCATTAGTGAAATGGTGTGGGCATTACAAAATATATAAAAAAGCACATGTTTAATTTTATAAGATGTTTCTATAGCAAAGCATTCTTTATGTTTGAAAGTATCTGTTCTTGTTGTGACGTCATAGTACGAAAATGGTGGGAGGGAGCAAAATGTAAACAAATGCAGGTGGGAGTGTTGAATAGTGTGGTGCAGTAGAGAGAGCTTTCTGATGGTTAGGATGTTAATTTTGGGTTGTAAGTCTGTTTTGTGGTTTTTGTAGTCGTAAGCTGGGTTATGGTATAATAAAAGGGTAGGCTAGAAAAACTTTCATAGTATTCTTAGTCTTACTGCTATTTTGTGTTATAATGCACGTGTGTGGTTAGGCTCGGAAAATAATCTGGTTGCCTATTAGATGATGTGATTCTATTTGCATTGATCTGGTCTCCTGATTGTAGACCTACAGTTACTGTTTCTCTTAAGTATTAAACAAAAATCAGTGCATGGTGCAGATTATGGGGATTGAATTCAACCATAAGAAAACTAAAAGTATGGTTGTAAGTAGGCCAAGGATGATTCTCCCAGATCTTTTCATTGACATTAGTTCTTGTAACACTACATGCAGTTTATTTAAAAATGCAAGTGTCGTTAGAAGTGCAAATTCAGTTGTGAGAAGTTGCCATTCTGTTTTCCAATTGCACAGATAGTGAGAAGTTCCCATTCTGTTTTCCAATTGCACAGATAGTGGTATACTGAGATTTTCAAGATGTTGCAAGATTTTTGGTGACCTGTCTCCCCTGAGGAGATTTTTTCATTCTTTTATTTTAGCCTTGCTTTGAATATTGTTTCCTGGTTAGATCTTTAGCAACCAACTTGTATATTAAATTGCTAAATGAAAACTTAGATTTTTATTAAGGGGAGAGCCAACTGCTGAATTTCGAGGAACTGTCGAATTTTAGTTATTATCAGTTTTCAACTGTGTTATGTCTAAATAAACATATCCTGAAGTGATAATGCTAAAAAAAAAATTTAGGTTTATTGGCAATTTTGTTCCTCGCTTGTATAGCACTGTGAACCACAAATTTTAAAAAGACTTGTAAAAAAAGTCTGTATGAATAATTCAGGATAGGGTCAAGTAAGCTATACACTGTTTTGGACTGCTATATATGTAAATAAACATCTTGAAGCATTATTGCTATAAAAAAATTTTTAGATTGGTTCATAGACAATTTTGTTCTTCACTTATATGGCACTATGAACGACAAATTGTAAAAAACATAAAGTCTGTATGAATTCCTGGATAGGATCAAGTTTGAGTTTTATACTGTTTTGGACTGTTTTACATGTAAATAAACATATCTTCAAATTTTATTGCTAAAAAAAGTGTTTAGATTGGTTCGTAGACAATTTTGTTCATCGCTTGTACACTACTGTGAACAATAAATTGGAAAAAAAGGCGTGTGAAAAGTGTTACAAAAATTAATTCAAAAATAATTGTCACCCACTAAAATGTCCCATTCTCTGTAGTGGTAGTGTCATAGAGAAAATGGGTTGTAATGATATATGGATAACTTGCTGTAGATATTCCTAACTGTTTTGAGATTCTTGAAAGCCCAAAAAGTTGTTTCTTTTGCTGTTTTCTGAGTCTCTCTCTCTCTCTCTCTCTCTCTCTCTCTCTCTCTCTCTCTCTCTCTCTCTCTCTCTCTCTCAATGTTTTAGATCTCCAAGAAGACTGAAACAAGACTTGTGTTTATTCAGTATTAGTTGTAGAATAAGTGGTAAACATTTGAAGCAGATCCCTTCAGTCGTAAGGCAGAAACAGTCATTTACTTTATAATGGTTCCTTATGGCATCAGTGCTCCCCATAAATGCAAATTTTAGGTAACATATAAATCAAGAGAGAGCACAGTTCTGTTCATTTGACTGTAATGTGAATTTCAGGGCATATTTCTTATACTGTATGATGAAGTAGTTGTCGTGCAAAAATCAGCTTTCTAACTGTCATAGTTTCATAGTTATTACGAAATAAGTAATTTTTTTCTTTTGCTATTTTCTCAAAACTTACTTTATCCCAAAATATATTCGTTTCTCCAAGAAGACAGAACCATATTCAATGAAACTGTTACAGAGTATAGTATAACTATATATCTTGATTTTGTCATTGGCAAATGCATTTTTGAGTGAAACTGTTTGTTGGATATTATTTTTGAAAGGTTTTGTATTTTTTTTATTTTTTTTATTTTTTTATTTTTATTTTTTATTTTTTTTTTTTTGAACTGCAAAAAAGTGAACTTGGAGGTTGAATTTTTAAATTTCCCCACAGGAGAATTTTCTTTATTAGTTATAGAAGAAGTTGTAAAAATATGAAGCGAATCCCTTCAGCCATAAGGTAGAGCCAAGCACTTATTTTATAATGACTTTATAATGGGGCTTTGTGGTATTGGCGTGCCCCTTAAATTTCTTATTGAAGATCTTAGTATTAATTTCTAGCACCATCATGTGATTAGTTCATTGTGCTTGGTATGCACAATTTTTCATAATTCTGATCTTCCTTTGCATTCAGTACTAAGACTTGCCACTAGTACTAACAATTTTACTTTCCTCCTGAGATTTTCATTGTGTAATTGTATTACTTTATAATGATATAATTTTCTTCCCGCTATGACTACAATTTTTGAGATCTTAGTCATGTTATTGAATTGTTTGAACAAAGTTCAAACTGGGTTCAAATGAGTATCTTTTGAGCAGGAATACAAGAGGTTTATTTCATAGTCTATATTTTTTTATTTCATAAAACTTTTTCTTCTGTTCTGCACAACTTTTTCTGTTTACGACTACTTAGATCCATTGGTCTTGTAGCATTCTACTTTCCAATTCAGGTTTAAACTTGGCTAATAATATTAATAACAATAATAATAATAATTTCCAAGTAGATCTTGTCCATCTCCGGGGTGACAGTAGGGAATCTGTGAATTCCGAAGGCTTCAAGATGATCTCTAGGCTCTGAAGCCTTTGGATTTTTTATGAAGTAATGGGATTTGGTCCTTCCTGGAGACATGGCTTCAAAGATTTCTTTGGGGGAAACAGATCCAACAAGAGCTGAAGATGGCTTCACAGGATCCTGGAGTCCTAAAGAACAGCCCTGCTGGCCTGCGCAGTGTAGTGCTCACAATTTTACTAGTTACCGATAATAATAAAACTTCATTGAACAGTATGATTGTCTGGAGGCACTCAGGTACACCTTTGAGGAGGAATCGGTTCTCTGCTTCACATGTTGAGAGAAGTGTGGATGGCACCATTTCCTGTTTGGACATCGTGTCGCCAGCACTCCTCAAGACATTCACACACAGGTCTGTGGTAAGCCCACTGACGTTGGTCTCTGCCTCAACAGTAATGTGAAAGCCCAGAGAAATTTAAATCCTTGGCCATGAACACCTATGTTTGCAGTGCCCTTTCACACTGTTCTTGCAATACTGCCTCCGATAAGGTCGAACACTTCACCCAAACCCTGGTGGATAATGGATAATCTTATAGAGGGATGAAGAAATTTGTTTTTATTTAGCATTTCCCAACGTTTTGTGAGAGAGAGAGAGAGAGAGAGAGAGTGTAATTGTCGTTGTGAGTGGTTCGTTGTTGGAGTTGGTTTTTTTGCTGTCTCTCTGTCTGTTGGTCTGTCGGGAGTTTTTTCAGTTTTTTTGGGAGGTCTTGGGCAGTTGAGGTCCAACCTTGAAAGTGAACGGGAGTTCGTCTGTTTTTTCGTACCGATATTGATGGTGCATGTGTCTCTTTTTTTTGTTCATTGTTGGTGGAGGGTTTGTTTGAAATTTTTGTTTTTGTGGTTTCTGTGTGCTGTGATTGGCATCGTGGACCTTTACCCATCTCCAGCAACCGAAGATCAGGGTGAGTGTTGTTTTGTTTTGTTTGTGGGTTAAAATTCCGCCACATAATATTTGGCGCCCAACGTGGGGCAGCTGGTATTGCAGCTGCAAGTGAGATTGGTGGCTGGTAGTGTGACTGAAGAGAAGGATGGAAGAGGAACTGGTAAGGTTGAGAGAGGAGAATACGTGGTTGAGGGGTGAGAATGAGAGATTGAGGAGTCAGTTGGAGGAGGTGGAGGGAATGCTAAGAAGTGCAAAAGAAGAAATGAAAGGGGAGATGAAAGAGTCAGAAGAGAGAATGGAAGAGAGAATGATGGATAAAAGTTGGAGGGAATGATGAAAAGTGTGGAAGAAATGATGAAAGGTATGTTCAAGGGTGTTTTTGGAGAAGGGGCTGTTGGAGGCAGGTTCTCTGGAACGTGTGAAGGGGCAAGAGAGAAAGAAAAGGAGGAAGAAGTGAATGGAAGCGTGAGTGATGAAAGTGATATGGGAATAGGAAGTAAGAAACGAGGGAATGAGAGGCAGGGTAAGGAAAAGGGGAATGAAAAGCAAGGGAAGGAACAGAGGGAAAGTAAGGATAAGTCAGGGAAGAAAAAGGGAAGAAGGGAAAGGGAAAGGAAACTAGTAAGAAGGGTAAGGAAGTGGGAAAGGCAGGAAAGAAGGGAGAGGGTGAAGGCAGTAGTGATAGTGAGGTGGATGGAGGTGAGTGGATAAAAGTGGATAAAAAGAGGGGGAAGAAGAGTGTAATGAGTAAGATGAATGTAAGTGCAGAAGTGGACTCTTTGTATTCGGAAGAGGGTATGAAAGGACAGAGCGAAAAGTGAGAAAGGCTATGTATGTGAGGGAGGTACCCGGTGTGAAAAGTATAATGAGTATGGAAGTAGGGATGTGCATGATTTCTTTAGGGAGTATGAAAGGTTTTGTCAGGATAAGTATGGGGAAAGTAAGAGAGTGTGGGCACGAGAATTAGGAGAGTATTTGACTGGGTTTTTACTTGATATGTATAGGGTTATTATGAGTGTGGGGATGTTGAGTATGACAAGGTGAAAGCTAGACTAGTTGAGCAAGCGAGGCGTATGAAAGCGAGTGTTAAGTATAAGAGGAAGAATGAATTTGATGAGGCAAGAATGAAAGCTGGGGAAACCTTGTCACTATATGCTTGTAGGCTGGAGACATTGGCAAGGAAGAAGTTTGGGGATGATGGGATAGATGAATGTAAGGAGTTAGTACGGAAGTTGTTAGGGACAGTGCCAGATGGAGTTAGAGAATTTGTGAACTTGAAGCGGAAGGAGAAGAAAAGATGGACGAATGAAAGGTTGACTTGGGGAGAAATCTTGTAAATTGTAGAAGATTATGAGCTTGACAGGGTTATAAAGAGAGCAGAAGTGTAAGTGTAAGGGTTGGGGTAGATGAGAGAGTACCAGAGTTTGGAAGCTTTAGGGATGCAGTGTTGAGGGGCCCAATGAGAATGGCCGATAGTGTAATAGATAGGAGTGTAAGAGCAAGTAATGTGGAGGTGCCAGTGAGGATGAATGGTGGGTTTGTAAAGGAACAACGGGTTGGATGGGTTAGGGATAGTAGTGTACAAAGGGGAAGGTCGATGAGTGGAAGTCGAGCGAAGTGTTTTAGATGTGGAAAGGAAGGACATACAAAGAATGAGTGTAGGTGGGCTTTAGGAGCGTGTTTGGTGTGGGCAACCGGGACATTTGGTAAGGGAGTGTACGAAAGATAGGGGGGTTAAATGCTACCGGTGCGGACAGGTGGGTCATGTTGCTAATAGTTGTAGGGGTACCCGAGTGAATGTAATATGTGGTAACTGTGGTAAGAATGGGCATTATGCGAGAATGTGTTCAGAACCGAGAGCGAAGTGTGACGAATGTGGAATGGAAGGGCATGTATCAAGTGTATGTAGACGAAAGAGGGTGACTGTGACAGCGAATTCGGGAAACTGAGTGTGAAGGGGGTTCAAATGGGTGGATCCTCCAGGATGCAAGCGGTGCGTGTGATGCATGTACGTGAGGGGTTGTTGCATGAGGGAGGTTTTGCTGGAAAGACTGACGAGCGCATGAAGCAATTTGTTTTGATAGAGTATGGTAAAAAACGTAAGAAAGGGAAGAACGTAAGTAAACTGAATGGTCGTAAGTTGTGTGATAGGGATGTGAGTGCCAAAGTGGAAATGAGTGATAAAGCGTGTAATACGGATGAATGGGATGGTATGGATAGAACGTATAGCATATGCGGGTTTGATATAACTGAGTTGACTGAACGTGTAGGGGTTAGTGAACGGTTGGAGGTGAGCGAAAGTGTAAGAGTAAGAGAGCGTAGCAGTGATAGACGAGTGATTGAAAGCATGAATGAATCGTTGCAAGAATTGGAAAGGTCAATGAGCGAATGGGATGGGTTAGTTGAAGAATTGGGGAGGTATTTGGGAACGAGTTAGAGGGTATAGATGAGATTGTGGATGAAATTGAGAGTGGTAATAGTGAAGAAGATAGCGTGAATCTGAGAGAGAATGGAGGAGAAGATGTGAGTTTGAATGTTGCTAGAAGAGAGAATGATTCTGAGAGAATGATTACGTGCCCGCGAACGCGATCTAGAGGACATGCTAGTGAGCATCCGTGGGTGTTGCGTAAAGGCGATTTGAAAGGGGTGTGAAAGGTGTTGGTTGGGAAATGCTAAAAGGGGGAGAAATATAGAGGGATGAAGAAATTTGTTTTAATTTAGCATTTCCCAACGTTTTGTGAGAGAGAGAGTGTAATTGTCGTTGTGAGTGGTTCGGTTGTTGGAGTTGGTTTTACGGCTGTCTCTCTGTCTGTCGGTCTGTCGGGAGTTTTTCGTTTTTGGGAGGTCTTGGGCAGTTGAGGTCCAACCTTGAAAGTGAACGGGAGTTCGTCTGTTTTTTCGGTTTTTCGATATTGATGGTGCATGTGTCTCTTTTTTTTTTTTTTGTTCGTTGTTGGTGGAGGGTTTGTTTGAAATTTTGTTTTTGTGGTTTCTGTGTGCTGTGATTGGCAAATCAGTGGACCTTTACCCATCTCCAGCAACCGAAGATCAGGGTGAGTGTTGTTTTGTTTGTGGGTTAAATTCCAAAAGCAAATCTCACTGTCAGGTTGCCAGGGTATGAGAAATGTTGTCGACAGGTGGTAGCGTCAGGAGACACACACACCTGCCGCCACCGCCGCAAGGGTGAAAGGACCGTTTGACTTTTCTACAGGGGCTGGTAGAAAGATGAGGCAACCCTGAAGAACATCATTGGCCCCCATGTAAAACCCACCGATGAAGACAGAAAAGTTGACCTTACAATCTACTACAAGGATTGGAAGACTGCCAAGTACCTCATGAGGAACAGCCCCATTGCTAGCGACGATCCCATGAAGAGGAGAGGAGGGGTTTCAAATATCATACCCTGAGAGTGGATGCTGCCATTAGTACATCAGTATGACTACAACTAGACTCTGCAAGAGGATCGCCGTTCACCCACACGAAGGGACGGTATGCCAACACTACATGAGGGAATATGGCAGTGCCCCCCAACACCAGCAGATTGTAAGGAGTGCAAAAATCCTCAACAGCAACAGTGACCATTGCTGCTTCCGATGTAAGCAGGCCCTCGCCATCCTTCGATGGAAACCTTCACTAAACATAACCCAGGAGACCCTTCTTCTCCCTTCCACCATCAGGAGAACGGCAAGGAACACCTCTGGGATAGAGGCAGTGCGCCCTATGACCAAACCCCTGGGACCTGGCACCAACCAGTCAGCGACTACATCGGTCAACCAGACTCTCCCAGATAAGTCATTTTGTTCCCACTCTCAAAGAGGAGCTGCCGGTGCCCCCCCAAGCTGTGACAACTAAATGAAAAATTGCCCAAAATTTTTGTAAGCCCACTTGTAAGTATTGATGTGGTTTAGATGTACCCATGGCTTCATTTGCCCTTAGAGTATGATAGAAAGCTGTACTGAAATGTCAAGGTAAATAATGAACTTTGTGCAGCTCGTATGTTTTACCTGCTGCTACAAAGAACCTTATTCGGGAGGTTGAGAAACTACAATACAGTACAAACTAAATGGCATCCAGATGGTAATACTGTTCAGTGAAGTTTGCTTGAGAGAGGATCTTCCAAGGTATTTGAACCTACGGCTACACCACACAGATGCCAGGAACTCTAGGGATACCCAGCAGTTTCACTGCCGACTCATCCACCAGCAGTTGGCAATTAAGAAATGCAATGAGAGAAGGTTCTGGCATATCTGAGGCACCTTGAACAAGAGTGGAATGTCCTTGGAGAGCATCCAAATAAGAATGGCATTGCCCTCGCCCTTAAGTCTCTCCAGGATAGGGACTATGCCCCCTACCGACGCACTGTTTACAAAAATCTCATACATTGCAGTGGTGGGCATCTACATAAATACCAACCAGAAGGGACACCACATATACTAGTATGATGGATTACCAGCCCTTCGCTGCTGAGCATGCCCTTCTCCAGATGGGGCTGAACTGCCACTTGTTGGAGAGGCCAAAACCTGGGGCTAAACATTTAGAAATTGAGGTCCTGGCAGAGGCTCTGATGGAGTGGGTATCCTATCGGAGCCTCTTAATGACAAAGAAAAGAACTTCGCGAGAGGGAGGACATTGTAATCCGTATAGCAGATAGGACAGCCTCCTTCGTCCTGATTCGCAGAGAAGAGAACCTTCGGAAACACGACAGCTTACTAGAAGAACCCTCTAACTTTCGCCACAACATGGGGAACCATATCGACGAAATTAGGAGGGAGGCTAACTGCATAATTGAGACAATTAATTCTGCCATAGATTCTGTACACCTGCCCAAGATTACGGGGATTATAACGTTGGCTATATCTGTGGCAATGTAAAAACCCACAAGGCCAAGACTTTAAACACAATTTCGACTCCATATATGCCTAGGGAACTCTGCATTGCTTCATCCATTGGGTTTTTTCTTGAAAGGCTTCGTTCCACCCCAACATTCAGTATTTCAGAGGCATTACTACAGTGCCTGCTCGAGATCTGCAAATGTGGATGCAGATCGACAGAGTAGCCATGGGTTCTAGTCTTGGTGTCCTGTTTCCCAACTTTTATATAGGGATTGTCAAGCAGAGTGTCTTCAATAGGACCCCCAGACCAGCAGGATATGTTTGGTACATCGATGACACCATCAACATCGCTGATGAAGATGAACTGGAGACACTCAGGAATTGGTTCTCTGCTTCATGTGTGAGAGAAGTGTTAATGGCACCATTCCCTTTTGGACATCCATGTCGCCTTAACGGTAATAATGAATGCCCGGAAAAATTTAAATCCTCAGTCATGAACACCTATGTTCATTGTGCCCTCTCACACTGTTCTTGGAACACCACTTCTGATGAGCTCGAACATGTTGCACAAACCCTGGTGGATAATGGATATACTTACTGTCAGGTTGCCAGGGTGACGAGAAATGCAGTCGACAGGTGGTATCGTCAGGAGAGAACACTGACACATACACACACATACACATATGAGAGGGACAGGACCATTAGACTGTTTTACAGGGGCTACATGAACACTGATTACAAGAAAGATGAAGCAACTCTGAAGAACATCATCGGCACCCATATAAAACCCACCAGAAAAGACAAAAAAGTCGACCTTACAATCTACAAGGATCAGAAGACTGCCCAGTACCTCATGAGGAAGAGCCCCATCACTAGCGACAATCCCATGAAGAGGAGAGGAATGGTTGACCAATATCATGCTCTGATAGTGGATGCTGCCATTCGCACATCGGTATTACTACAACTAGACTTTGCAAGAGGATTGCTGTTCACCTACATGAAGGGATGGTATACCAACTCTACACGAGGGCACACAGCAGTGCCTCCCAATGCCAGCTGATCGTAAGGAGTGCAAAAATCTTTGATGGTGACAGTGACCATCGCCACTTCCGTTATAAGCAGGCCCTCGCCATCCCCGATGGAAACCATTGCTGAACATGACCCAGGAGACCCTTCTCCCTTCCACCATCAGAACAGCAAGGTGCACCCCTGGGATAGCAGTTCAGCCACCCACTACTTTAGGTAGTGTGCCCTATGACCAAAACTCATGGGACCTGGTGCCAACCAATCAGCAACTACATTGGTCAACCAGAAACTCCCAGATGAGTCATTCTACTCCCAGCCAATTTTGTAAGCCCCCTTACTGGTATAAATATGGCATAGTAGATGTACCCTACCTTCATTCACCAAAACGTCAAGGTTAATAAATTAACTTTGGACAGCTACTGTATGTTTTACCTGCTGATATAAAGAACCTCACTCGGGAGATTGAGAAACTACAATAATAATACAGGCAGTTCCTGGTTAGTGGCGATCCGGTTTTATGGCGCTTGTCTAGTGACGAAAATCGGCAATTTTCGGCACCAAAAATTGCCAATTTCCGCTTATCGGTGCTGATAATAGGGTATTGGTGCCAATACGTACCTAACAGGTGCCGGTAACCAAAACTCGGTGCTATTCAGCGCCGATGAGCCCCAAAAATCGCCGAAAAGGCCCCGAAAATCACCGATTTTCGCTTAGCAGCTATTTTCAGTTATTATCACACCCTCAAAACGGAACCCCGCCAATAACCGGGGACTGCCTGTAGTTATTAATGATTCAAGTGCTCTCTTGTCTGTTGTGTACTTTGAGGACTTGTTTCCTTATGCTAGATTGCTGGGCCTTAGTCACAAGACTGTAGTGTGAGACAAAATAATGCATTGACATTTGTTGTACTTAGTCATTTAATGGTATTTTTTTTTACTTCAATGTGTCATTCTTTGTTTGATAATTTTTATATTAGTGTAATCATACACACACCAAAATGCATCCTTCACTGCCATTTGTGTTTAAAGTGAATGAAGTGGTAGACAAGAAGAGAAATCTCCTCTTATGGCAAGAAATTTGTTTTAAAGTTTGCTGATAGAAGTTTCTTAGTTGATGAGGGCTTGCCAGGATGGTTTGTTCTTAATTAACTTCAAAATTTGACCAGGGTAATATTAAAGAGGGTTAGGCAGTTGACTAGACAGAGACTGAAGGGAATGGGTGAAAATTAAAATTCAGAATGCTGAGTAGCTGTGGCTGAAGAGATACTGCAAAAAACCTTTACCACCATCTGCAGAGTGCCAAGTAAACCTTATAAATTAACCATAATTCACAATTGCGAAATTTGTAGTTGATTTTGCATTTGTCCTCAGTTTATTAAATAATTATTAGCAGCATTAAAGTTTGTACTTTTAATTTTGATTTGTTGTTGATAGGTTTCTTTTGTATTAATATGGAAGTGGAGAAACAATAATGCGAATGTTTAAGCATACATTGTTATTATCAAAGAATATGCCACAGAATGTTTCACACTTTTGCATTCATTGTCATGAACTGACAAGCAAGGGAACCCTTGGATTGCAGGCTGTGCAGTATTACAGTAATATTTGCCTCTAAAAAAAAGTAGGGCCATGGTTATTTCTTTCTAATTGCAAAAAAGAAATTGGCAGTCTCTGCTTAATTGTTGATTCCTAGTTGTTATAGAGATGGTTCTGGCCATCAACACTTCTCAGGTGAACCAGTACAGAAAGATATGAAAGTCCTCAAGAGAAGGAAGTGTATCTCTGCTTAAGCTAATTGTCTTCTATAATCATGTTAGTGATGAGAAGTCTTTTTCTTTTATTTAGTAGGTTTAGATTTAATTGGTAGTGGAGACAGACATAAAAGCTGAACTACTGTAGATAGAGACGAAAATTCAGAGGCTAGAAGGAAAGAAGCGAAAAAAACAAATTACTTTATTTAGGCATACTTTACATTGTACCACTGTATTTACATCAGGATACAAAGCTCTTTGCAAGTGTTCAAACATTGTTTACCACATGAATTCACTATATCTACCCTGTAAAATACAGGAGATGAAAGTGGGTGGGGAAGGTTGAATGCTTACAAAAAGCATTTAACCTACTCCTTCGTTATAAGTTCAGGTCTGCTTGCAATTCAATTTCCATAACTCTATTACAGTTGGTCATGGTAGAATATGAAGATGATGATGATGATAATTTTAAAACAATAACTCAGACTGAACAGTTTATATAGCTGTCAGACAATTATGACTGAAAATTGCTTGCAGTTTGGTTTTGAATTTTATGATGAAAGAGAAGCTTTGAATTGTATAAGAATTGCTTGCAATTTGCTTTTGCAATGATGAAAAAAGCTTTGAAATGTATAAGAATTGCTTGCAGTTTGCATTTGAATTTTATGATGAAAGAGAAGCTTTGAACTTATAAGAATTGCTTGCAGTTTGCTTTTGAATTTTTTGGTGAAAGAGAAGCTTTGAATTGTATAAGAATTGTTTGCAGTTTGCTTTTGAATTTTATGATGAAAGAGAAGCTTTGAATTGTATCCCTGTAGGTTGAGTATTAAGCATATTCCCTATTGGTGAGACAACATGAAACCTAACACTTTGATCTCTGATATCAGTTGCCTAATTTGCATATGCTGTTAGGTTTAGGAATTTTATTATAACTTTTCTTTTCTTTCAGTTCCAAGAAGAAAAGCCAGTTGGTGGTGTGTAAAGTAGTAACTGACAGGAAAATGTTGAGTTCTCAAGAAAACCTGAAAAATCAAATTCAGGGTCAAACAAAAGCTTCAAAAGCAGTTGGGAAAAGGAAGAGGAGTCCTAAAAGGAGAAATAAAAGATTGATTGCAGAGATTACAGCATTACAAGATGATGTCATTAAGGAGATGGCTAAAACCAACATAAATGTATCCATAGCTGTTAGTGATGAAGATGTGAATATTGTCAGTGAGGATTCTTCCTGTGATAAGGCAACAAAGACCTCATCCAAAAAGTCCAAAATTTTCCCATTAGTTTTGAAACCACCACCAAAAGAAGTAAAGCCTGTTAAAGTGAAGGATGGAAAAAAGTGTATGAAAAAAAGTTTAGAAACCAAGAGACAAAAAGAAAAGACTGACAAAAATCCAAATCTTAATGAAGATTCCAAATCTGTTACTTCAAGGCCATCACGACAAGCAGCCATTAAAGTGAAGAGGATGTTTCAAGACATGAGCAGTAGTGAAGATTCAGATATAAGTGAAATTGAGGCAGTTTCCAGGGGCAGTTTGAAAGTCACTTGTTCCAAGACATGTAAAACCAAAGATGTGAAGCTTGGAAAGACTAAACAAGATGATTCAACCAGGAAAGGTTGGTAGATTTTTCTAGAATTTATTGCAGAAATATGGGTCTGGTCATTGGGATCCTTTATGTATTGGTAATGTTTATTTTTTGTAATCTTTTTGTAGATGTATACAGTATTTGTTGAAATGGAAAGAATATATTACTATATTTATTGGCATATAAGACCCCAGGGCATTATAACATTCCCATTTCAGCCTGGAATATTAAATATTATTTGCAAATAAGCATATAATGGTATTGAAATATATAAATATATGGTAGAGCCAGAAAAAAAATGGAAAATATGCAAATGGCATAGCAAGAAAAATCTTTTTATGAAGTCTACTGTAATTTATAAGAAAAAACAAAAGCAGATTAGATATAGCAGAAAACATTTACAACAAGCTACTAGGAGAAATGAAAGTACCGGTAAAGTAGGATTCAGACAGACAGGACAGTTATTTACAATGAAAATATCATATATAGATGCAATAATAAAACATGGCAAGAAGAAACAAAAGCATCTTAGGTACAGGAGAAAGCATGGTATAAGACTGGTTACCATTTTTAGCTTGTATCCAGTCTTATACATTAAGTGCTCTCTTCTTTATATATCTTGAGGGCAAAGTCTTCCACGGCTGTCACTGGGCATTTGTATTTCCACTGATGTTATAACAATACTTGTCATACTAAGATGCCCTTCAGGTGATACTCTCCAAGTATGTAAAACGGTAATAGCTTATAAGCATGACTGGGAATTTATTGTGGCGGAATTTCAAAACACAAAAAAACAGTACACAACACTCACCCTGGTCCTCGGTTGCTGGAAGATGGAGTAAAGCGTCCCACGGTCGCCAACACAGCACAAAAAACCACACAAACCAAACCAAAACAGAAAAACACACGACTCATGAACATACAGCAACAAGAACAGCACACTAACAAGGGAAAACAACAACTTTGCATCAGCACAAAAAAACTGTCCAAACCAAAAAAACAGACCAGCACTAGCTCTGACTCAAGACTCAAAAGACTGCCTTCAAAACCGAAAAATCCTCACACATATTCCACAGACAGACAGCGCCATAAACAAACTAACGACCTCATCCCTCTTCCAACAACCGAAGCACTCACTTACGACAATTACACACTCTCTCTCTCTCTCTCTCTCTCAAAACGTTGGGAAATGCTAAATAAAAACAAATTTCTTCATCCCTCTATATTATGGCATAAAAATATAGATGGTGATACTAGTGGAGCCAGCAGTAGCATCAATCACAATTCTCTTTACTCACTGTTATCAACCCTAATTTAATTTTTTTTTTTCTATTCTTCAAAAATAAAAGATGATATTTTTAATCAAGATATATGTAGTAGGCAAAACATAGACAGCAACACTTTTACAAGCTCAGAAATAGATACTGCGAAACTTTTTAGACTTGGTTCACAGTGAAGATATTTCTCTCAGAACATCCAGCTTTAATTTTTATGACAATTCCCTTTTTATTATTATTATTATTATTATTATTATTATTATTATTATTATTATTATTAAGATACCCATATTAATCACAAAACTAGTAATTATGATGGTGATATTTTGGTAAATACTGGTAATATTACAGTATTATGTAGTTTGGCTAGATACAAGTATTGGTAGCATACCACATGTGGGTGAACATTAACCTACCAGATACCTGAACTTTGCATATGAGACCCAGTGATATTTTTGAGCCCTTATTTTGGGGGGGAGAAGGAGGTATATGCCATTAAATATATAGTAATATAAATGATTTATTCATAGTAATTTTTTGTTGCCTTTTCTGTCTTTTAGATTCATATGTCTATGTAACATCTTTTAGATTCATATGTCTATGTAACAGGCATACCTCCCTATTTTGATGGTAACTTTATACACAGTAAGCTCAGAAGACCCAAGTGTTGATTTCCCTTTTCAGAAATAAGGAGAGTTCTGATCTCATGCAGCACAAGCTTTGCTCACTGTCTTGTTAGTTCTCCTTTAGCTTATTGTGTTCTAATTTTTACATTCCCATCCTCATTAAAGTCCAGTTAATGCTGCTCAGTGAGAATTATATTTTATAAATTTAACTTATAATAAGTATGATCAAACAGTAGCAGTAACTAGGGATTCTTTTCTTCCTGTTTCATATTACCTTTCCGTTATCTTGTCTTCCACTTTCATATTACCATGTCCAGTATTTTTAGGTTTTTCAAGTCAGTGCTATTAAATTCATCATGTGTATAATTATCAAGTTATAATTATGGTTGTGGTAAGTGGGTATTGTTGTCATAACAGCTTTTGAATGACTAAAGAGTAAGTTTTTAGTGCTGTGTGTAAAATCTTGGTTAAACATCTTTATTTCCATTTGCAGTTGTCTTTATTGGACTTTTATTCTTTTAAAAACAAAATATAAAGTTCAACATCTAGGTCAGCAGGCTTTTATTACTCTTTTTTTCTACAGCTTTGTGCTTATCTTATCTTTATAATAGTAAATCATTTTTCTTCTCTTTACCCCTTTAGTACTTTCAGAAATATTTCATATTTGTTGTTTTTTATTTTCTTGTTCTTGCACACTTTTTTGTTTTATTTTTGTGCTTGTTCTTTTGTCCTTTCACAATCTTAACTTATAGATTTTGCACTGTTACATGAATTTTTTTAGGATTTCTTTTGATTGTATTCCCAAGTAGGATTTCTTTTGATTGTATTCCTAAATTGTTTTATTTTTGGCAAGATTGTTAATTTTTTAACTATTCAGATATACCTCTCAAGCCCCTTGTAGCAGTTGCAGGAATGATTGTTTTTTTATGAGTTTTGGTACTTTCTGTTTCTTCACTAATACCTGTAATGGCTTTTCTTGGTTTTTCTCAAATCCCTTCTTTTTCAACTTCCAGAATTGTCTCATTAAAAAGTCCATAAAGACTGACAATATATAGTTATTATCACCATTTTCTAAAACATTCATACATTACACCAAGCTTTAGCAGTTGTACGACTATATAATTTTCAGATTTATCCTATCTATAATCTAGCTCTATTTGGATTAGTAGATGCAAATCCTTCCTTCTCCCTAGCAGAGGGACTGACTATGAGCAAACCAGTTGGTTATTCTTAGCTTTATAGTCTCAGACAGAGTGGGTTTACCAAAACTTTTTGAATCAAGGATATTATATTCCTTTAATTCGAAATGCCCAGAAGTCTGATGATTGAACATCTCTCTTGTTCAATAGATCAGAGGTATGGTTTCCTTCCTTACCTTTTTCATGACCAGAAAGAAGGTACCCAGGTGAGCTGAACTACCAGTCAGCTCAGAGATTTACTCGGAATCCTCTCTCCAAAAGTAAGTCTCCCATATGTAAAGACCGAGGGTTTGTGTTCGTAGGAACAGATGACGAATTTTTAAAGTAATTTGTATTTTCCCTAACATACAAACCTGAGGTCTTTACACTGAGGGCCCACCTCTTACCACCCATCATTCTCTTACCTGGGCCAAAAGGTAAACTGCATAGAACTGAGTGTACTGTATACCGACTTGTTGGGCGGTGCTTCTGCCCTTACCATCGGTAACGGTTACCAGAACCTCCTTACAAAAGTTTAATAGCTGGATTTCCAGCTTGCTGAATGTTAATTCCTTATGTAAAGACTTCAGGTTTGTATGTTAGGAAAAATACAAATTCCTTTAAAAATTTGTCATGTTGTATGTATCGCCTCTCTTGAAATTGTCTATTTTGTCATGTTAAACCTGTCAGCTGTATAAAGTTCTCCATGGGTATCTGAATAATCTCATATATGGACAAAAGAAACAGAATAACTATGAGTAGATGTTCATGCATGCAAGCTGTTAACCAGTAAGATGGTAGTAATTGTCCACCTCATTGCTTCACTTGTCCCACAACTGTAAACAGCATGAGATCATCCCTCACACTTTTGCTCTTATTCATTATGATTTATTCAATTGTTTTTATTCTTTATGATTTATTCTAATCAACCCATTCAACAGTGCAAAAGCTGAATCAATTTTTCCATTTTTCTGCTAAAAGTGAAAAGGATAGTATTATTGTTGATTTCATGTAAGTATTCCAGCTTATTTTATGCCTTATTTATTGAATTTCACTTTTTATACCCTGTGTTAGTGCTTTTTATTGGTTAATCACTGCACAAGTGGTGTGTGAAGTATGAATGTTTATGAATTGCACTAATAATTTTCTTTTGTTCATGAGACTTACCTGTCAGATATATATAGCTGCATTCTCGAAGTCCGACAGAATTTCAAAATTACGCGGCAGGCAGTGGCGGGCAGGTGGTTAGTACCCATTTCCCGCTGCTGGGGCGGGTATCAGGAACCATTCCCATTTCTATTCAGATTTTCTCTGTGCGCGGACTGTCAGCACCTGTTATCAGTTCCTCCGCCATTGGATTTGAGATTTGTTTGTCACTTGAAGTATTTTGGTTGTTTTTGGTATTCGGCTGGATCTGTGACTTGGCATCACGCTCTTTGTGGACGTTTTGATTTTGCTTTTGACTTTTCTTATAATTAAGATGTCTTATAGCTATCAGTCTTTAGCTTGGGGTGAATGTAAGGTGAATATGAAGACCGATAGTTCCTCACATACTATGTATGATATGTAAGGGTGTTCAATTATTGTCCAGTATAATGAATGTGAGGATTATCTGAGGGTGAGTGGAAGAAATATGAAGCCTATATGCTCCAAATTGGAGCATTGATAGGTTGAGGAGATCTTCCTCCAAGAGTGCATCCTTAGATGGACATTCAGGGTTTTCTCCTACTAGTAACCCTGTAGTAAATATTAGTACTAACCCTGTAGTATGTTGCTGCAGAAGGTAATACCTTGGCTCTCGTGTTGGAGTCAATGCGTGCTCTTGAAACTAAAGTGAATGCAATTCAAGCGCAAAGTGTTAGTGCTAGTGCCCCTAGTGTTGTGGAGGGGGCGTCAGATCGGCCCTATAATGCCTCAGGCCTGGACCTCTGTCAAACTCCCAGGACCAGGAGGGCATGTCGAAAGCATGAGGGTTACAGGGGCTTCCCACCGATCCTGGCGTCCCTTGACGGGTCTGATGGCGCTACCCAGACTGCGGGGATCGTGCACGAGCGCGCATCCTGAAGGATTGCTTCGTCCTCCGACCACGTCCTCCCGCCTCGAGTTGCAGAGCTCTGGTTGGACTCTCGCCCTCTTAAGAGAGCTTAGGAGAGGGCGGCTTCACGTCCTCTTCCTCCGACGTTGTGCTCTTCCCAGAAAGTTGTGGATATTCCTCCGCAGAAGAGAATAAGTGTTTTGGATGATGGCGCTATGACCCCACGTCGCTAAGGCAAGGGCTAGAGCTAACTTCCTGTGAGAAGGAAGTATCGTCTCCTCGCCCCTCTCTATTCTCTCGGGGTTCAGCCTTCTCCTGAGAGGATTGCTTCTCAACGCGTCCAGATTTTGTTGGGTTTGCAACAACAGCTGGATGCTCTCATGAACCTTTAAATGACAGAACCCTCCATCACAAGATTGAAACTACCTGTTAAGAGTGCAGACCTTCACCTTCGTCTCTGCTTCGTCTTCCTGCGTCTGCTAGATGTTTGGGGCTTCTCATCTGTGGAATCTAGAGGTGTTAAGTGGCTTCCTAATCATCTTCCGATTTGAGGAGTTGGACTTTTCTCTTGACACGCGCCGGGAGCGCGTGTCTTGCCTCTTTATATGCAGCGCTTCTCACCTTCACGCGCTGGCGTGGCCGGCCGCGCGCGCTGTGAAGCTCTGCCGTGTCTTTGCCACGGGCCTCTCGCCCAGCGCCACGCCATGGCTCGCGTACGCCTCGCCCGTGCTCGCTTCAAAAAATCTTCTTGTGTTGACCTTCGCTCCTGTTGTATCATGACGCACAACTACCAGCTTCAACTTCTGATGTCCTTCATAGATTGCCACGACTATCACTTCAAATGCGGGAGGTCCAGCTTACGTGTCAGTCGAACTAACTCACCACTCACTCATGACCCGCCATGGGAAAGGCATCTCTTCGTCACAGCCTTTGGATAAAGAGAAACATTTTTCGTCTTCTTCTTCCTCTGATTATCAGACTCTGGCTATTTTACTTAAGGATCTGTTTCCTGAGACTTTTCAACCTTCGGCTCCTCTCTCTCCACCTTCGCAGTTGTCTTTGTCTTAAACGAGAAGGACTCCTGGCTTTCTCAAGATGAGGAAGTCTTTGTATCTGAAGGCATTCCAAAAGGCTGCCAGGAAAAATCAGGAAGACTTCTTTAAGCTTTGCCTCCTTCCACGTTTGTCTGACAAAACAGGCATTTGGTATGAGGCAGAGGGCACATTGTGCCTTCCCTTGACTTCTCGGGGACTTTTGCAAAAAACCTAGTCGACTCATCTTGAAGATCCCACTTGTCTTCTTTTAAGGTGTCTTGGACTCTAACTGAGATGGACCACCATTTTAAAGGCTTCTTCAAGACTATTGAGGTCTTTAACTTCTTGGACTGGGGTCTGGAAGTTTTGGACACGAAGGCTACTAATCCGGTTTCCATTAGTCTGGGGCAGCTGTCCAGTGTACTGCGGTGCATGGACAAGGCCGTCAGAGATGGCTCTGAAGAACTTGCGTCTCAGTTTTCGTCGGTTCTTTTGAAAAAAGAGAGCATTGTTTTGCTATTTCTCGGTGAAGTCTGTTTTCACCAGCGCAGAAGGGAGAGCTGCAGTTCGCTCCTTTCTGCAGAGCCATCTCTTCCCAGACTTTGGTTAAGAATATGCTGCCAGCCTTCAGAAAAGGCAGCCCAAGACCTTCTTTCAGGTCTTCTAAGATCCTTTGGCCCATCATCTTCACTCTTCTTTTCCTCAGTTGGCTGAAAAGTAGCCCTTTCGATGAAGGGGCTTCCATGAGAAGCTGTTTCACGAGACCCGCACCACGAGGAGAGTTTTCGAAAGGAAAGTCACTTCAAGAGAGGTAGCAAGTGACTCCTTTCATCTCCAGACACCATTACTTAACCAGGCTTCATTTTGCACAAAGCTGGAGAAGGGCAGGCGTTTGGTCCTCCTAGTGTTAGAGAGGTTACTTGATTCCCTTCCTGTCTCCTCCTCGACTTTGGTTTTGTTTCCCAATTGCCATCACAGCCAAACAAGAAAATTCTGTTTGACCTGCTCGAACAGATGCTTGGCGGAGGAAACAGTGGAGCGGGTCTTGGACTTGCAGTCCGCGGATTTTACTACAGATTGTTTCTAGTCCCAAGACTTTCAGTAGGCTGGAGACCCGTCTTGGGGCGTCAACAGGCCAAACGCGGTCGAGGAAGGAAAAGTTCAAGATGGAACCTGCCAGTCAATACTAGGAGCCCTTCATCCGGGGATTGGATGGTATCTTTGGATCTCAAGATGCTTATCTTCCGTCCCAATTCATCCGTTCGATGAAGTATCTCAGGTTGTCTTAGGAGACTAGGCATTACCAGTTCAGGGCTCTCTGCTTTGGACTCTGCACAGTGACCATACCACGCGTTGAAAGCAGCGCTTCGTCGATCATGAGTTAAACAGCGTTGAGTCTGGTCAGTACTTGGATGGTGACCGCCTGGGAACACCAGATGCTGTTAGCGTCACACTTTGCTCGAGGGTGTTTACACTTCTCATGAAGAGCGTTGCGATGCAGTTGCACCTGCCATGTCAGGATCTCTCTACTTGGGCGACTGGTTGGTTGAAGTGCGATGATGGCGTATCTGGAGGACCTTCAGTTGACTCTGCAACTTCGTGAAGTCCTGGGACTTCTGGTCAGTGTGGAAAAGTCGCAGCTGATCCCCTCACTGTTCATTGCGTCAGAATTCAGATGTATTCGAAATTGGCTTTATAGCATCTCCGTCGCAAGAAGCGCCAGCTTTTATGTCTGAAAAAGTCTACCGGCCTTCTTGGGGAAGGAAGCATGGTCGGTGAGGAATGAATGAGTCTGCTGGGGACCATTTCCTCGCTGGAGGAGATTTGTTTCCCCTGGGGGCCATCTCAAGAGCCTCTTCAAGTTCTTTCTGTTGGAGAACTGGCAAAGCAGGAAGACTTGGAAGGTGAGAATTCTTCCCTTCTGTAAAAAGAGGATCTGTAGTGGTGCTCGATCCAAGCGAAATTGCGAAAGGGATCTCCTCAAGCTTCTGAACGACTAGTGTTGTTTTTTCAGGCGGTCGTCCAACAGGTTGGGGGCCAACACTAGGGGAGAGGAAGTGTTAGGAACCTGGAGAGAGGAACAGGTGTCCTGGCACATCAAAAATTTGGCGGCTATCTTTTGGCTCTCCAATTCTTGAGGTCCCAAGTTTTACTGTCGTGTAGTTCAAGTAAACTGGACAACACTCTGACGTGGATTACCTCAAGAGACAGAGGCGGAACACACTCTTGTTCCCTGTTCAGCCTTGCAGGGTATTCTGAGCCTATGCTGCGCCAACATTCGATTCTCACAAGTTTTGTTGCAGGGTCCGAAAATATTCGAGCAGACCTGCTCAATCGGCGCCATCAACTCCTGCCGAAGGAATGGCCCTTCATCAGGAGGTTTGCTGCAGATTTTGGAAACTTTAGGTCGCCATCTTGTGGATCTTTCACGACCTCCAAGAACAGAGCTCCTCTATACTGCTCACCCCTGTACTCGGCCGGGGCAGTTGCGATAGATGCTCTTCTCTGGGATTGAATGGGAATAGATGTTGCATGCCTTTCCCCGTTCAAAATTCTGGGAGAGTCATCGCAAGTTCGCGGCCTCTGAGGGCGAGGATGACTCATCCCGCGTTTGGCCTTGAACCACTGTTCTCGGGTTTCTCTTCTGGTTGATAGGCGTTCCGAGAACCCTTCTTTTCACGAGAGCAGACCTGCTCATACAGCCTGCGCGAGATATCATCAAAACCTCTCCCGCTCTGAACCTGACTGCCTTCAGACTACTCCGAAAGTGGTCAGAGCGAGGGGGTTTTCTAGCCAGATGTACAGACCATCGCTAGAGCCAAAAGTTCTTCATCTAGCCAGGGTATATCTAGTGAGCAACTGTGGTTTGGTGTAGAAAGAAGGGCTTTCCTCTTCCTCTATCACTGTGAGCCAGATTGCAGATTTTTCCTTTGCCCAGAAAAGCTCAATTTGGCAGTTCCATTATCAAGTAATTATCGGAGCATGCTTTTCGATGGTTTTTCAGACACAGAGGACTAGATTTGTCTGACAATAAGGACCTCCACGATCTTCTGAGCTCTTTTGAGGCGTCTAAGGTTCCTCCAGCTAATTCCTCTCCTGCTTGGGAACTTGGGCGTAGTGCTCAGAAAGTTTTGATGTTTAGTCTTTTGAGCCTCTCCACTCTGCATCTCTTAAGGATATTTTCAGCGGCATTCCTCACGGCTCTAGCGTGGCCCGAAGAGAGTGGCGAAGTTCAAGGCGTCATGTGAACTCAAGAACACGATGCTGTCTACTCTTTGAAAGCCCTAAGTTCTTGACACAGAATGAAAGGCTTCTAACCCTTGGCCTAGACACTTTGAAATTAAAGGTTTAGCAGACCTTATTGGACGGAACCTGAGAGTTCTATGTCGGTTGGAAGCTCTCAAGTACTACCTTAAAAGACCCAGGACACTTTCGTGGTCTCTCGGATAATTTATGGTGTTCTGTGAGGCAACCAGTTAAACCTATGTCCGAAAGGCTCACACTGGCATTCTTCATTGAGAACCTTACCTCTAGTTGTGGCGACTCCAACCAAGTTGTTGAGGTTACGCTCACGAGGTGAGGGCAGTTGCTACCTCCATGGCGTTCAGAAAAATATGGTACTTAGTGACATTCTCAGTGCCACATTTTGTGAAAACAGTCGGTGTTTGCCTCACACTCTTGGCGAATGTTTAGGTAGCATCACGAAAATTAGCACCCAGCTGGGACCATACATTGCTGCTTCAGCAACCTTGAGGACAGGGGGTAACTCAGTCCTATCCCTTTTTAATTGTGTTTTATGGTTGTTGGGTGAGCTGCTGAGCGGTCTTCCCAATCCTTTGCAAACTAACGCTTTAGGTGTTGGTTGGGTGGTTAGTAATGCTCTTTTTGTCCTCTTTGTGGTTTATGATTGTCATTGTGAATCACGCCCGTTGATGACAGATCATCTAGAAGTCTTCCAGCTATATAAGTCACTACCTGCGCTCTGGGGTCTCTAGTAAGCAGAAGCAGACTAGAGTGACAGTAACCACTCCAGTCAGCTCTACGCTATCAGATAAGGAACAAAAATAATTTACCAATAAATTGGTTTCCTAATTCTTAGCTGTCTACCCCCTCCAAAGGTGGTATTTCAGCTATACGAGCTATATATATCTGACAGGTAAGTCTCATGAACAAAATGATATTTTAATGATAAATAAAGTTTGTTCATACTTGCAACGAATATATATATTCCTGTGCCCTCCCTCCTCCCCTCATGAGTCAGTGGCGTTAGAATCAAGATAGAAAATGGGAATGGTTCCTGATAACCGCCTCCCAGCGGCGGGGAATGGGTATAACCACCTGCTTGGCCACTGCGTCATTGCACAGGAATTTTGAAATTCTGTCGGACTTTGGAGAATACAGCTATATATATATCTGCCAGGTAAGTATGAACAAACTTTATTTTATCATTAAAATATCATATTTACAGTTTATTCCGTATTAATAATCTTTGTTTCTTTGATGTATGTAATGGTTATTTATAATAATCACTGGTTTTCAGCTGTGTAAGTCAGTGGTCTGCATCTGTGCTGATCTTGCTATTATGTGTGCAAAGTATGCCACTTTTGCAGTGTTTATGATGCTGATTTTAAGTGTGTTGAATTCATAGTTTCTCTGTTGTTCACCTTTCATAAGTATGCCATATGCACATTTTCCCAGGTTTGCCAGACAGTGTCTGCTGTGTTTTCATATCCTCACTTGAGGCAAACGTTTGCCTGCTGTTTTCTGTGTAGAGATGAGATCATGCTCTTCAAGCCCCATCTGTGCTGTTTGCTATGGCTGGTCTGACAACCAGTCGGCTCATTACAAGAACAGGTTGTATGTGGCAAAGAAGGACAGGTGTTCTGCTACCGAAGCTGCTCCATGTTTTCTTTGGAATTTCTGGTTTCCTGGTGAGCATGTGAATCTTTGGCCTTTCTTGTTAAGGCATGTAGGGAAAAGGCTTAGAGCCTCTAGACACTCCAGGATGACACTAATCACTCCTTTGTGGCCATAGTAGGATTGATATCTCAAGTGTGTTCAGCTGTTCATGGATCATCCTAGATCTCTGTCAACCTAGAAGAGACTATTGAAACTACCAATGTCAACAAGTTCTACTTGGACCCACACCTGAAAGTTATCAACAGAGGTTGAGGTTTTTCAGAAGTTGCTGTTGCTGCCATCATCATTCTTAACAATCCTCAGCCTTCAATTTCTACTAGGCCAAGTGAGAGATTCTTTTGTTGGTGTCTCGAAAGGGACCTCAGTCAGCTCATTGCCCTTATACTTGGGATTGCATGCGTAATCAGCCATTTATGCTGCAATCAGAGGCTACTGAGTGGCTCTCTCCTAAGTGCTGAAACTGTGGGACATTAAAATCACTACATCTAGGAACCACTGGAGACATTTTTGTTATTTGGGGAAAGCTCTTCCATGTAGGGCAATGCAGCTGCTAGAAAGGGGCCTCCCTTAGCCTCCGGAGCCTTGCCACACAAACTGCTTTAAGACAGTTTACAGTACTGAGAGATGAAGAGCAAGAGCAATAGTTTAGTTCAACAGTCTTGGGAAGTAAATCAAACAGTCACTTCTGAACTTATAGATTTATTTACTACTACCTGTAGTTAATTACAAAATTTATAGTACATGCAGGTTGATAAATTCAAATTCATGTTGACAATATTACACCGAATAATTCTACCTAACCAGTAACCAAGCTCCTAAATATCCAAGACACAATCAGTTAACAACTCTTTGGAAGGTTCCAGCACACAAGTTTTAGAAATAAAGAAAGCTGAACAGACACCAGTACTGCAAGCAAAATGTCTGTTGTTAGCACTGGCTTCCTATCATCATATGACATAAAAAACTGATCATCCACCATATGCATTTAAATAGGCTAGGTAATGTTTACATTCTCATAATCAGCCAATTGGGGCCTACTACTGAAATAATTAGGAGTAAACAAATGGATTATTACTGGAATTATTTTTATTTTTTTAACTAAATGTAAAATGGGTGTATAAAGGTGAACTAACATACTTTGCTAAAATAAAATCCCACAAAATTGCAGAACAGCTGTTTCCCAATTTGCGGGTATGTGTTGTAGTTGTTGTTTATGTCAGTTCTTTGGTGCTCATGCAGTGTAGTAATTTGTTATTGATTGTAAGAGTTGGTTATGAATTATTCCATAAACCGTAAGTTTGGTAATTTTGTGTGAAAGCCTAGGCTAGTACAGGCTAACAAAAATGAAATTCGTTCTATGAGCAAAGCCTAGTATGGTATAATGTACTAAAAATGAAATTTGTTCAGTAAGCAAAGAGTTTTTATTTTTTTACTTTCATTTTCTGAACAAGAAGATGGGATTGCTGAGGAAAAGAGGTTAGCCTAATGTAATGTGGGCTATTGAAAATGCAACTAACATGATGAAATCATGCTTAGGGGACAAAATTCTAAGGGTTGTTTAATATGCGAGATGGAATGATACTCGAGTATAACGGCATATTTCATTTGTTTTACTCATTTTGCTCTATCATAGATACTTTGTGTAAAAGACCCTTTGTTTACATCTGTAGTACCTAGGTCATTTCTCATTGACGAGTGTCCAAAGCAAATTCATTTGAAGAACATTGCTACAAAGTGGTTGGTCTTTTTCTGTTTTATTGGAATTAGTAATTTTTCATATCACCAAAGTAATATCATGGAAGCTTTACTCGTATGCCTGTGTGTGAGTGTTTACATGAGCATGTGATATTTTATCACTGTTGACGTCACATTCACAGTAAATATCTAAAACATTTATACTCTAATGCAACATTCATCATGAGTTTTGTCACAGATGTTGGCAACATGACGTGCTCTTCATAACTTGCTTCCCCCCTCCCTCAGTTTACATGCATGTGTATGTACATTACACTATTTTTGTTGAGTCTCACTGTGCTGCGAATAGAATTTATTATATAGCTGAGAGAAATTACAGTATATTAATTCCTTAAAGAAGAAAGTTGAAGGAATTACTCAGCCTCATCTGTGGTGGACCAAATTGACATCATCTATCTTTGGGTCAGGATCATCTTCCTTCCTCCACTACTAACAGATGATGGTAGGATGGTTACTGGCCGAAAGGAAAAGGCAGAACTGCTTCATCGAGCTTTGAAGCTAAGCAGTCAGATGAGGACATCCCTTTCCCTGATACTTGTCATCCTGCACCTGTTCTGGATAAGCTTGATAGCTAGGTTGGAGGAGATCCTGATGGTTTTATCCCTTTGTTTTTTGAAAAGGTTTGTAGTGTGTTTTCTCCCAAGTTTAATAGATTTTTATAGATTTTAGGTCAACAGGCCTAGGGTTTGGGACCGGGACCATCCTCATCCCCACCCCAGCCCTCCCACGGAAGCATACATTCCGGGTTCGCCAGGGGGCTCTGGCAAACGTCCCTCTCCTGTGGAGGGAGTGACTCATGAAGACCGTGACCTGGAAGGACTTGAGGGTTCCTTTGCCCCTGGACTTTGATACCCCCGAGTTGCGGAGGAGCTTGGCTGAGATTGTCTGCCTGATATGTCAGTACGACGATCTCTAAGAAGAGACCTTGGCTTTTCCTGTGGACCATTCTTCAGCCATTGAATCCTTTTGGAGAACACAGGATCTGGAGGGGCTTGCCATGGTCTAGACTTGCCAAGGGTGTTTTGGACCAGGTGAATTCTCTTGTTTCTGGGTAGAACTCAATTCAGTCTAGCCGATTGTACAAGACGCTTCCTCAGCCTCTAACTCACTAGAGGAAATGCTATGTACCCTCGGTGAGGCCTTTGCCAACTAAATACATTGATCTGGATCTGCCTTGACTGTGTCTGGGTCTGTCACTGTAATGCCTCTGCACGGAAGGAATCTCTTTCTCACAGCCGGAGGCAGTGGCAATGGAATCGACTGCCATGACAGTGTTCCAGATGGTCTCCTGGATTGATCTTTGGTCCGTTGCTATGATCAAGATTTCATCTTCCTCTTTGGATTCTCGTACACCCAAAGGGGATGCTACGTTCAGGAATTTGATGTTGTCTGGAGGTAGGGCTATCTTCTACCTAGCCCACCAGACAGCAAACTGTGGGCAGACCTTGTTCTCAAGAGAAAAGACATTGTGTTGTTTCAGGTTACCAGGTTTGTTGGGTCGGAGTCAGCACTAGCACTCAGGAATGGACCGGTACTGGGTTCCACTTACCTCTTCCCTAGAGGAGAGGTGGAGGCCATGGTGGACAGGCTGAGAGTTGAAAATAATGATATGCTAGTTCACCAGGCAGTGGCTAAGACCTCCAGGTCTTCACATGGCACGGCAGCCTGACCTTCGGGTCAGGCTGGCTCTTCCTCCCTGGGTCCCAGGCTTCCATGGCTCCCTGCAGGAACACCCAGTCTTCGTCTGCCTGTGCTGCGAAGTGAGTTCAATTGCACCCCTTTCAACCCCCTGCCTGTTCTAGGAAAGGGGGCAAGTGTAAGAAGAAGAAGGGTGGAGGACAATAGGGGCAGTGTTCCTCCCAGCTTGCAGCTGATGGTTGTGGGGTGCCTGTGGAGCCACTGGGCATCATGGCAGCAATATGGAGCAGAGACCTGTATAGTGGGTCCTTTGGGTAGGATATCTAGTACCCTTCAAGTCTCTGCCACCCTGCACTAATGATCCGGTCTGCTTCCAATGAGTGAAAGCAAACTTTCTGTCATGCACCAAACTCTTGGGGGGACAACAAGCGCCTTCTCCCTTATCTTTCTTTTTTAGAAAGCTCGAGGAGGAGGAGTGTTGTGATAAACAATAAGGTCGGGTATTGCGACAACGCCTCTTCATGATTTGCTCTGACGAGTGAATATGATCGTAGGAGGGTTTGACGCATCTGTCTGTCTGTCTATCTCTCCCTCTGTCTCTGTCTCGATGGATGGTCATGAACAAATCCTTCCTTCCGTCAGCCATAAGAAGAAAAACGCCCCCAGTTGAAGGAAGAAGAAGAGACAAATAACAGGAGAGATGATGAGGCCTTGCTAGTGAGGCTCCTTATCTCCAACACCCTCCCCCTCTCTCTCTCCCTGATAAACTGTGTGGGGTGTCAAAGCCACTTGTGCTACTCCCAAGTGAGTCACTGAGAGAGAGAGAGAGACCTATTTCCCTTCAGCCAGGAAGCAGCACCAGTGACCTCATCAGTTCCTCCTCTCGTGAGGTCCCACAGGAACCGTCTATTGTCGTGTCCACTCCTGCCATTTGTTCATAATCATTCTCATAATGGCTGCCCTCTTCGCCTGTCTGTCTCTCTTATCTCCCAAATGTTCCCCGCTCAATGGAAGACCTCACCTTGTGGGTAGAAGTGAAGGCGATGCTGAAGAAAAGCACTGTAGAAGTTGTGAAAGATCAGTCTCCATCGTTTTACAGCCGTCTATTTCTAGTAGAGAAAGCAACGAGTGTTGGAGACCAGTCATCGACCTCTCTCCCCTGAACCAGTTCAAGATGGAAACGGTACAGACAGTGCTCGATTGCATCAGAAAGGGCGACTTCATGCTTTCGGTAGATCCGAAGGATGCATATTTTCAAATACCCGTCCATCAGTCTTCTCGCAAGTACCTCCACTTTATCCTCGGGGAGATGTGTTCCAGGTCTGGGCACTTTGTTTCAGGCTCTCAACTACTCCCCAGGTGTTCACTGTTGTCTAAGTTTTTGGGCCCATTCGCACAGGATACATCTTCTGAGGTACCTGGACGATTGGCTAGTCCTGGCAAGCTCTTTGTCGCAGTTGCTCCAGGACAAAGACATACTTCTCTGAATTTGCTATGACTTTGGAGTTGTGATCAATTTTGCAGTTCCTGTCACGTCAGGAACTACCAGCTTTGCAGTGACAAGTCGTTCTCAGTCACCTGTCATCTTTGGAGAAGCTGGTCCCTCATGGGTGACTTCATCTTTGTTCCCTTCAGTGTAGAATGAAGTAGTTTTTGGTCTCTGGCAAGGAATCCTCCATTCTTCCTGATTCCTCTCTTGGAGAAAGTAAGGAAGGGCTTAGCCTGGTGGCTAGACAACAGGAACCACTTAATATGAGTGCTGTTAGGGACTCCCCCTCCCAGGGTGCTTATGTTTTCAGATGCACTGACTGAGGGATGGGTTGCACACCTGTAGGAGTTGCTGGTTTCAGGTGGGTGGGACCAGGACAACAGGCACCCCTACATCAATATCCTGAAACTGAAGGCGGCCTTTTCGGCGCTTCAGTAGTTTCAGGACTGAGTATGGGGTAATCAATGGTGTTGATGAGCGACAAAACCATGGTAGGGGCATACGTCAACAAGCAGGGAGGGTTAGTTTCCTTCCTTCCAGCTTTACATGTTGGCAGTGCAGGTGCAGGAGTAGGCAGTAGCATACTCAGTGGAGTTGTCAGCCAGGTACATTCCAGGGACCTAGAATGTAATACCAGACAAGCTCAGTTGTCAGGATAAGGTGACAGGGACAGAGTGGTCCCTTCACCAAGACAGTAGAAAGATTGTTTGACCTTTGGGGCCTCCCAATGCTAGATCTGTTCACAGCCCGGCACAATAGGAAGTTGCCAGTGTTTTGCTCAGTTGTGCTGGACATATGGTTAGCGATGGAAAACACCTTCCGGGACCCATGGGACATTCTAGAGGCCTATGCCTTCCCTCCGTTTTGTCTGATTCGTTGGATGATCAACAGGGTCATGATCACCCCGAATCTCAGGATGACCTTGGTGGCTCCTAGGTGGCTACATGCTGAGTGGTATCCGGACCTGCAAGCTCTACTTTCCGAGGTACCACGAGAGATTCCCCCATGGCACAACCTTTGCCAGCTGCCAGGTGGTGGAAGGGCTGGAAATTCACGCCTGGAGACTATCCAGTGTCTCTTGCAAGCGAGAGGCTTTTCTCACAGCACAGCGACAGATGTCTGGATACCTTCACAAACCTTCTGCAGCTGTGTACCAGGAGTAATGGGCCATCTCCTGTTATTGGTGTCATCGACGGGGTGTCTTTTTAGTCAGAGCTACTCTTCAGGAGGTAGCGGACTCTCTCGTCTTTCTATATTGGGAGAAGATTTTCTCTGTTTCAGTCATAAAGGGCTATAGAGATGCCCTTGGCCAACTTCTTCATCTGAAGGGGTAGATCTCTTGTCCTTGTGGGAGATCTCCATGTTTTTGAGAAGCTTTGAGCAGTCTTGCCCACCCAAGGAACACAGGCCCTCTGAGTGGGATGGGACTCTCATCTTGAGGAGCCTGACTCATGCACTCTACAAACTTTTGTGAGAGTCATCAGACAGGGATCTGACATTGCCGAAGAGAGTAGGTGAGCTTCGTGGCCTTTAATTCTGTCTTAAGTACTTGAGGGGATGCAGATCTGTTATGCTCGAGTTTGTCCCAGAATTTGTAACAAAGACTCGGAATCTGTCGGTCCCTGGCGTCAGTTTCAAGTCCTTTTCAATCCCCTCCCTAGAGGACTTTGTTGGTGGTGATCAAGATGAGATGCTACTGTGCCCAGTTAGGGTGCTGCGGTACTATCTTAAGAGGACTTGGCATCTCAGGCCTGAGTATCGACAACTTCGTTAGTGCGGGCTCGACCAAGAAAGAGGTGTCCAAGAACACAATATCTTTCTGGCTTCATGAGGCAGTCAAGTGGGCATGCTCTTCATCTGATGAGGTAGACAGGAGTACGATCCAGGCGAGAGCTCATGAGGTTAAGGGCATCGGTCTGTCCCTCATATTCCCGAAGAACCTGTCAGTTCTCCAGGTGTTATGGGCATGGGTGTGGTCCCAGCAAACCACACACACATCTTTTTACCTTCAGGACATTGCCCACACTTCCTTGGGCACATTTTCTTTGGGCCCTGTGGTGGCTGCTCAACAAGTTGTGGAGGGTGAGCTACACAACTCCCCTAGAGGGACAGGTAGCATCTCACCTAAGGTGAATGGTAAGCGAGAGAGAATGTGTCAGTGACTGGTTTCCTCCCTTTTCTCTTTTTACCTTTCTTTCTAATTGGGCAGAGAGGCAGATAGTGAACTGTCACAAACTGGATCGGCATGTTGTACAAGTGAATTTAGATGAATGAGTTTCTTGTCTATAATCTGTGTAGATTGTTGGATCCAACTCCTCCCTCACCCCCCCTCTCTCTCTGGTAAGGGGAGATAGGGGTTGACGATAAAACAAACCTGTTGGCTTTTATTAGCTCTTATTGTCTCTGACATTGGTTCATCCAACCTTTTTTTTAAGTAATGACGTAAACTTTCACGCCCAGAAATCTGGCAGTTGAACATCCCATATGTTCAACATGTTAGAGGCACAGGATTGCTTCGTCAGCTCTTCGAGACCAGGAAGAGATTAACGGGTGGGTAGAACTTCCAGTTGGTTCAAGAGATTTACCCAGACTCCATCCTCCAGTGGGCAAGTTTCTTATGTAAAGCCGAAGATTTGTATTTGTGTAGGAACAAATACATGGAGTCCCCGACTTACGCCAGGGGTTCCGTTCCAGCCGCGCCTCGTAAGTCAGTGCTTATTAATAAATAGGCACCTTTAATGGTGCTTACGGTAACTTAACTAGATACCTATTCTTGATAAATGTATTTCAAAAAGTGGCGTAAGATTGGAATGCCATAACTTGGGGACACCCTGCAAGTTTTAAGGTAATTTGTATTTTTCCTAACATACAAACCTGAAGGTTATGTTTATGGCCCACTTCAACCACCCCTCGTTCTGCTGCCTGGGCCGAAAGGCAAAGTGGAGTGCAGAAGAGTGGGCGGGCTTCCCTCACTACCATTGGTAGTTAATGACCTTGTTTGGAATTTAAATGGCCTTTCCAGCTTGTGTTCGCAAGCTAAATCCATATGTGAAGACCTTCAGGTTTGTATGTTATGAAAAATACAAGTTACTTTAAAATTTGCTATTTTTGGATGATGGTGATTCAGATAACTAAAGGTCTTTATGTAGGGATTTAGCTTGCGAATGCAAGCTGGAACGGTCATGAACTATCAGTGATGGGGGGAAGCCCCGCCCACTCCTTTGTCTGCATTCTCAGCTCAGTGGTCTGGTTAAACTATTTTAATAATAATAATGGTCTGCATTCCACTTTGAATATGGAAAGAGTTAGTGTGTTCAACATATGTGATATATACCTCAGTTGTTTCTCTCTCTCTCCCTCTCCTTTTTTTTCTCTTTTTTTCTTGATGTATTCCCTTAAAAGTTACAGTACAGTACTCTACATATCCTATAATAAAAGAAACATAAAAAAAGCTCTAATGGAGTCAAACGTCTTCCTACCCCTCACCATCCATCATACACTGCATTCCCACTCCCCTCCCAGCCAGGGAAACTCCTTCCTTGCTCCACCCACCTTCCAAAACAACCCTTTCTCTTTGTGAGTTCTTGTAAACAGCCTTACTGCTGCTCCCCTCCCATGGTGCCAAGCCATCTGACTCCCCCCTCCCCACCTTGGAAACTTCTCCAGACCACCTACACCCTCCAAACCCTATCTCTGTCTCTTCATGAGTGTAAGCAGTATCACTAACATTTTTCCTTAGGCGTGCAGTATTGCCAACCATTGGAGAGCAGTTTTTTTATTATATAAAATTCATATCTTTGGCCCTTGGTCCAGTGCTGTCAGATAATGAGGATCTGGATAATTGAGGGATTGATATATCAGTGTTGGGGTTACTGTCCTTTTCAACGGTCCCCAATAGTTTTTCATAGCTAGTCTCCAAGCCTTCTCAGTTGGGTCCTTCAGATTATTGAGTTCCTCTTTGGTTTTGTAGTTCAGTGATCGCTCACATAAGTAGCTAATCAGGGTAAATGAGAAGTAATACGTAATAGACTATTAATGAAATAAATGTAATGCTTTGTAAAACAAAATTATTTGATCCACATAAACTTATTAAGTTTGATTTTAATAGTCCTCATAATCTCAGTTCTTGTAGAATCCTCCAGACTATACATCAAGTTTGTAGTTTTCCATTTTATTTTGGGGGTGACTTGAATATGCTAAACCACTGGGGAAAATGAGTGATTGTTAGATTTTACTTAGGTTGTGAAATACATGAATGGTTTAATTCATATAATTTTGCTAAAACATATTTTCTTTTATTTACTTGCCCAACTTCTATCATGTTTTCAACCATTTCATACTTGACCATATATCTACTCCATTTTGTCTTGTCACACTGCCATTACACCACAGTTTATATTCATCCATGTCAGCACCAGTAGTTTTAATGTTTTGAATGTAACACATCCATACCTTCCTGTCAGCATATCTGCCATTTCACTACTTCTAGTGCCCTTGTTTCCACAGAAATAGTGTTCAGTAGTAAAGGAAACTGCCATAATGTAGAGGATTGTAGTAACTTGGTTATCTTACCATGTGTTGTCATATCAAGGCAATTTCTAACAGGAAATTGGATTAATGAATTATCAAGCTATTCACTGTTTAGATATTCATCATACACCCAACCAGTAAGACCAGCCTCATCCTTGACAAGAATTGTGTCCATATGTCCATTCTTTTTATTGGACAGCCAGATTCTTTCATTTCCTTTGCTTACCAGTATTCCATAGAAGGAAAATAGACTATAATTTACCTCTGGAATTGTTGTCATTGTATTCAATCATGCTCTGTCCATTGCAGATGTATATTTATTACCTGCTACTGAGATTTAGACTTGCAACACTAATTTTTAACATGCCGTATTTATCTATTGGATTTTTGCTGTTTTCTAACATCAGAGAAAAATTACAATTTTATAATATTTTCAGAAGAAAAGTTAGCACCAATTTTCTGCAGGAGGCCAAAATCACCAGAAATAGAAGTTTTGAAAATAGCACTCTCACCATCAAAGCTGAAGGCCCGACAAGATTTTTTGCAGTCAGGTGTCCCTGAACAGATTAAGAAGCAGCAATTACTAGAAAAAAGGTATTGTTTAATAGTATTTTAGGTTTGCAAATGGATTATTAGTTTATTCATATTATTGTACATAATGATAATGTAGTCTTGGTAAAATTTTGTGTTAAGAAAAAATGTTCTGAGTAATTGTCCCCCCAACTCTTTACAGCCAGGAAGAACAGCTTATAATATCAGCACCCTTTCCTGAATTCAATCACATACAACAACGAGATGGTAGTGATCTATTTTGGAATCTTCAGTCCCCCAAGGTAAGATATAATACTGAGAAAAGGATCCCAAATAAAATATGACCATAGTTTGAAGGGCCTTTTTGTGCCTACATGTTGCAAGCCTAATGCTTTTGTTACTTCTTAGTAATGTTATAATGAGGTTGTGTAGCTTTGTATCTACCGAGTGCTTAATGTGAATATGTTATATGGTCTGATATGACCAACGCAACAGTGTCTCTAGGTTGTGCTCTTCTATTCTATTACTCTATAAGGTTTTCCTGTACTTTTTACTACATTGAATTCTTTATATTAACCCTTTGAGGAATTGGGGGAGTCAGTACCAGAATACTAGCCCCCAATGACTGAGCAATAAGTCTTAGCAATAGTTTTCTTTGATCGCTCTGTGTAACGTAGTACTTCATGGTACTTAAATTCATTTGGTGTCATTTTTAACCCATTCCTGTCCAATTGACGTCATATTACGCAACAACCCCCTACCCCCTTCTTTTCTGACTGACGTAATTTTACGTAAAATTTACCGACATTTTTAAATGCGTGTGGTAGGGTAAATTTTTTTATTTTCGGACAGTTGGTGGTTTCCATAGGCTAAAGCATACCTTGGACCGTGTAACTCAGGCATCGATCGCCAGGCAAGCAGTCCCTATACTGCGCATGCGCAATTCCTGGCATAGTAAATTTCTCACAATGAAATCAGCTGATCCTACCCATGTTTCTCTCTCATATCTTACATTTTTTTATAAAATGTAGGATTACATTATTGGAAACACTCTGTTTGGTATCCTCTATTTTATATAAATTTTTAGTTCCTCTACTGTGCATGCGCAAAATCCTGGCGTAGTAAAATTCTCACAATGACATCAGCTGATTGCACCCACGCAGGCCTGGCAGGCCACACTTCTGTCAGAGACCATGCGTGCGAGGTTGGGTAAACACGTGTGGCTGTTTACATACAGCGGCGTCAATCGAGAACAGTTTCCAACATGCTTTACGCCAAAAGTTTTTCGGTAAAACTAGCGGAAATTCGTTAGTGCATCACATAAGAGACGTTTGGATTTTAGGCAGGGCTCTGAATCTCATTTTTCAATATCATATATATCAATATTTAGAAATTTTGTTGGCTTTCTCATAAAAAATAATTCATTCACCTAACTGTTATAGCTTTTGAGCTCTGACGATAATGTTGACAACGGTAACATTTTTTTCGTTTCGAACAGCTTATAACGTCAAAAATGAAACTGTTGCTGTTACCAAAGCCATTTTTCTTGACTCTCACTTTATTCCTCAACCTTTCCTCTACATTTTTGTATATTTACAAAGTAATTTCTATGAAAAATCCGGTAGGGCTCTTCAAAAAAAAAGGTCTAGCGATAATTCTCACCATATGCCTGGCAGCGCTCTGTTTCTTACCCACTTTTCTATCAATTTTTCACCAACTGGACTTATTCGTTTTTCATTGTTTTATATGTCGATATTTAGAGAATTTTCTTGGCTTTCTCATAAAAAATAATTAATTCGCCTAACTGTTATAGTTTTTGAGCTACGAACAATAATGTTGACAACGGTAACTTTTTTTTTTCGTTTCGATCAATTTATAACGTCAAAATGAAACTGTTGCCGTTACCAAAGCCATTTTTCTTGACTTTCCCTTTATTCTTCAACTTTTCCTCTACTTTTTCGTATATTTACAAAGTAATTTCTTTGAAAAATAACCGAGATAGGGCTCTTAAAAAAAATTTTTTTCTAGCGATAATTCTCACCATAGGCCGGGCAGAGCGCTCTGTTTCTCACCCTCTTTTCTATCAATTTTTACACCAACTGGACTTAATCGTTTTCCATTGTGTTATATGTCAATATTTAGGGAATTTTATTGGCTTTCTCATAAAAAAATAATTCATTTGCCTAACTGTTATAGTTTTTGAGCTACGAACAATAATGTTGACAACGGTAACTTTTTTTTCGTTTCGATCAATTTATAACATCAAAATGAAACTGTTGCCGTTACCAAAGCCATTTTTCTTGACTTTCCCTTTATTCTTCAACTTTTCCTCTACTTTTTTCGTATATTTACAAAGTAATTTCTATGAAAAATAACCGAGATAGGGCTCTTCAAAAAAATATTTAATAGCGATAATTCTCACCATAGGCTGGGCAGAGCGCTCTGTTTCTCACCATCTTTTCTATAAATTTTTCACCAACTGGACTTATTCGTTTTCCATTGTTTTATATGTCAATATTTAGGAATTTTATTGGCTTTCTCATAAAAATAATTCATTCGTCTGACTTTCATAGTTTTGGGTTCTGAACGAAAATATAAAAATAAGTAAAGAATTTTATTTTTTTTTTGTTAAATAACTCACATTTTTTCGTATTTAGAGGGCTGGGACTCTTATTCTGACTATTCCACCATAAAATATAAACATTTAGAAAAAAAGGACAGCAAAATGAACATTGTTGGCATAAAATTTCTATTTTTGCTGAATTTTCTAAATAATTATTTTTTCGCACTGTCGAGCGCTCCCAGACACATCGGGGCTCATGTACCCTCAGTGATGTGATAACTATACAGATATGAAAGGGTTAAGCTAAAGAGTTGAACTTTATCATGATATTTTTGAATATGCCAAAAAATATAAAAACAGTCAATATTATGAATATTAAACAGCCGTGATGATAAAATTTGTTACTTTAACAAAAATTCATGATAAATCAAAGAAAAGAGATATAAAATTTGTTTACTCAATGTAAAAGTATTACAAATTGCCTTTCCATTGATATAAAATTAATTACTTTTTAAACCATGTATGATACCACGAAGCATTAAAAAATCTAAAATATTCTTGAATGCCAAAGGGAGGGGAATTTTGATCTTGGTACTAACAATGACACTATTCTAGCTTAGACTGGCTGTGAGAGAATTCTTGATATTGATTGACCTTTGTTCCTACAGGGGCACAAACCTATCACCTTTCATATCTGTAGTACCTTCATGCATACCAGACCCAGCACATTTACTAACTAACAAGGGAGATACTTACGAAGGTGGGGGGAAAGATTTGCCCCTTCAACCGACTTTCCCCATTGTCCTTTCAGCCAGGATTGTGTATAGTTATATCACTCATTCACACCCCTCATTTTGCATGCCTTACTTGTGTCTTTTTGCCTGTTTTGAGCTTCATTTCCTCACCCTGTTTCTTACAGTCGCCATTCAAGGGATAGGAGGAATAGCTGCTCTTGTTCTCATCATCATTCCTGCACTATGGACTGCAGGGGCAGACATTTCTCTCACTCCTCCTCTGGCCCCTATAGAAAGTACTAGTCTCCACAGAGATTGAGAGACTCAATCCCTGCTTCAGTCCCATTGGGCTGGTTCTTCCTCTGGTAGGAGGGAAGTGACTCCTGTTTCCCTCTGACACTTTGCCTCGTGCCGCTACTGGGACACTCAGGAGCAGGACATTCCCCCCTCTCTACCTGGGACAATTTGTCCCCATGGCCTTGCCCTCCTTTCTCACCTCTGGAAAGTTACTCACCCCATTGTGATGTGGCAGTGGCCACTTTACTAACAGAAACCTCAGCAAAATCCTACCCCTCTGTCAAGAGCAAAGGGTGTGGATTATGTCCCAGCACTTTTGCCCCACCTTCCAAAGTCAATCCATAAGACAGGATAGGGACAAGAGGAGGTTCCCATTGAGATTGACACTCCCCCACTTCCATTGCCATAGGTGGTGGGGCCTGCCTCTCTTCCTTTAGGATGGTTTGGCAGCATCTAGGAGCAGAGGTGTGGGTAGTTTTGGTTCTAAGGGATGATTATTAACTACCCTTCAAGGACTGTCGACCTCCTCTCTCCATAGTGCCAGTCCCATTCCCAATGTATCAACCACACCACCAAAGCCCAGACAATGTGGGAGGAAGCTGAGTCCATGCTCCAAAAAGGTGTGATCGAGATTGTCCATTCTTCCTCATCAAACTTCTACAGCTGCCTTTATATTGTGGAAAAAGCCTCCTGAGGTTAGAGACCAGTCATATACCTGTTGATTATTAGCACCTATGTCAAACAAACCCCCTACGCAATGGAAACTGCCCGCTTAGTGTTGGAATCCATCGGAGGAAGACTAAGTGATCTCAATCGACCTTAAGGGTGCTTATTTTCATATTCCATCAAGTCCTTTACTATGCATATCTTTGTTTTCCAAGATGTGATTATCTACTGTTTTATTTATTCCCACCCTTTCCCCTTTTGATAACTGAATGATATGATATATTATTTATTAAAAAGAAAAAAAAAAATTTTGTTGTTGAATAAGTAACACCTCAGCTTAATGGACTTTTTGTACATGTCAGCTACATTATGATAATTGGTTTTTGCTTTGCTACCATTTTAGATGTAATACATTTTTAGATAAATCTCATAATTTTAGTGCTACAGTATAAAGTACAGGTTACTATAGGTTAGGAACTCTGTGGAATAGCTGTAAGCAGTAAGAAATCTAAAAAAGATTCAAGGCCAGGCTATAATATGGGGACTTTGTTACTTATCAGAAAGCCAGACCCCAAAGAGTGTGGTAAGTTGAGGTGCTACTATGTAGACCATCATGGAATGAAAATAAATTCCATTCACTAAAATTTGCTACACTTAATGTTACTCAGAACACAACCATGCTGGAATCAAGAAATTACTGTATGTTACTCTAGTACAGTAAACCCCCCGTGTTCGTGGGGAATGCGTTCCAGACCCCCCCCCCCCGCGAATAGCTAAAATCTGTGAATACTTACAACCCCCTCTAAAAACGCTTATACCTGTCTACCATGAAAGGTCAAACACCAAAGTATGCCTAAAAATACCAGCCTGCATCAAATATACATAAACTAGTACCTTATTACTGTATTAATCTTTGAAATGATATTATTAATGTAATTTTCAAGCCATCTTGAACATTTTATCGTTACATGTATACATACGTACTGTATGGCTTACATCTGTAGGTGAAAATAATCCAGTCCCCCCTACGTATTCAACCACGCATATTTTCTTTCTTACAGTTACAAGCCGTCCCGTTTTCTTTTAAAGGAACCATTGGTATTTATATGTATTTCACAAAAAGAGAGAGAAAAAATTTTTAGAAACATGTGCACATTTAAAAAAATTTATTACTACATACATATTAACCCTTAAACGCCTAATGGACGTACCATACGTCGACTAAAATTGTCTGTTGGGTGCCAAGTGGACGTATGGTACGTCGACTAAAAATGGTTTCTTAAATATTCGCGGAAAAATAATTATAGGCCTAGTTTGCGAAAGGTTTTAAATCACGCGCCTTGAGGGATGCTGGGAGTTCACGGATCACGCTGTTGTTTTGTTTATAAGCGTCACCCAGACGCGCATGCACGAATTTCTTCCTTCTCACACCAGAAAGCATCAGCGGCGCATCGTCGGAGAGGGATATCTTCACGCATCCGTGTTTTGCAGAACTTTGGTGAGTGTTTGCTTATTTGTGAGGCAACAGGACGTTTGCAGAGATGTCCCAGCATCGTCAGGACCGTGAAAGGCGCATACTGCCTGTCGGTAGTGAGCGTGTGAGACGAGTTTTAGACTGGGATGCTGGAGAGGGACCAAGCACCCAAGATGACCCAGCTTCTCAACGCCGTGTTGTGCGGCCACGTGTGACTGAAGGGGACCAAGGGCCACATCCCGTGCCTTTTCTAGTAACAATCAATCATTTTCCTTCATTTTGCAACAAACGGAAAGTCTCTAGCACAATATTTCGATTTATGGTGAATTTTTAAAAAAAACTTTCCTTCGCTCCGCGCGCGCGAACTCTGCTGAAAATCCTAGCATTTCTTGAGTCACCTTGTAA